>NC_135952.1:2700000-3305000 GCF_964058835.1 Carex rostrata
GCTCAATAGAGCCCGGAAAATTTTATTTTGGAGAAGTCAAATTGCATGAAAATCCTTTAACCGACGGTCCAGATTAGTCAAATTATCATATGATTTGATTTAAAACAAGTTTGGTTCAAATCCGATTTAATTTGGCTAAGTTATACTCAAAACAGCATTTTTCAGAATCCCCATTGCGGCCCGCAATAGGGCTGTTGCGGCCCGCAACACTTCCCAAAATTTCCAGCCTTTGAAATTTTCCTCTGTCTCCATTCATTGCGGCCCGCAATGAATTTATTGCGGCCCGCAACAAATTCCAAAATTCCCAGCCTCTGCACAGCACTTCTGCCTCCATTCATTGCGGCCCGCAATAAAGTCATTGCGGCCCGCAATGACCTGGTTGGAAGTCAGCCTGCGAACTTCCCTCTATCTGCTCTCATTGCGGCCCGCAATAGGGTTATTGCGGCCCGCAATAAGAGTACTGTTTTTCATTCCTTTGCCCATTTTCGTGGAATTTCACCCCGTTTTCAAACCCGATCAAATCCTCGTATACTTAAACAATTACTCCCCATTCACTGGACCTTTTAATGACATTAAAAATACAATTTCAACATTTAAATCATAACAACTATTTAAAACATACCGTTAGGGTTTTATAACATAATACGGTTCGATAACAACCTATTCATCAAAATAACCGACTACGGGTTCAACTACACATTCAAAATGGACATAAAAGGGTTTGACATAACCTATTAGCCCGGCCTAAACTCACGTGTCGAGCCCGAGTCCCACTTCACTCGCGTTTACCTGCACATATCAATTTCAAGGGAAAAATTCCCCGAGGGGAGGGGGTGAGAAAACCTGTCATCCGTTTTCTCAGTGCGGAATTTAAAGGGCTACTGGATTTGTGCGAAATCCATCACCAGAACTAAATACACTAGCAATAGAGCTTCTATTTAATTATTCACCAACAATAATAAATGCACATGTACCGGGAATAGATTCAAACGGATTTCAATTCACATCTCATCAACATCAATCAACGGATTTCCAGAAAGATTTGGTTTCACAGATATAATATATATACGTCTGGTTATGAGGTACAGATATCAACTATCGATCACCTCCGGCTTAACAGTTCTAATTTCTGGTTTCAAGTCATACAATTTCATCAATTCATCACTTAAAATATGCACGTGCATATTCCGCTAATATGCAACAGAATATAAATTTTCTCAAAAAGAATCACCGACACTTTCACTGAATCACTGAACCACTGAACCACAGTTCTACCTAAAATTACACTGCACTTCCCTTACCCAACCGGTACTGGGTTCACTAGGGCCATTCTCCAGATGCGCATAAGGATCCTGGATGAAAGTCTAGTAGCTAGCTAGACTTTCCACTATGATACACTGTTCACTTCACACAATCAATCCAAGTCATACTGTGGTTCCACTCACTTATTCAAAACGACAGATCAACAATCGATAAACCGTACCAACATGAGAATCATAACAGTTATACAATTCAATTACACTAATATCACAATTAATGCAATGCGGCAACAAATGCTTTCAATCAGAGATTCAACATGCTATGCACAGTTTATTTAAATCAAGCAATCAACATAAATATAATAATATGCACCGTTATTTAGTTCTACGAATAAACCCCAAAACAGATCCCGTGAACCCCCGCACCTGGTTATGTAGGGCACGTAGAGGGTCCGCGATCTCGCGACTCGGTAAGCTCGTCAATCCCGCTAGCCGTGCTCGTTAGGATCTATACATAGGTCAATTTATTAAATTCCGGCACTTTTGCAATTTAGACCCTAATCAATTTTTTTGGGAAAATTCGTAATTTGGAAATTTGGTTGCACTTTGGAACACGAAATCAATCAATTTACACTTTAGAAACAACAAAGGCACGGAATAATCAATTTGGTACGATTCTACGGGTTTTCACCGAAACCCTAAAAACAAGGAATCACGAAATGAGAGAGAAATAGGAAGGGGAATTACCAATGGAACGGATGGATGTGCGAGATTTGAGCTCCTCTTCCTAAATCTCCGTTTTCGCGCAATACGGTCACCGGGGTGCCTCTCTCTCACTCTCTCTCTCTCTCGTTCTTTCTCTCTTGGCGGAAACAAAGGAAAGAAGAAAAAAAGATGGGGGCAGGAAAGGAAAGGAAGGAGGGAAAGAGGAGGGAATGACAAGGGGCCCCCACTTGTAAGTGGTATTTTTGCAAAATAAACCCTCCACTTGTTCGATATTGTTTAAATGATTTATATAACTCCAATTGCTCCTCTCTCTTAACACAATTAATCGTATAATTATTTTTCACCATCCACGTCACTAATTTCGTATATACGTATATATATATTATTTGATTTAACCACTTATTATTTTAATTAAATCTGAATTTTAAAAGTTCACGGTGTTACAATTTTTGTGTTCCAATCATGACTCACATGTCACATCCTTGGTTTTTGTAAAAAAAAAAATTAACTATTACCGGTATCGGTCCACTGGACCAGTGCTATATCTGACTAATCATATTGATACCATGTCATAGATGAATTCGCATCCTCTGAGATATCTCATATTTTGCGTGACTTTTTAGACAACCGTTGCAATACGTTCTGCGCGAATCTCAAGTCTCAACCCAACTTTCAAGTCATAGATTCACTCTCAAGTCTCAATCCAACTTTCAAACAATTATTTCTAAAAGATTTTTTTTTCTCTCACCTAGTGAGAAAAAGAAAAAGAAAAAAAAATCACACTTTGATCATATCACACCATGTCATAGATTCACTCTCAACCCAACTTTCAAACATTTTTTTCTAAAAGATTTTTTTTTCCCTCACCTAGTGGGACAGAAAAAAAAAAGTCACACAAAGTGCGACTGCACCTAAGGTGCTGCGATCTTACAAGATCGCAGGATCCTGCGATTTCAATTTCAACCCTTCATTTATTACAATGTGGGAATCTTAAAAAGAGATAGTTTTTGAGCACGAATCTCAAAATATATAAACGACTGATATTAGAATCACAGGGACCCTGCGATCCTGTAGGATCGCAGCAGATTTATTTCCAGGGACAAATATGTAATATATGGTGGGTTTTTGTTGTAAATACGGTGCAAAGGATGCATATTTGTTATGGGTTCTGTTGTAAAAGAAGATCTTATGAGATCCTAATATGAGATGTATGTTGGGTTTTGTTGTAAATATGGTACAAGGAACAAACGCTCCAACAATAGGCTTAATTAACATGATTTTATGATGTTAATACACTCAAGCAATATTTTAAAACTTATAAGTTTGACGTAATTTTTATAAAGAGCAAAGGTGACATTAACTTCCTTATCATACATTATTATAAAATTTTACTTCCTTAAATATTTTGTTTATAAAATAAATATTCAATTTGAAAGATACTTCTATCTTATATACACATTAGTATACAACTGTCCTTTCATTAAAAGTTATAAAGTAATTCAACTTTTGAGTTTAGATCCGGACCAATCCGGTCCGAAGAAGAATGTACATGTCTCTTTAATATTCGTGTTGAAGCATATCATATGCTATAAGCAATTTACCAATATTTCCTTGTAAGTTTATCTTCTTCTTCTTCTTTTTCTTCTTATTATTATCAATAGAATAAATATCAGATAGATCAATTAGGATTTCGATAATTAGGAAACCCTACAAGTAGCAAATTAGCCAACACAATGGCTAATTAGCTCTATAAACACCTTCTAAGCAATGTAATGATCAATCAATCAATCAATAAATCCGTATGTTGCATGCTTAATTTGCTCTTGGAATAAGAATTTTTATATCAATAAATTAGGTAGACTAATGCTTGCTGGTATGTAAAATAATGGTTTGGTACAAATTCAATTAGGCACTAGAAGCATTAAGGATTTTTAAGGCTAAAATGAATGAAGCAAAGGGTGACATAATGTGAATTTTACAAACAATTAATTTATCTTTATTAGGGCAATAAAGTGGTTTCAATTTTGGTGAGTATTTTGATGTTCGATTCTGCTATCTTGCCATTTCAATTTTGGTTTTTAAATTTATAATTCATGTTAATTAAGATGTTGCTGGATTTGGTTTTGATTAGCCAGTCTGAGTATGATCCCAATTCCCATGCAGATTTCTCTACATAACCTCTCTGTGACCAAGTTGGGCTCCACCTGTCTGTGACAGTTATGACCCCTATATATATATGGTAAATTATGCATTTAACCCTTATATTATGGGAAATAACAAGGAATGGAGAAGGTTGGTCTGAATTTTTTATTAATATAAAAACAAAAAAACAAATTCAACACCCTAATTGACAAGATTTCGAAAAATGTTCAAACTGCAGTTTTAATTCAAGATTTTAGCTCCCAAAATCGCAAATTTAATTTACGGTATTAGCCCTCTCAAAACCGCATGGATTTCGTAAAACCGGAAATTAAAATTAAGGCTTAGATCTAAAAATAGATTTTCTTTCATGAAACCGGAAATTAAGTTCACGGTTTTAGTTTTTTTTGGATTTGTTTAATTACCCAGAAAATATTATAATTAATTTATTTTTTTGTATTGAAATATTATAAATATTTTATATATTTCTTTGAAAATAAATGAAAAACTATATAATTTGATTTATTACAAAAACTACGACAAATAACCCAAATCAACATTTTTCATGCCGAATTTTTTACGATTGTAAGAAAAATTAAAATATTTCTTTGTGTGTTATTAGAATTTTTATTTTTTTTGAATGTGAGTTATTGATTCTAGTTCAAAAGTCACTTCTAAGTAAATAAATAAAATATTGTGATCCTTCTAGTACATTTAAATTATAAGATATTGTATCTATTTTGAAAAAAAGTTGATGAGAAATAATTCCATCTAATTTTTTTCTGAGAAAATTGTTACTTTTTCTAAAATAGGACCACAATGTTTTATGTATTTAACTAGAAGTGACTTTTGAACTGAAATCAATAACTCGGATTTAAAATATTTTTATATATTTTTTCCAATAACACACCAAGATATATTTTAATTTTTCATATGGCTGCAAAAATCCGGCCTTAAAAATATTCATCAGAGTTATTTGTCGCATTATTTCTAATAAATCAAATTATATAGCATTTCATCTATTTTCAAAGAAATATATAAAATATTTCAAAAAAAATAATTAAAAAAAGTAAATTATAACATTTTATGTTTAATTAAAATTAAATAAATAAACCTAAAATCGTGAACTTAATTTATGGTTTCATGAAAAAAAATCTATTTTGAGATCTAAACTGCAATTTTAATTTCTGATTTTATGAAACCGTGAATTTGTTTTGAGGTTTTGAGAGGGCTAAAACCACAAGTAAAATTTGTGATTTTGAGACCTAAAACCGTGAATTAAAATTGCAGTTTGAGCATTTAAAAAAAAAAGTCAAACAGGATATAAGATTCAATTTTTTTTAATTAATAATAATAAAAATTTCGAGACATTTTAGATTGAATGAACATCTGCTTCGTGTGTTGTGTTTTGCCTCTTTACCCATTTAACTTTGAATATGACTCGCTGCATATAATGGCCATAATTATATGTTCCTGCTGAAAAATTCGAGAAAAGCAGAAACAAAATGCAAGTCGTCCGATCAAGACAGGCACGCCCTTTGCATGATATGGGGACGATGTAGAAATAAATTAATTGACATTTGTGATCATGACCGTTAAATATTCTTTTTTTTTAAAAAAAAGTTTTGAATCAAATTTATTTTTAATATAAAGCAATATTATCAGAATTAAACCAGATATTAATTTGATAAAGTTTCAGATCAACGGTATATTAGTTGTTGTATTTGCAGATTAATCGATTCAACCGCTTTAAAACAGTTATAACTTATAACTCGAAAGTTCAACATGTTATTTTCTTTTGCATTTGACCCCTTCCGGCCATTTTTATTAATATCCTTAAAAAAAAGAAAAATTTTAAAAATAACCTTAAATTTCATTTTTTATTAAAAATGCCCCAACCGCCAGGCCCACGGGCGGCCCAAAACACAAGTGGACCGCCCGTGGTTGGGGCGCTCCATACCAACTAGCGGAGCGCCCCTGGCTGGGGCGCCCCATTGTTTTTTTTTTTAAAAAAAAAAGAAGAGAGATATTAGTATTTTGATTTGAATAATTTTGTGAAAAAAAAGTTTTCTTATTTAGAGTGTATGCCAAAAAATAAAATATTTGATATATTTACGAAGTGATGTCATAAATTTTTATAACTTTGATTATTTTTATTTTTATTTTTTTGGTGAACTTTGATTTTATTTGTCAGTTGGATATCACAAGTCTAAATATAACACTAATTAAGAACTTGGCCTTTATTATGGTTTTTATAATATATACATATAGACATATACACATATACACATATACATGTACATACACATACACATATACATATATACTAGTATTTTGATTTAAATAATTTTTTGAAGAAATTTTTTTCTTGTTTAGAGTGTATGCCAAAAAATAAAACATTTGGATATATTTATGAAGTGATATCGTAAATTCATATAATATGCAATAATTTTTTTTTTACGAAATTGATTTTCAGTGGTTCGTATAAAAGTTATACAGATTCAATTAATTTTATGTATAAATATTTTCTTATAATTTTGAACGAAAATTTTAACTGAGAATTTTTATTTTTTTATTATGTATGCACATATATATATGTTGGTGAATGTTATTTGGAGATGCAATATGTTGGAGACCTTTAACCAAGGGGTGTCATGTCATAGATCACATGGGAGCTCCTTTTTTGATATGTTGGATCTAATACGCCTTAGTTTGTATGAAATTTCGGTCCAAACTAGATCATAACCAAGCATTTTGGCAATTTGAGCCCAACTTGCTGAATTTTGGGCCAAACCTTGATCACATGGTTACTAAGTGGTAAGGACGTAACTTTTATACAAAAATTGTATTGGATCCAGAGGAGTATATGTTATGTTTTATTACATGAGATTGCATGTACAAAAGGCTTTGTATATATATATGTTGCATGAATTGTAATGTTCTACCTTTTTTTGTTACTATGTATATGTATATGAATTGTATATGTATATGAATTGTATATGTATATGTATATTGTATATGTATATTGTATATGTACATGTGCATGTGCATGTGCATGTGCATGTGCATGTGCATGTGCCTATATGTCTATATTATACATATATTATAAAAACCATAATAAAGGCCAAGTTCTTAATTAGTGTTATATTTAGACTTGTGATATCCAACTGACAAATAAAATCAAAGTTCACCAAAAAAATAAAAATAAAAATAATCAAAGTTATAAAAATTTATGACATCACTTCGTAAATATATCAAATATTTTATTTTTTGGCATACTGATGCACTAATTGATCAAGAAATTGAAAAAAAAAGTAATGGAAAGATAGATTTGGTTCTGAGATCACACAGATTCTCAATTCTTTGATAAAACTGAATACATTCACAACTAACTCCTGCCAAAAGACATGACTTCTATTTAAATACCAACCCTAAGAATAGAAAATACATAAAAGATACATAAAAGACCCTGAAAACGCTAAAATTATAAAGAACGGCCCAAAACTCCATGAAGGAAGACTCGGATCGCGAATCTGAGCCATCCGACGGTCGGATCGGATTGAAAAATAAATTAGTTTGGATTTGGGGCTGTGGAGTTCCTGTCAAAATTTCAGCACGATCCGACGGACGGATCAAAAGTTACACCCCTTTTCGTGAAGCATGCGTAGGACCATATTGCATCACATACACTCTAAATAAGAAAACTTTTTTTTCACAAAATTATTCAAATCAAAATACTAATATCTCTCTTTTTTAAAAAAAAAAAAAAAAAAAAAAACAATGGGGCGCCCCAGCCAGGGGCGCTCCGCTAGTTGGTATGGAGCGCCCCAGCCACGGGCGGTCCACTTGTGTTTTGGGCCGCCCGTGGGCCTGGCGGTTGGGGCATTTTTAATAAAAAATGAAATTTAAGGTTATTTTTAAAATTTTTCTTTTTTTTAAGGATATTAATAAAAATGGCCGGACCCCTTCTAACAAGAAACAATGTCACATTTTACTGAATAAACCTTATGTATTGGGTACGCTTTAAAACAGTTATAACTTATAACTCGAAAGTTCAACATGTTATTTTCTTTTGCATTTAACCATTCTAACAAGAAATAATGTCACATTTTACTGAATAAACCTTCTATGTATTGGGTACATATTCAATGAGTTGTCAAAATGAGGATTTTGTTTTGTTTTAATTAGTTGTAATTTACATATTTAGTCTGCTCATATTTTGAGTAGATAAGTACCAATAGATATATTGTATTGTAATCTAATGTGACATGATCTTGAGCTTCATATTTTGTTATACTAGGCCAAGTACTAACAATTAGATCATCATCTTTGAGTATGAAAATGCTATAATTATGAAGAAATTTTATAGTCATAGAAACACTATGATTATACATAATATTTAGGTGCACAATATAAATGATTATTGTGTGTTGTCTTATTTATAAAATGATTCTTACACATAGATCATATCATATAGTGTCACACCCCGCGGCCACGAGGCGTGACAGGGCCCCGCCGTAAGCATACAACTCCATGTATGCTTACAAGGCAATTACAATATTTTCATCACATCACAATAAAATACATAAAACCAGTTTATATATATATAGTTCAGGTACAAAATGTCTGGTACAAGTAGATCATACAAAATGTATCTCGTACGGATACCAACCATAAGGTGTGACATAGAGAGCACTATACAGCAAAACAAGATATGCCTCTCTAGTCAAATAACAAAATAACTGCTAAGGTAATATGGTGTCATATACCACAGGCCAACTACTCGCGTGCCTCTCCAGGATCAGCCGCACCTAAACCTGAAAAGAACCCAAAGGGTGGGGGTGAGAATAAATTCTCAGTGCGAAATTTGCCACAATCAGGTTATTGGACTTGCAATCAGACTCCATGTTCAAAAATGAAATCCATACAAAATCACATTAGCAGTTCTATAACAAACAATATATATATATGGATGCACATGCTTGACAACAAGAATCGAATGAAAAACAACTTAAGGAATTTTCAAGATGAAGTTCAAACAAACACATATTTGGCCTAACTCATTTTATTATGGCTGGTAGCATCTATAGATGTTCAACCGAGCTGGACCCTTTATCAAACCCACATCTGTAGGGTTACTGGCACCTACAGATGGCCCACCGAGCTGGACCCTTTATCTGACACCCATCTATAAATGCTTTGGCTTAACCATTTACTAAAGTCTGGTTCCAAGTCATATAATGAAAATTCACATGAAATAAATCAGAATATCGTCATAGTCAATTGACCGTCCAAATGCATTACCACGTAGGGTAATGCCCCCGAGCCACAGACGTCACACATAGGTCACCCACCATCACAATCAACATGTATATATATATATAGTCACCCACCCCTCGTCCCAACCGGTACTGGGATATCTCGAGGACCGTTCACCTAAGGCCATTAGGATCCTGGGATCAAAGCCAGCTTGCAGACTTTGCAAATTCATTCACATATCATCTCAAAGTTAGCTGATACAGCTCAACCTTGCCATTTCATTCACATATCATTTCACAATCATCAATTTGTGGTGACATTTATCCATAGTCAATTCATAAGAGAACAATAAAAATGACAACCATACAAATATGCAGATCAATCATACCACAACAATTCGGTTTTAGATGTATTATGCACACAATTCACATAATTCCAATTATGCAACAATCAAACATACAACATGACAATTCCAAGTATGCAACAATCAATCACACAACATGACAATCGAAAAGATAATTTAATTTCTGAAAATGAAACATCAAACAAGTCCAAGAACCCCGCACCTGATTATGAAAAATGTATCGTGCACCTATGGTTCGGACGTCTCGAAAGGTCCCGCAAAATCTTGCTCAACCGAGTCCACACCTATATCAACATATATACTTAATTCAATATTTGTTCGACGATTGCTATGCTTACTTGAGTGATATTATTTTCTTTACACTTTCCTTAACATAATCCATATAACTTTGTATCCACCTTCTTGATGTTATAATTAGAGAGTGCTATTGGAGGAAGAGTAAACAAGAATACAAAATAAATGAAAAACAGAATTATAGACAGCAGCCCTAAATTCTGACCCTTGGTTACTAAAACGGCAATAACTTTTTATAGGAAACTCCAAACAACTTGAAACTTGAACCACTAGAAACTAGACTCTTTGTTTGTCCAGAATGATTTAGAATTGCCCATTCAAATTAGTTCCTTAATCAGCCTAAAAATCTGTCCACTGTGCAGTCACGAATTTAATGGTAAATCAAGTTTGTTCATCAACACTTGCTATTTTGATTCAATACGTTGGACATCATAGAATATGCAAAGTTCACCTTTTAGGATTCCAATTGAACAACAACATACACCAAAGAGGGAACAAAGAAAAGAGACCTATTTAATAGCCTTCTGATTTAAAATCCCTTTCGATTTAATATGAAGACTTTTCTAATCAATATAGAGACTTTCTCAATCAGTATCATCCATTTTGGAATAAATGATCAAGCCTTTCTCAATAAATATTAAGCCTTTCGGAGACAATATTAGCACTTCATCAAAAATTATTATGACTTTGTTTAATTATCACCATACACAATAAATATTAAGCCTTTCGGAGACAGTATTAGCACTTCCTCAAAAATATTATGACTTTGTTTAATTATCACCATACACAATAAATATTAAGCCTTTCGGAGACAGTATTAGCACTTCCTCAAAAATATTATGACTTTGTTTAATTATCACCATACACAATAAATACTAGGCCTTTCGGAGACAATATTAGCACTTCATCAAAAATATTATGACTTTGTTTAATTATCACCATACACAAAAGAGGGAACAAAGAAAAGAGATCAACACCAAATTAATTTCAAATTTTAAGAGAGTGAGAGAAGAACTTACCAATCAACACCTTTGTTTGTTGGATTAGACTAGACAAATCAAAATATTTCTCTAATTTTCGGATTTGAACCAAACCCTAGATAGAAAATCAAGATTAAGATAGAAAATCAAGATTAAGATAGAATTGAGAAGAGAATCACTAAATTAACAACCTAGAAGCATAATGGAGATAGATTACTCATCATTTATACAAACATTTCAGATTTGAGCAAAACCCTAGCAATGGAGATAAAATTCAGATTTTTGATGAGAGAGGAGAGAAATGGAGTACCAATGGAGAAGCTAGATGGCCACTAGAAGGAGAGATTCTCAACAATTTCCATTCTTTCTTCAATTTCTCAAGGTTTCTTGGTGGATTTTTGAGAGAGAAAAGATGATCTCTCCTTCTCTTTCTTTTGGCAGCAAACACACAAGGGAGCAACGAAGGGAGAGAGAGGGTTGAATTGTTTACATGCATTTTGGACATTTTTCAAAATAGACCCTCCACTTGTTTGATATTACTAAAAGAAGAATATACATATATAGATATGTATATAAAAATCCCCATATTTCTTAATAAATCTTTAATTTATGTAAGGTATAAATTTCAAGATTTGATAAGTCTGACTGTTTCGAAATTTCAGACTAATGTTATGTTATAATTGTTTTAATTTTCAACTCCTAGTTCAACAACAAAAATTTTGATTATGTTTTAAACATTCTCATTTAATTTTTTATTATATAAAAAAAATTTCTTAACGTAACATATAGCATGAATACATTTTTTTGTTTTTTTGGTTTCAAAGTTAATAAGTTGCTAGAAATTTTCTAATTAATTATATCTAATATATATGACATTTAAATATGTTTTAGTGATTAAGATATTTGAGAAAATCATTATTGAAGTGCTTGAAAGGTATGATAATATTATTTGATGCATAAACTATCATGTAGTTATACTGCATGCATCAAATTACATACAAGTCCAATCTAGAGCCCTATATGTAATGCTGGTTAATTAAAGTGGTAGATCGATCCATTAAGTTAATTGAATTTTTTTAGTATTAATTAAGTTCTTAAAATTTTGTAGGTAAATCTTTAAGCCTATTTTTGTATTGCAATGAAACATGCCAAATATCACATCATTTTCTTATTTTGTTTAGAGTTTAGGGTTTAAGATTTAAATTAATGTTGAAAGGAATTAATTAGCAATAAATGTGGGTTGTTACTCATTGCACCTAGTTTGAATATTAATTATGGTCATTTACTCCATTTTCTCAAAGGTAGTAAAATAGTTAATAAATCTTTTTCTGATAAATCATTGTTACTTGTATCTAGAGAGATATTTTTTTCTAATTTTAATTTTGTTTGTTTAAATTTCCAGGTTCAAAAAGGAGAGAAAAATAGTTGCTGCATTTATTGTAGCATTTTTCTGCTGTCAATATTTTTAATTTTGGCCATCAACGAAATTAGAAATGATGAATCTCCTTAACAAAAATATTCTTCTCATTGAGCTTCTCAGTTTGGCAAATTTGTTGTGCACAACCACTCACATAGTTGCGATTTTCGTTCCCAAACGTTCAGCGGTTGGATAAAAATTGGTGTAGTATTCATGTGTTTGTTGGATGTCATGTGTTGTTGTTTTTAATAAAAATAATAATCTGTGCAGTCTGGTCGACATCCACAGATGCAAAATGGAGATTATAAATATAATCTTTATTTATTTTTATTTTTTATGGCTCTTACTTTATGTAACATACTGAATGTTTTTTTGCAACTGTGTTAGACTTTAAGTCAGCATAATGATTTTTTTATTAATACAAAATATATTAGAAATATTGATGAGGTTTTGACAATTCTAGATTTCATTTTACACAAGTTTAGTTACTCAGTATACTTATTTCCTCAGCTAAAATAAAAAAGAAGAAGAGTATATATAGCTATGTTGCATGGATACGGGTACGGGTGTCGTGTCGGACACGACACGGGTACGGCGACACGGCAATTCCCAAAAATAGAGGATACGACACGGCTATTATATATTTATTATTTTAATTATATTATTAATTCAACACTCATGTTATAAGTAAAAAAAAAAAAAAATTTGCCATGTAATATGCACACAATTCATAACAACACCTATGATTTTGAGATAGTATGAAAACATACGAAACTAATTTCATCACAAGTTCAATCCAAATAGACTCAAATCAATTCAAATCAAACCCAAATTAACCTAAATTCCAATAAATCAAATTGATGTAGCTTCACCTAATTAACCCAAATTAACTGATATAGCTTCACCTAATAGATCCATCTGATAATTGATGTATGCCAAATCGCCATCAGAAAAATCGGACAGTGTAATAACCAGAAAAATTTATCAATTCAGACAGTGTAATAACCAGAAAAATCGGACAGTGTTTAATGCATCTGACAACAACCAGAAAAATTTATCAATTCGGTGGTTAAACAACTTACCCGGCAGTAGAGAGGAGAGAGATGGCCGGAGAGAGAGAGGAGGCGGAGAGAGAGGAGACGGAGAGGAGACAGTGCTGTTGGCGGAGAGGAGATGGCGGAAGAAAGATGGCCGGAGGCGGAGATAGCTGTCGGAGGCAGAGATAGCTGTCGGCGGCGGAGAGAGGATCAGTCGATCAGACGACTCGGTACTGAGGCGGAGATAGCTGTTTGGATCAGTCGGCGACTCAGAGGAGAGAAGCCCTTTTTTTTTTTGGTTTTTGCTGCGTAGTGTTGTAGAGCAGAGGGGAAGAAAACTTATTTTTACCGTGTCCCGACCGTATCCGTGCTTTCAATCCGTGTCGGCAGGTCAAACCAAGTGTCAGAGACCGTATCAGGGCTTTAGGGACACGCCAGCTCACCTGACACGCCAGCTGGCGTGTCTGACGCGTGTCGGAGGCGTGTCGGTGTCGGATACGTGTCGGACACGGATACGATTGCTTCCTTGGAGTATCAGGGTAACATTGATATATAGGCATAAAGGTTTGCATATATAACCGACCACAGGCATCATGCATGCGTACAAATAAATGACACAATTAGATGTTAAAACGTCAAATTGATAATAAAAAATGTTTCCAGAAAATAAAACGATACATAATATACAACCACGAGTCCACGAGTTCGGGATCACTGGCAGCAGGTGGGACCCATCATGTCACAACTATTCGTTGGAAAAGAAAAAGAAAAGAGAAGCCTATTTCTGCTAAATTTCGGCCTGTTGACAATAAAGCCCAAAAATAGGGGAATGAGATGAATGAAGCCCAAAGAAGCAAAACACATTCATCGAAGAAGAACCAAGCATACTTCTTTTCCGAGACTTCAGCTTGGGTCCGATGTCCATTGGACCCAAAGTGGTTTTAATGGGTTTGCTCACCATCAGATCTGTTTTAAAATTCGTGCGCACGAATTTTAAAGCATACACAAAAGTGCGAGCATGAATCCTAAAGCAGATCCGATGGTGAGCGAACCCATTGAAACCACTTTGGGTCCAATGGACATCGGACCCAAGCTGAACTCCTTTTCCGAAATGATGGGAAAAACAGAGACGAATAATAAAAAACAAAAACGGAGTGGAGGAGAAAATTATATTTCAGGGGATTCGATTATTTATTGTTTAAAATTTTATGCATATTTTTCAAATTTTCAAAATTTTCTATTCTTTAAAATTCATAATACCATATTTTTCCTTCTAAATTCCAAATACATCTGAAAATTGTTGATATTAATATGTAGTACGAAGATATTAATCAATAAATACAGAGCGCATAATTAGTCTCTTATTTCAATTCAGATTGAGGAGGGTTTATAAAAAGCGTATTATGTGTTCATACTACAGATTAATATCTTCATTTTCAAAGTTACAGTGGATCCAAACTATTCGTCATGATATACTTCAGAAAATGTGTTTGGAGGTCAATTTTCTTTTTAGATTCTTTTTAACTTTTTTTAAAATAGGAAGAAAATCAATACTTTAGAAAATGGTCCATAATCTTTAGATCAAGTGATTTTGTATCTATATAAAAAAATAGTAAAAAGAATAATATAATTAAAAATTTGTCATCCAAAATTTCATATAGATATCATGTTGAGTGGTATTGATCGACTATTTAAACTTTAAAAATAAAGATAAACATCTATAGTGCTAATCAAGACCCCAGACCTTATTCTCTGCGGATTGACACTCGATTATACAACTCGATAGAATTATGCGTTTGTAATCCGATTTAGTGCAACCGAGTTATAAATTTAAAAGCACTGTCACAAATTTTGTCCATTAATATTTTGTTTTCATATAATTGCTAAATTGTTGTGTTGTGTGGGATATTGAGACTTCTGAGATGTCCTACCATGCAAAGAAAGGTCGTAATACGCTTCAATTGTATAGTATGCTAATTAAGCCAAAAGATCACTTAAAATTTCATGATTTTGCACGAAGATGAAACCTATACTAATTGAAATCAGAGCAATTTACAGAATCCATAAAAAAAAAAAAACTCAACATAAAATGATATCCATTAAAGTATTCGCATACTTATCTTGACACCATGTATGCTTATTATTGTATACCAGCAACAGCACTGGAACCATCTTCCTTAATTGCCAGTGAACAGACATTTGTAATGGAGATTCACTTTACACATGCCGCATCGGTATGTCCAAACCGTCAAATTGTTTTTACAAGCAGAGCAGCTGCCAGTAGTTGGCACGAGCGTGAGGGGGTGATGGTGAAACCTAGTATGAACAACCCTCGAGGAAAGAGAACAGACCGGGTGTAGGTCAAAGCTGCAAGAATTGCATTGGTAGTAGAACCCGTTTACGGGCTCATGACAGAGGTCACAGATAGAGCTACCAACGGTTGAGGCTGAGGCTTTTGCCAGTACCAGTGTGTGCCATGGGTGGGCAAAGAAGGAGAGAGTATTGGGATAGGTAGTGCAACTCTCATGCAGGTCGAAATCACAGGCATTGCACCGGTAGCGGATGCCAAAGCCAGATGCTTTGCAGAGATCACAGGTAAAATTGGTTGTCTTGTAGGTGAGGAGGAGTTGGTGCTCTGGATGGGTGAAATGCGTTATTCTATTTGCCATCTCTTGGTGTTCTTCTCCCTCTTTTGTTATGGTCGTTCTTTGTTCTAATATATATATATATATATATATGAGCAAAGTTAGGGTGTGATGTGCTTATCAAGAGAGATTGATGAGCACAACTCCAAAAGTCTATTAGATTGTCCTCAAACGATGAATTCTAACTGTTGAAATTCATCTACTTAATGAGTGATGCATGTACATAAATTTTTTTAGAAGTTTTGAATTAATTTAGTTCAAGGTCAAGAGGTCAAAACTATGAACCTTTTATAAGTGTATTCATTTTTCAACATATTTTGACCGCTTGACATTGTACTAAATGAATTTGTAACTTTTAAAATTTTGTATGTACATGTATTACTTATGAAGCAAATGGATTTCAAAGAATTGGATTCGCAGTTTGAAGTCATTCCGATAGACTTTTGAAGTTGAGCTCACCAACATCGCTCTCTTGGTGAGCACATCACACCCTAGTTTTGCGCTCTCTCTCTGTCTCTATATATATATATATATATATATATGATGTTATTGGGGAAAATAATAGAAGAAAAAAAAATAAAGAATGTTAAATATTTAATTTGACTTAATTAATTACAAATTAATTTGATCAGTACTCATCCGATTTTTTTTTTTACGTCTACATGGTATCAATTTTATTAATTATCTAGTGAATTACTTGTATGTTTGAAAGCAAATGAATTAGCATTTTAAATGAACTGTTAATGAAACAGTTCAATTTTGCACCCTTTTAATTTTATTGAAGTTATAACTGATGCAAGGAATGTAAGTTATTGAACTGTTTGGATAATTTTATTGATAATAATTGTGGAGAATCAAGACAATAAAATTCACTTTATCTATTGAAAAGAATAACAAACAAATTCAATCTGAATTGTAATATTAAAGATATAAAGTTTGTAAATTAATACAATTATCCAATTCGAATTACTAAATACAAATCCAAGCCATAAAAATGCACACTATAATCAAAACATGAAACTACTTTGACCCATAAATTAATCTTTGTAATTTACAGGGAAGATAAAATTAAGATAATTAATGGGATGATCTGATAATAATATTGCACTTGACAGAAATGTTAAATGTAAGAAAACAATATATCAAAGACCAGGTACCCCTGGTCTTGTAACAATTTTAAACTTTTTAATACAATCGTTAGTTGGCTAGCTATAAATCACTAACCTTAGAAAAACATACCAAGAACTAATTTATAATGAGGAGGGGTCTACTTACACTCTTTTTTAGTGACACTGAATTATATTCTACATTTAAGTTTAAACAGTCAATCCAAACCGTTCAACACAATGGATATAATTAAATGTGCTTGCGGATCAAATTTTATATTTTTTTTTGAATATTTTTGCTATTTATTAAGCATTTTACAAAATCATTGTTTTCATACCATTGAATTTTCATACCCATCTTAATAAATAGTAAAAAAAAAATATAAAATTTGATACATTTGAATATATCTCTTATATTGAACGGTTTAAATCAACTATTTGGACTTTGAAAATATAAAGTGCAATCCAGTGTCACTAAAAAATGATGTAAGTGGATCCCTCAATTTATAAAAACAAAACTCATACTCCGTCTTTAAAATTTATAATATCAATTCAAACAAGAGAGATATGGGAATCCAAATAAATTGATAAAGATAACTAATTATTTATAAGAAAAACAAAACTCATTCCGTCTTTAATGACCAATTTTATTGACCGAGTTCCATTATTGTCCTGAATCGATCAAAATAACTAGTTTTAAGATAAATTTAGATGTATATCCATCATATATAAAAGCAAGGTTTAAATATCACAACAACAGGCACTTTTTGCGAGGGGAAAAGTACATTTATGACGGTACTCCCTCGCGAAAAGTATCGTCGCGAAAAGAAAAAGCTGAACAATGACAGTACTCCGTTACAAAAAGTCACTTTTTTATCCTCGCAAAAAGTGTCTCATTCTTGTAGTATTTCCTCGTCTCGGAATGAGCATCAGTTTTGGGCACCACGACTAGCTGGGAAATAGGTATTATCAGCTCAACACTTCCAGATTTATATTCCCATGAGCAAAACACAACTCAGACTTTGGGAGGGGCGATCAACTCAGATTTGATGCATCAACTCATGCACCCAATCTCAGAATTGCGCGGCAGCAGAGCAACTCACAACTCTCACAGGACACGTTGCGCTTTCGATGCCTGTGACAGCCTCAGATGAAGCAACATGGAAATGGACTTTGAAAGGATCATACACGGTAAAGTCAGCATACATGGCCATCAAAGACGAACCATTTTAATAGCAACCAATATATCGAGCATCTGGACCACAAGAGCACCTCCAAGATTTAGAGTTTTTGTTTGGCTGATGATACAGAACCGGATTCTGACGATAGACAACTTTAGAAAAAAAAGGTTTCATTCTTATCAATAATAGATGCTTCATGTGCAAAACAAAAGCAGAAACGGACAGGCATTTATTCTTTGATTGTGAAGTATCAATAATAATTCAAACTATTATGGTATCAGCATATCAAATTAGAATGCCTCAGCACTATTCTTGATTGTGCACTTCATTGTAGGGAGAGAACGATGTGCAAGGGTGTTCAGAGATACACAGACCATGGTAACGGAATTGATGATGCAAATCAGAGAGCAATGGGAATTAAGCTCACGCAAGTACCAGCAAACAGGGGGAGGTGAAGGGATGCTGAGGCACAACAGACAACATTCCTTTATTATGCATTTTACTACATTTCAATTTTATATTTTGCTTTATAGAGGGAGCTCCTACGTAGACTTTTATTTATGATTTTCAGATTACTTATTTTGTAACATAACTTCTGTATCAAAACATTTATCAATCAAATAGAATCTTGACCTCTGTTTTTTTTCAAAAAAAAATTATTTTCTCGTTTAAATTTAAAAATTACTTTATTTTACATCCAAATTTAACTATTTTATTTAATATACCCATTTCTCAATATTATGTATCAAATAAAACCAACAAGTAAAATACAATAGCAGCTAGATTGATCGATGCTCTGCTGGTTCAGTCCCTGCTCTGACTCCGCTCTATAATAAGGAGCATAGTGACAACTTCATGATTCGGAGAATGTTTGGCAGAATATATATTTTTTTAATTCAAATATAATTCAAAAATGATTCATAATTATTATTTTTAAATTTTGCAATACACCACATTTAAAAAATACTTGTCAAAAAATGGTTTTTGGAATCATTAATAATTTGTGTGTAAAATCTTAAAAAGGAAAGAATATTCATGCAAAATTGCTTGTTAAGTTTTGCTTTTTAACTATATATCCAGCTAATCTCACAAGTATGATTTTCTGTACGTTTCTTACTGCATTATGTAAAGAGCAAGATGGTGAATTGGTGACACTAAAAAGAACTCGTTACACATTAATTGTCTTTAAAATATATTTGTGAATATAAATGATCTGAGTATGAATTGATGAACTTTAATGCGGTGCACCAGGAGCAATTAGTAATATAACTTCTTATTTCATTATTTGATTCTCTACTTTTTGGCTAACGAAAGAGGAAATGCAAATTTTTGGCCAAAAAGGCATCTGATGGAGTGATGATTTATTTCGAATAAGATTCGCGATTACCCAGTTTTATTCGCTGAATGATTTGTGGGTGCTCAAATTCGAATTATTTGTGAATAATTTGCTAACTTTTGTATATAATAAGGAGTACCAGAATTTGATCTAAATTCGAGTCTTATTGATTGAGGTAGAAATCTCTTTTTGCTCTTGAGAAAATGTACATATGTTTCTCTCCCGTCAGAATCGACAAGCAAATTTATACGTCCAAATAATGTGGTCCTGTCTTTATTTTATTAAATTATATTTTTAAGTGGTAAAATTGAATAATTGGTATATTAATTAAGAGCAATGCTAAAATGTTCTATTATTTTTGTATCCCAAATCATGTCTCACATTATTATTTTTATTTTCAAAGTTTAAATAGTCCATCTGAACTATTCAACATGGTCTCCAAAATAAATGTGCTTGAATACAAAAAATTTTATTTTCTTGAAAAAAATATTAGTTATTTATGGGTACAAATCATTGTTTTTCAGAAGATTCTAGAGTAATTTTCTATCTATCTTAAAAATAATAAAAAAGTTTTTAAAAAAAATATAAAATTTGATCTGCAAATACATTTTAATATGAAGATCATCTTGAGTGATTTAAAACATAGATAAAGATGTAAAGCATGATTGGACCACATAAACAATTAATAGGACATTTAAACCCTACTTATTAATTAAACGGTTAAATTTAAATGGGGAAATAACTATTTTTTTATATTTGGATGAGAAAATATCTAATTTATGCTTTTATGATGGATATTTATAGGTGTAATAAAAATGTGGGGTTGCAATATATATAGAAATATATTAAACTAATCCTAGATACTTAAAAATTATACAAGTATATATCATGATATACATGATTTTTTTGAGAGAATGATACACCATGATTAATTAATTGTTGCTGCACGATGTCATAATTACTTATTTCATGAGGTCACTGAAATAATTTTATAAGGCTTTTATTTATCACAATTAATTGGTTTTATCTAAATAGATATTCTTACCATGGCAACTCAATTTTTGATATTGCGATTCATTAAGAAAAGATTGAATGAGTAATAACAAACTGATAAATTGACTAAAAGAGCATACATTTTTTGCAGCATTATTCAACCTCATCTCTATAATGAGCATTTTAATTCTTAATGGAGACCGTAGTGATAAATATATATATATATATATTGTAATGAATTAAGCAATTTTAATGCATGAAAATATCAAAAATATATTTTATCGATCATATTCATATCTAGTGAACATCTCCAACAAATCTTAAAACCTTCTTTAGCAGCAACCAAAAGAGAACATCTCCAAACAAATGTCTTATGCCAAAATAAATATATATAATAATTAATTATATACATGAAAAGATGGATCGGTATCCTCTCGCACGAAGAATGCTAACGAAAAAAAATGTTTGAAGAATCAAGACAGCAGATAACCCAAGCCCTAACAAATACTTGATTTCATCATGCTCAGATAGTTTCTGTTGCGACGCAGCAGCAAGAACAGATGAAACCGGGAAAGCCATCGGAGCTATCGCTATTACCACCTTCAAAAAATCAAAGATCATATCCCTGATCCATGATCTCCCCTTCTCAGATCTTGATTTTGTTTTGTTTGCTTCCATACTTGCTGTACATATTGGGAGCTCCATTTTCTCAGCTTCTTTCTGCTTACTGTTTTCCAGAGACAGCTCCCAATACAACAGGAATACAACAGCAGAATTATACATAAATTGAAAGGCTACTAGCATTTCTGGATTGTTTTGCCAGTACATGCCAATCATCGCATGATATATGCTTATAAAAGACAGGATCGACAAGACCAATAACCGAAACCATATCGAAGTATGATGCACTTCAGAATCCATGACAATTTCTTTCAAATCGAGAATCGATGAACTCTTTGGTCTATAGAAGATGAGTTATATATATATGTAGTAAGGCTGAAGTCTCTCTCTCTCTCTATATATATAGATACTAAGTAGGACATTATATATATATTAGGATTTTTTGTTCACAAGATTTGCGAAGATGCATTCTAACTTTGGCTGTATAATTTAATATATATATATAGTAGATATATAGGTCATCCTAATTATATAAATGTTATTTTTAGAGCACCTGTGGAGCCCCATAACCTCACATTATTTAAGGTTCCAGTTAAGACTTAAGATTAGGTTGTGTCGATCGATCGATCTTCTGATGATCGAACGGGCAGTTGCTACCATCAGATGTCTGTGCCAAGTTGCATCCATCTCAAAAGTCAAGAGTAAACTTGTACAAATTTTAAATTAATAATAAAAATAGATAATGTGAATATATCCTGTACTGGGCAGAGGCTTCACGAGTGATATTACTTAGACAACCCTCTTTTTAGTTTCCATCTATTTCTCTATACTTCGTTCTTTAAAATAGGATAATTATTTTCAGTCAAAATATATATTAAGAAGTAAATATTAACCATATTTTGTTATAGTAAAATTAGAAAGGCTTGTGTGACCTAAATATTAATTAAGCATGTGATTTACCATATATTTGATTAAAGAATAATTAATGTGGGTGTGCTGCATGTCGAGATATTGGCTGATTGTACATGGGAGGATCGAGAACCTTACTGTTTCAATTTCCAAATCGCACATAGATGAATTTTCCAAATTATGTGCTTCAACACTTAAGCATGTACTGGTCGCGCCGCATATGATCCCAGCGCCCGTAGACCGCGCGCCGCACCCGTGGACCGCGCCTCTGAACAACGCACGGCGCCTGCGGACCGAGCCTGTGCACCGTGCACCCTTTTTTTTTCTGCTGAAGGCGGGATTGGAACCCAATTGGGTTCTGTTGGTGCCAAAATTATTACCACTACACTAGAGTTCACATGTGTTATCTTGTAGATAAATATAGTATTTAACTATTTTTCTCTACAAATTTGATTTAAATTATAATTATATAAATATCATATATAAAATAATAAATATATATATAGGACTTGGCTACGGTGCTACGGCTAAGAGGCCTCCGTGCTACGGCTCAATATTCGAGTTTTCAAAATCCTAACGGTCGATCCGAACCGTTCATCTTGTTCTCCATATTAATATGTGCTTGGAGACCAAATTTTACATTTTTCTGAATTTTTTTACTATTTATTAAGCCACTTTGAAAACCGCTGATCCAACGGTGGCTTAGCAAAACAGTAAAACCAGAAACTACCGTTGGATCAGTGGTTTTCAAAGTGGCTTAATAAATAGTAAAAAAATTCAGAAAAATGTAAAATTTGGTCTCCAAGCACATATTAATATGGAGAACAAGATGAACGGTTCGGATCGACCGTTAGGATTTTGAAAACTCGAATATTGAGCCGTAGCACGGAGGCCTCTTAGCTACCCGTAGCATATTAGCCAAATCCTATATATATATATATATATATATATATATATATATATATATATATATATTAATAGCCGTATCGTATCCTTCATTTTTGAAAATTGTCGTATCGCCGTATTCGTATCGTGTCGTATCAGTATTATTATTGCTTTGAGATTTGTGCAGCACGTATTTGAACGGTTGATTTTCAAAAAGGTCACGCAAATAATGAAATAATGAAACGCTTGATCTTCTTCATTTTATAATATTTTATAATGAAATAATCTGTTTCCGTTGCAACGCACGGGTACGATGCTAGTATACATGTATATACAGTATGTAGCGGTCTTTGATTGCTTCGATTACGACTATATACCGTATATACATTATGTAATGATCTTTTGTGTGTATAAACAAAACCGCATTTAAAACATTGCATTAATTCAAACCATTTTCAAGAGAGAAAAATAGAGATAGGGAGAAGAGAACCTATGATGAATTGGCGGGAGATGAGTTGATATCATCCTTTTTTCCTTTGGCTTTTATTTGCTTTTTCTCTCAAATTTTGAGTTTAGATTTGGAACGTTCAATTAGGATTCGAACAAAATTGGATCGAAAAATTGATATTCATTTCGAAATTACATCTTTTAATTATATCTTTCGGCTGATCAAAATATCTACACGTTTAATACAAGAGATGAGATTCAAATCGACCAAATTTGTATAATTTGTATATGATACACCTGGGACCTATTTTTTGGGCTTCAATAAACTGAAAATACATCTTGATAGTTCTTTCGGTTGTTATTTGGGCCTTAAATTATTTTTATTTTATTTGGGCTTTATGACTGTCGTAGTCTTCGACGAGATTTCAATCTTTTCCTGCACATACAGCCCAAAATTTACTCTAGTAATTATTATAGAATTTAAGATAAGTTTAAGGGCCATAGTGTAAAACCGACAATTCCTTAATTATCTCGTCACATCTGCGTCATATCTCCTAGAGTAACCCAAATTTTGACCTTTGATTGAACCTTAAATAATCGTGCAGAGAAGATCGAACGGTCCAGATCCAAACCAAAAAGTTTAGTTATTATAAGGGATCCTTATTCGTCAAAGTGAGGACCGCGTCCGATGGGCATGGTACTTCGTACCGTCCAATATACTTTATGATCCGTGTTTCGCTTCAATATTCGTGTAAATCAAGCGATCACGGATCACGAAGTAAATCGGACGGTTAGGACTGGGTAACGTAGTTATTTGGGTCCGATGCTTATCGGACGCGTCAATCGTCAGCTTTTATAAGAGAACAGAGTCAAATCTCTCTTTCTCTCTCTCTCTCTTTCTCGCGCTGTCTCTCTGTCGGTAGAAACCCTAGTATTCGACTTAGGGTTTTTCGTCTCTCTTTGTGAAATCATGGACAGCCGCAAGAGGACGAGGCCAATGGCGACAAACGGCGGCGCCAAGCGGACTAAAGGTTAGCTCTTTCTTCGGGTTCTGAAGATTTAGATCTGTTGCTTCCATTTTTTTTTTTTTGTTTATTTTTATGACCGTAGAGAAGTTTTAGATCCTCGTGCGCTCAAGGTTTGGATTAGTTCGTAAAGTTCGTGTTTGAGTGGATTTTCGATATTTTAATTTCAAAGAGTTTATCAAAAGTTATGCAGCAGTAAATAGTATATCGAGATTTTGAATTTAAATATATTGAGAGAGAAAAGGTTGTCAAGATTTTGAATTTAAAGGTATGTTGAGTTCGTCACATTATAAAACTATACTGGAAGCGACATTTTAGGTGCACATTTTTTAATATTTAATTATTTGTGTCTAGTTCGACATTAAGTATGGTGAACTTTCTATTTAATGCCATAATGATAATGATTGTTTTTTTTTTAAAATAAAAAATTTAGGTTATTTCATCTTGACTGGTAAGGTCCATTTTATCCAAATTAAGGTTATTTCATCTTGACTGGTAAGGTCCATTTCATCTTCACTGGTAATGCAAAATTAAGGTTATATAATAGTCCAATTTATCCAAGAATTAAGGTTAAAAATGAAAAATTCAGCTTAATGTTATACATAATTCTGACATGGTATGAAAAGTTTGTAATATTTTGTTTTCTTTGACAGGTAATATCCATTTTATCCAAATTTAAAATGAGTAAAATTGAGAAAATCATCCTAAATTTGGAGAAGAACAAATTGATTGATTATTAATAAGTAAATTTGATGGAACAGCAACTGATGTGGGAAGCAAATCGAAGCCTTGCACTAAATTTTTCAGGTTCAAAGTTTTAACCTATTAAAATTGGTTAATTACAGTCTCTAATCATTTAAGATTAAATTTTCACATTTTCATAGAACAATAATAACTCAAGCCGAGATGGAGAGCTTCTTGTAATTTTCGGATTCTAACGATTTTTTGTATTTTGGTTAATTTTTTTATTTTAAATGATATTGTCTTCTTATTCATCGAAGATTCCCAACTAAACATTGATCAACCAAGAAAGCACAAGACAAAACCAACAAATATTATTTACTGGTAAAGCAAAGCAGAGATCCTTAATAGAGGAATGTATACTGCTATCAAACTTTACCGAAACAGTACCAAATTACTATAAGAACTGGTACCATCAGTGATTATAATTGACCTTTTGTGAAAATGTAATAAAATGTAGTATGGTTGGGTGCCCATTTGGAGACGGATGTCATTTCCTGCACCATGTGCCAGGCGGATACAATGCAGTGCTGCAGATGAACAATTATGCTGTGCCAGCTCAGCACCACATGGCCCCACAGGCAGCTCCTTCTGGAAGGTTCCAAGCAGGCCTTGGTGGGCCCAATTCCCCAGCCGTCAAGTCAAAACTCTGTAGCAGGTATATTTCTCATGTTTTATTTGCTAAAACAGGTACGGGTAAAGAAGATTTCTTATCTGTTACCCTATAGGGCTTAACTCTTACAATTTATAAAATGTATTTACAGGAAGCATGGACAATGCCCCTTTAATGTGTTTTAATGGTTTATTTAATAGTAATAACACTAATTATTATATTAGCATTACCCTTTATCTACCCGATACTGTTTCTTTATCTGATAACATTAATGTTTAAGGTCGATTCTTAACAGGTAAAGGTAGGAGAGGGGTAAGGTCGATTCTTAACGGGTATGGGTATGAAATTGTTTAAAACCGACCCGTATTGTACCTGCTGACACCCCTATACCTGACCAGTGTAACAGTTTGAAGAACACTAAGCTGAATTAAATCTAATAGTAAATTGTTTTTAATTTAATATTTAATAAACATAATAGGTATAGCACTGCTGAGGGATGCAAGTATGGAGACAAATGTCGGTTTGCTCATGGAGAAAGAGACCTTGGCAGGCCCATAAACCCTCATGACTACGCACCGGGTCCACCAATGGTTGCTCCTGGGCCAATGCCAGGTGGCGGTGGGGCCCCACCACCTGGAAGCTTTGGCATGTCAGCAACAGCCAAGATAAGTGTCGAGGCCTCCTTGGCTGGTGCAATCATAGGAAAAGGAGGGATAAATACGAAACAAATTTGTAGAGTAACAGGTACCAAGCTAGCAATCCGTGATCACGAATCAGACCCCAATTTGAAAAATATTGAACTGGAGGGAACATTTGATCAGATAAACCATGCAAGCGAGATGGTGAGAGAATTGATTTTTAATGTGAGTGGTGGTGGGTCCATGATGAGTGGAGGGCAGAAAGGGAGAGGAGGACCAGGCGGGGCCTACACGGCAGGTAGTGGTGGAAACAATTATAAAACAAAATTGTGTGACAATTTTGCAAAGGGTGTTTGCACATTTGGTGAGAAGTGTAATTTTGCACATGGAGCAAATGAATTGCGTCAGAGCGGTACCGGTACAGTTTGATGAGTAAGGGAGGAGAATTATTCTTGGATTATGCTGTCTAATTGTAGTGTGAGTTTTACAATTTGTAATGGTAGGTAGAATATCATTAGACTTGTGCTTGAATTTTTTGGGATATTCTTTGAATGTTTCTTGCGGTTTATTGGGTTAACGGGTAGGGATTGTTTGTGTCAGATTGTCTAAAATTTGAAATGTTGAACTGTTGAGCTGATTTTCATTCACAAATTTCCTACATAGTTGATATTTAGCTGTATAAAGGGTTAAATACTACAGCCGATACGCATATTAATAATCATATATTACTTGAGAAATAAAGCGTGCTACCAAACTAAAATTGAGCCTATATCATGTCTCTATACCTTCAGTTGTGCATTGGAATTATTTTAAATTTCAATGATAGAATTATGCAACAATGCTGACAAGGTGAGTCTCAAGTGTGCTGAAATTTTCTCATGTAATCTAGGTTTACTGTTTCGAAGATGTTTCATTTCAGCTAGTGCGTTACAGTTTCATTAAAATAGGATATGCAATGCAGATCTGATAAAGGAAAAAGAAATTGGGTTTGGCTGGATTAAGCAAATTGTTTTGTGGAATTGTCAGAATAAGTTGGGTCTTAATCAATATTCAGTTCAACAGAGATTTTGTGAGTTCATGTCATCACAATAGTTCAACATGCATGCCCCTTATTCAACTAGTAATATAAATTAAACCATGAATTCTGTTGTTAGTAGTCATGTTGAAGAAATAAAAAAAAATAAGCAAAGCAAACAAGTTTACATTCAAAGCAGAGAGAGGTTGCAATGTTCACCAAATAAGTTGCTACCTATTTCCAAATCAAATCTGAAGGATGGAGATGATATTCTCTCACTTTTCTCATGTATTTGCACACATGAGCAAAATAAAGAGAAACAAAAAAAAAAAAAAATGTGACTAGTCACATTTAAACCATGTTCCATCATTGTTTCTTTGAAAGACACGTGGTTCTCCTCGAGGGAACGTATATCTCCAATCCGGATGCTCAATTAAGTATCTCTCTTTCCTACCATATCAAATAAAGGAATAACATAAGCTCTTTCCGTATGAAACTGTACTTGGATGTCAATTTTTACATTTTTTAGAATTTTTTCACTATTTGTTAGATGTGTATAAAATTGCTTGATCTAAAAGATTATGGACCATCAAAAAGTAGTGATTTTTAACCTACCTAAAAAAATAGAAAAAAATTCTCAAAAATATAAAATTTGGCCTCCAAGTAAATTTTCATTTTGAGATAATGTTGTGTCGTTTGGATTGACTATTTGAAATTTAAAATTTGATAATATAGATCCATAGAATGGACTAGTATGCGCTATGCATAGTACCATAGCCTCACTCTGAAATAAAGTATATCTAACAATAAAAAATCATCAAATTTTAATTTACTACAATGACAATATCATCACCATCAAATAAAAAATTAAGAAATGCATGATTACTAACCTTCTTTGGCATTCTACAAAGTGAGGCGGCTCGGCGAAAGGAGATGTAGAGCCTTGCAAGAGATATTCTTCATCCGAAAGTTGGCTTTGTGCAAATGCATACTCACTCCAAAACAATTTCCTGTAAAGTCAAAAAAAAAAAAAAAAAAAAAAAATTACAGTTCAATATTTGCAAGTCTGAAGGAAAAGCAACCAATTAAATTCTACCAAATTGGTCCCTTAACTTCTATCCAAATATGTATGAATTCTATGAAACAATTTGGTATGTTCAATTCAAAAGTTTTCAAAGGTGATTAGTCATTTAATGAAATAATCCTATAAGATGTTGTACCATTTGACACAAGGGATGGTGAAATTGTCACGCCTTGTATCATATATGTCTAGTAGCTTTCCTCTCAAGTTCAAATCGTCAGAAGAGGCACCGACAAGTATCCTTCTGACAATCTCATCTGGAGACCTCGCACCGTTTTCAAAGCATGCTGGCAATACCTGGCCTGTTCTAGTCTCCACCTACATGTCATATCACAACACTGGTACAATATAGAAGGTGAAGTAAAATAAAATAAGGTATGGATACAAGCACAACTTGTATCATATTTACAGTACCAGTCCTATTTATAAATAACCCATGCATTTAGGGTTTCAACAAATGAAAAAAAAAAAAAAGGTTTCATGTCAGAGCAGAGGCAGCACCATGTATAGTGAATGGGGGTCAATTGACCCCATTCATTTTTACTGGTAAATACTGGTACTGAAATCAACTGAACGTACCGAAAGACCACTAAAAATCGGACGTTCATGCCCATTTGAATCCGTCTCGGTATTATGCCCCAAAACAAACAACAAACGTAGATGAAACTTTTCAGGTCTGTTTTGAAGTGCCGTTATTATCTTGTGGCATAAGGGATAAGAATACCCATTTTCGCTTTTTGTTTTCCTTCTATGCCCCTTCTGCATAAAAAAGAGAAAAATATTTCTTTCTTAGTACTTTGTATTCCAACTATACCCTCTTAGAAGTTTACAGCAATTAAACCTTGTGTTATATCACTAACTTACAAACAAACTGGTACCAGTACAGATACTGGTATCCATGCAAAATAGACCAATTTGAAGGATTTCAATTCAAAAAACAAATTTAATGGTTAATAAACTGGATGGAATCATACTTTACTTGGAGAATCATCAAAACTACCAACAAGGTAAACCTGAAATATAATAATAAAAACATTAGAGAAGAGGAGAGAGAAAGATATCAGTTTCAGAGAGAGAGAGAGAGAATGACATACATCTAAAAATGCTTCAGGATCATTAATTGATTGTACCATTTGATTGAGTCCTTGATCGACAACTTTTGGAAAATCAATATGGCCTACGCTTGTTCTAAATCAATAAATAAAATAACATCATAACATAAGTCTTTCGTTTTTGTCATATTTACATTTTTTTTTAAATATATAAAATGCTAAGCTTAGGGTTTATGACTAACAGTCCATTGTTTCTGTTGCGAATTACTAAGCCGACACAGGTAGTTGCTTCATCTGTTCCAACTGTCTGTAAAAGAAAAAATAATAATAATAATAAACAAGAGGGAATTTCATGTACAACCCTAAAAAAATTGGAAATTACATATTTTCCCCTCTAAAATTCAAGATATCATATTTACCCTTCTAAACTTCAAAAACTCACAAAATTTATCCATTTTCATGTTTAGAACTCATTTTAAATTTACAAAGTACCTATTTTACCTTTTATTTTAAACTAGTAGCATGTTTCAGAAAAAATGCTAGCCTTCTAATTGGTCGGTTTTTTAGGGCAAATGAATCATTTCTCTACTTCTGACGCTTAAACTATCATATAACTAAATGGCACAGTGTAAGCGTCAGAAGTAGAGAAATGACCAATTTGCCCTCGGAAACCATCCAATTAGAAGTATGATATACTATAGACTCACAATTCACCAATTTAACCCCAATTTTTTTTTTCTTTTCTCAAGGGAGGAAAATCTTACATGGACTAGTGCCGGGTCGACAGTGGCGAACTCTCTCTGGAACACATAGACATTCTTCATGTGGGGTCCACTGTCAGAGATGGTTCTCTCCTGTTCAGATTTGAACTGATTGGAGGCTGATAACAGTGTTGGGTTCTCTAATAATACATCTAATATTTCCCTTTCCTGCATGAAATTGAGAAATGAAAAAAAAAAAAGTTTGGCATTTGTATTGTTGTATTCATGATTCTTTGAAATAAACTTCTCAATTGAAAAATTGATTCAAACCAAGTAAAATTTGTTCAAACCTGAGACTGCAATGATGAATTGGCAAAGGAGATGGGTTGATTATCGATCAAAATCATCTTTTTTCTCTCCTCCTTTTAATTTTCTTTTTCTTCTCTCGCCGATAGGGGTCTACTAGTATTGTTGACGTTGACAATGGTTTAACAGGGTAAAGATTTTAACAGAGCAGTTTTGGCTTTGTGCAGTGCACTAACCCAATCACCTCTTATTAAAGAGCAGTTTTGATTCTATGGCTTTGCACTATAAGTTGCATTTTAATCTTGTGTTTGGATTTTTTTTTTTTTTGGTGATGATAAAAATTTAGCAAATATAGCAATTGATGTTTTATTGCAACTTTGCTTCCTTGTATTGTTTATTATCATTATTAAAATATCAATTCGTAATTAGCAAATAATCATGAGACTGAAGCTATTTTTGGTTGGTTAGAGTTTGTTACTTAATTTATAACTCAAGTTGTTAAAATCCATCAACCATATATTAAAAAGTAAATTAAATAATATTAAATAATTTGAAAAATAAAATTAAAGCTAGATTTGCATTATGAAAACATCAAGCACAAGTAATAAAAATGTTTATATTGAGGATGTTTTTTATCAGGTGTGCAAGAGCTTCCCATGTAATTATTCCAAGATAATAGTTTGAAATATTTCTTGAGCTCAAATCCGATTTCTTTAAAAGATAATTAAATGCATTTTTAAAGTTTATAAAATAATCCATTTTATGTTTTATTATAGAAAAAAAAAACCCGATGATCTAGTGAGTATATCATGCAATGTTTATGTCAAAGCATAGTGAAAGCATTTTGGAGTCATTGAAATATCATGTTTATACATATTTAAACGAACAATTATATTATAATGATTGAATAAATATGTTGTGTTGGTCTATTTATATTTATCTTTTAATGTTATTTAGTTTTTAACAACTATACAATTTATTATATATAAAATACATGGAATTCAAAACATTGTTTTTCCATATAGCAGAGATAATCAACTACCTTCTCATTCACTTCAACTCAATTCTTCAGAAATAGTGCAAAACACTTCTAATGTGGAAGATTGAAATTAAAAAACATACACATATAATATATATTTTTTCAGGCAAATTGAAACGAGAACTAGTATGATTTCTTAATATTAGGTGCAGCAATTATACTTAAGGCAAATTGAAAACTAATGAAATTACAGAATTATTTTCTTGAGTATAATTGCTGCACCTAATACTTAATATTTTTTCCAGTGCAAAACCCTTCTAATGGGAAATATCAAAACAAAAAATCTGTGTGTTTTATTAATATTTTTTGTATGTTATTCAAATCTAATTTTTAATATGACAAACATGTAATAAAGAATAATGATAAAAAAATAATTAATATCAAAATGAATTAAGCAATTGTAATACATGTGCAAGTTGCATTAATTTTTTTGTGTTTCCATTATTGATTGTTTTTCTTTAAAGATAAAAATTTGGCAAATAGCAATGTTATTTGATGTTTTACTATGACTTGGCTTTCTTGTGTTATTTATTATCATTATTAAAATATTGCTAAATGGGGTCATTGTAATTAAAGAAGTAAATATATAAATCGATAAAAAAAAATGGACAGTTCAACTTTTATATTTAAAAGTTGTGAATCATTCATTTTTTTAAACGAAACTTAATTATTGGTTTTTTTCTTATTCACTTTTCAATGGAGAATATATTTTTTAAACTATCAGTGTGAAACTAAATGTTAAAAGCAGTATGTCTATTTTTCTTTTCATTTTGGAGATAATTTTTTTACATCTTTGAAGACATCTTCTATTTCTTATTTATGATAGAGAAGATCAAAATTATTACCAAAAAAAAGTTTAAAGAAGGAACATAAAGGTATAATAGGAAATAAAAATATATAAATGATCTGAAATTAACAATGTGAGCAAAATAGAAAGATTGACATCAATTTAAGGAGTATTTAAGATAAATTCAAGTTTTCTGACAGATTCAAGAAAAATTAATAAGTGCTTAAAAATTAACCCTTTTTTTTTTAAATAATGTTGCCGTAACGATTTGAGTAATAATATTTTTCTCATTTTTCTGCACAAAAAAAATGATATTTTATGTATCAAATTGCGTGCTGACGTCATCATAGTGACGTCTTAATCATACTTCGTGTACAAAATAATTTAAATGTTGACAAGAAATGCTTCGGAAACTGATGTACAAAATAATAAAATCACTTGAATGGAAACAGCTCTTCTATTTGCAGAAGAAAATTAGAAATTGATTTTTTTTTAATTAATAGCACTGTTAACCGTCTCCAAGAATTCACCCCAGTTTTTCTTTTAGAAATATAAAAAAAAAATCGATTAACAGATTGATGGTTTTCTTTCTTAGTATTGGTAGAGAACCGAACTAATTATTCAGTTCACGGTAAGGTTAGACATCACTGACAACACATATCGCGTAGAAAAGAAAGTGATTGAATTATCGCTTTTGGAACAAATTGCAGAAGGATCGAAGAAGAAAAGGGGCATGAAATCTTTTTTTTTTTATTTTTTTATTGTCATCATTCGTGTAAAGATGTGACGAATTAAGGATGGGTAAAACCATTAATTCGATCATCGCGCACTTGAACTGAATTAATGATTTGATTTTTGCTATATTTGATGAAAAAAAATTTATTCTTGACAGAATGATTTTTTTAATATTTAAAATAAATTGGCACTTATAGATGCTGCCAGAATCGTTGGGTACAGGATAAGTTAGTTGATTATATTAAGCAAATTCTCCCTGTAATTATTTTTTAAAAAATGCTTAATTGAACAATTATTTCTTTTCTTAGTAGATCCATTTGACGACTATTCAAGCTAAATTAGTTAAATTGCCTTGATATTATATTGTGTTTCTTTTGAATATGTTTTTGGAGGAGGGTCCAATATCTCATTAGACTTTATATTTTTATTTTTAAAGTCTAAATTGTCGATTCAAACTGCTCAACACGATATTTATACAGAAATATACTTGAGAATGAAATTTTTGAATTTTTTTTTACTATTTCTTATGATAGTTACAATATTATTTTTTTTTAACCATTCAAAAATAATGATTTTGTATCCATCTTAAAAATAATAAAAAAGTTCCAAAAATTATATCATTCCCAAATATATTTTAGTAGATATCATGTTGAGTGGTTCGGATCGACAATTTGGACTTTGAAAATGAAAATACAAAATATGAGTTATGATAAAGTATGAAAGACACGAGGTATTCGAACCCATCTCATTTAAATATAGTATTTTCAATTTTTAATTAATATTGACGTGTGGTTTTATTATTTTATACCATCATAATTGATTTTCTTAGATTTGAAAATGAAATTAGTTATATCTCAATTTCAATATTCACAATAAATCATCTAATTAGATGAACTTGCGACCTCTCATACAAAACAAGAACATCTTAATTAACCACTTAATTAAAAGTTAGTTCTCTATAATTGAAATTATTTTATAATGCAGATTATAAAAATTAAATATGCTGATGGCTATCTTTTTCGTTAAACATGATTGCTAACAAAAACTTTCAAATATTTAAAAATTATTTTGTTAGCAAAATTTTCCAAATATTTATGATAGCTGGCTTAAAATAAATATTTGGTAGTTGCAAGTTGGGTGGCTGCTATTGCTCGACCCCACAATTTAATTATAAGCTTAATATATTTTTTTTATAAGTAAGATACCTTTTTTGCATAACATATTTAATTGCTTTGTCTTGTACATGGGCAATGTTTCGGATCTACATTTTCTATATTTACATTTTTTTAGTGCATATATAGTATTAGTTATATACTCATCATTGGGTTGTTTTGTAAAAGCATATTTTGCTTGTATTAATCTTGTTCGAATCTATATATGAAGAATTTCTTAATGGTGAAATTACCTCAGATCTAATATTGATACCAAATTACTTTAAATTAAACAATATATGAGAGGCATGCATGCTAACAATCGCTGCACTGCACCAATGAGATGTTGACACATATGCTTGAATCCTTTATATGTAAAATATTCAAAAAAATTGAACATGAATTTACACCTTTTTGAAAGTTTACAAATGTAGAATGGGGCACAATTAATTTTACAAATATTTCTATCATATTCATATAATTTTTCTTTCAACAATCATTCACTTGGTGTGAGTTTCAGGTCAATACATTTTTAACATGTCTCAAGTCTAAAGGTTATACACATTCATTTCATAATTTTGAAATGAATGCACAACGAAAATCATGTTGATATAAAAATGTGTGAGAGAACATATAGAAAGTGTGCAAGAAACACATAATTATTATTGTTGTTGTTTTACATTCATATATAAATCTCCTTTATCAAAATATTGATCATTTATTGGAAAATTTTAGGATTAAGTACTGGTGAAAAGTACTTTTTTATTTACCGTTAAGAAAACAACTAATATTAAAAAGGTTTACAATAGGGTTTTGAATCAAAAAAGTATATACGAGAAAAAAAGAGGTGTATCGAGAAAAAATAGAAGTCAAATCGCACGAGGAAAGCGACAAGCGAGAAAGACAAGAAGCAAGAGCGATTGAAGATCCACGAAGGGAGATTTGGGACGTTGGCGAGGCGAGGCGAAGCTGAGGATCAGGCTCAAAATGGAGAGATGTGCACGAGATGTTTGACGGAGGAGGGTCGGCACAAGGCCGGCAAGGAGTCGCCGGAGGGGTTTGCTCGGACTTGGTTTTTTTTCTTTTCTTTTCTTTCTGAGAGAGAGAATATCGTCAATGTTGGATTGGGGAGAAAAAATGGGACTGGAGACGTCCTGTTCCGAAAATTGGAAATTAATCTCATCGCTGATCTGTACAAATCCTAAAAAGAATTCAACAATTCAGATTATAATGCACAAAAGAGCCAATACATTGCAATGTTTAGTAGTCCATCCCTCTCTCTCTATATATGTAATACTCAAAATGAGAGATTGGAGAGAACTAAATTGATTTATATGTTATATATATTTTATATTTCAATATCATTAAAAATCTTAGATTAAGTATAATATTGTAGCCACATATTTTACCATGTGATAATCGCTATACTATAGGTTGTGATGGTCAAATGTGTAACTATTGTTTATTACAAACACAAACTTTATAGATAGCCTCAGCTTAGATAAAACATTTGTCAGTATTGTTCATTATCTGCTCTAGATAGATCTGATACTCCAATTAAGCGAAACTTTATACTATTAAATTATCAATTTGATCATAAATTTTATTTTTATTCTAGGTGTGGGTACAGTTTAATTACATAATATATATGATTTATTACTTGAACAAAAATAATGAACTTGTATCACTAGTCATCGACCCCTTCTCCCATGCACAAAAAAGAACAAACAAGATACATGATATGTACTTCATGAAACTTGCAATAACTTTGGTTTTGTATATGCAGACAATATTATAAAACTTTCAAAGTTAAAATATTAATCTAAAATTTTAATATTGTACGGACAACTTTGAATTTTCGTTTCTAAATATTGTTGGTTACCATCACACGTCTTAATTAAATAAAATAGAAATCAACTTGTTGCCATCAATCATTCTCAACTATTTATTTATTTTTATTTCAAGCTCTTTTCTTCCGATCCAAACGCAATCTTCATTAATATTAATATTTTATGTAGTTACAAAAATCTCTGTTGTTAGAATTTAGAAATATATATGTGCCACCTACGATATTTTTATTATAAAAATAATATCATGTGCTGATGATGAGCCTAGGAAAAGTGAGGTTCTAATTAAAGGCCCTTTTAATAATTTAAAATATCTCACCGTTTTAATGAAATTTTTTGTTGCTTTGTTAAGTCTCTAGAACAAAAATATGCTTATCATTTAATTAAGTACATATTTAACAAAAAAAATATGCTTCCCATGTGTGTATAAAATTAATCAAAGAAACAAAACATGAAATTGTAGCTCATCAAAATTGAGAAAACATGGATCCAAATTCATTGAAAAAAAAAGTGAACTTCCATGCATGTTCATGTAATTGATAGTATAAAGCATAAACTCAAAGAATGAAACAATAGAAACTGATGAAATAACAGAAAAAAAAATAACAAATTTGGTAGATTTTAATTAATTCAGGCAAATTTATATGATTTAATTTGAGGGGAAAACAAAAAAAAAAATATGAATAACAAAATTTGCAAAAGCTATTTCAAAACATTGCAAATTAAGGAGAACAACATAATATATGAGATTTTCCTACAGTATAAACATTTATTAATTGCTCATAAATTGATCACATTCTATATACACAAAACATTTTCAGAGAGTTGCAAGAAAAATAAAAATTAAAAAGAAAAGAAAATATTACATCAAATAATCAAACAAATCCATCTACAAAACTAACCAAATAATCTACAAATCCAATCCTTCTAATTAAATACTAAACCAAATTACCCAGAATAGGATTAATTAATTACAGGCAGCAACACCATGAAACTATATATCATAATTTTACCCTTAATTAATTAATTAGCCACCCAAACTTCAAATTAGTTCTTGATTCATTGAAGAGGTGGCAAATTAATTAACAAGATATTCTTGTTATGGTACAAATTAAGTAGATAGAAATCTCCTCAAAAAATGAACAATTGCTAGGAACTAACATGAAATAATGAAGATAAATCACCAAAAAATGAAGGTTGAAAGAATCCTTCTACTTCCCCTTCTTCTTCTTCTAAATAACTCAAATACCCTCCACTTGAGCTCCCCTCATAATTATTCATCCATTGATCCTCACACTTCACATTAATTTTCTCCTCTTTGACGACTTTGTCATGGATCGCAATGTCGTGTTCTTGGTGCGTCTTTATTTTAGGGTTTGAGTTTGCAGAACTCTTGGATCTCTTCTTGTTGTTGATGGTCGGTTTGCCGGTGAGCTTTTGCACAAGATCACGAAAGTTCGTGACATCGGTTTGTATGATCTCCGGTGCGATTAGGTGGACAACACGTATCTTTGGTTTTAGCTTTGATATGGAGCGAGAAGTGTGGTGCAACGGTATTGAGCTGATCTGTCGATGCCGGCTTTGATGGTTTGAGATGGTTTCCTCCATGTTCTTCTCTTCTTTTTTTTCCTTTCTTTTTTTTAGGGGTTGTTTGAATGGATGAAGATTGGAGACAGAGAGAGAAGGGGTCTATGTATAGTTATGAGAGAGAGAGAGAGAGAGAGAGAGAGAGAGAGAGAGAGAGAGAGATGTTTGGTGGGACTGTTGAGAAATGGAATTATATATATATAGGGGCTAAAACGATAATCTAGGGGGGGTTAATTGGTAATGAGAGCATTTTGCGGATTAGCACGTGGTATATATTTATGTACCTTATCTATTAGTTAAGAGAATAATTAATATGGTTAGAAAAGGTTTGTTGTGGTTTTGATACAAAATATAGGGTTAAGGATATTAACAGTGTAATTTTGACTTCATGCAGTGCACAAACCATATATATATTGTTGTTTTGATTCTATAGTTTATATACTGCATGAAGTCAAAACTTCTCTGTTAAAAAATTTACCAATATAAAAGGAACATGCAGTGCATGAAAACATTTTTTTATGAGATAATTAAACAGTGAGAATTTTAATTGTGCGTTTCTCTGATGGTTAGTATTTCATGATTTTCAACTATAATTAATACAATACACATTTCATGATTTGCTCTGATGGTTCATATCTAATTGTACTCGATCAGCGGATCAGGTATAGGTATTGCACTGGATCCATATTCACCTATATTAATTTAAGGGATAATAGTACTTTAAATGGCAAAATAAGAGATACCAATCTCAAGAAGTTTAGAGAATTAATTGTATATATGTATTACTGTTTAGGATAGTTGGTAGTTGGTACTTATGTTGAGTACTATATAGTTTTTTTTTTTCTACAGAAGATATTCACTAATTAATATAAATTATAACAATATTATTTTTATGATCAGGAGGGTTAAAACGCTTCATGTTTTCCATGTTTTGTCATGTCTCACATTTTTTATCTTTATTTTTAAAATTCAAACAGTCGATTCGTACCGGTTAACATGATATTCTTCATAATAAAATGTGTTTAGAGATCAAATTTTATATATTTTTTTAAATAGTTTACTATTTTTTTTTAGATAGGTACAAAATAATTATTTCTAAACCATCTAAAATAAGAAGACAAAAAATTGAGAGATGGAGCAATTTGTATAAATGAGAAACTTTTAACAATTGAGACCAAGTTCTAAATAGCGCACTATAACATTTTCAGATTATAAAAGCTACGGCGTTATCGGCATTATAGCGGCCCTATATGAGCATGGCGTTGTTTTTTATCCATTCCTCTATGACGCATTAAACGCTATTTAAATCTTTGATTGAGACAACAATGATAAAGCATAAAAAATATGCATATGTTCTAACAATAATAATAATAAGTAACAATTACCATAGAAGATCTTGGTAAACATAAAACAAATCATCATAACGATTGTCAGTGTACTTCATTTAATTATTACATGATTCATTAAAATAATTAGGATATAATAGATCAAAAATATATAGTATATATGTGTAGTATTACTAGGCCTACGGCTATTTTTAGAAAAAACAAATTAATTGTAATACTATAGAAAAAAAATTAAGTGCTAATTAATAGACATGTATGATCAATCACTCTGTAGTCATGGTGTACACTAACACTAATTCATTAATTAAATTATATAGAATTAAAGATGTACCTTCCTTTTGAATTTTGATTAAGGCGTAGTAGGTAGGCCAGTTTCCTCCTATCCATACAAATTTATTAACAAATTAATTAAGGTGTTCAATTAATTAATTATGAGAAAGATCAAAGCTGTCACCTTATTATTAGATCCCCAAATTTGTTGGCTCTAAAGTCAATGTTCCTTTTTCTTTATTATTTTTTCCCCAATACATTGCTTAATTAGTTGAGTGAGTCTATGGTACTATGCATATCACGGGTTGTTATCGTGCTACGGCTCTATATTAGAGTTTTCAAATCTTAACGGTCGATTCGAACCGTTCATCTTGTTCTCCATATTAATATGTGTTTGGAGACCAAATTTTACATTTTTTGAAAATTTTTTACTATTTTTTCAGATATTTAGAAAAATCACTTGATCTGAAAATTCTGGACCATCCAAAAACAGTGATATTCAATAAATCTAAAAAAATAGTAAACAAATTTCAAAAAATGTAAAATTTGGTCTCCAAATACATATTAATATGGAGAACAAGATGAACGGTTCGGATCGACCGTTAGGATTTGAAAACTCGAATATAGAGCCGTAGCACGGTAACAAATCGTAATATGCATAGTACCATAGACTCACTCTAATTAGTTTCTCTATTTCTTTTGGATGATATCTAAATGGATCAATCATCAATGTATTAGGGTAAATTTCGCTGGAGACCACTAAATTGTGAGGCACTTAAAATTTGATTTGTCCTTTTTTATCACTAAATTTTGTTATTTATCACAATCAAGTTACTCTATATTTTTTTCGTTCAAAATGTTAACGGAATATTTCCATTATGTCCAAAATATTAACGGTTTATACTCATTCCGTCCAAAATGCTAATGTAATGAGCATATTCCGTCTAAAATACTAACAGAATGAGCATATTATATCTAAAATACTAATGAAAAAGTATAAAGTGATTTGATTGAAACAAATGACAAAGTTGAGTGACTAAAAAGAGACAAATAAAAAAATTTAGTAACCTCCAACAAAATTTACCCAATATATTAATATAACACTTTTTGCTTCATGTATCGCATAAATTATATATAACGATGTTTTGATTATATAATTTGTGCATTGTATGGATTTCAGAATCATCCAATTTGGTTTAGAATTCGTACGCTCCGCTTTTTATTCTAAATGATTATGATGAACCTCTTTTTTAACAAAATATGAGCTACGAAGTAAGGATTTTATTTTACTTTACGTTCATATCTCTGTTTTGAAAGACCAAATAGTCGATCCGAACTGCTCAACATGATATTTCATATTGAAATGTGCTTAGAGACCAAATTTTTTACTTTTTTAGAATTTTTTTTACTATTTTTTTATATAGGTAGAAACTCGTTGTTATTGAATGGATTCTAGACTAAAAAAAATAGTGATTTTGAAATATTTTTAAAAAATAGTAAACAATTTTTTAAAAATTAAAAATTTGATCTTCTAGCACATTTCAATACAAAAATTATGTTAAATGGTTCGGATAATTTCTTTAAAATTTTAATATAAAAAATATGAACATAAAGTAAATCAAAATCCTTACTTCGCAACTTACCACAGCTCAACTCTCTCTATATATATTCATATTGCATGCCAGAGTTATTTCTCCGAATTATAAAAATCCGGATTTGGACTATATAATTTTAGAAACTTGAAATGCTTGACATGATATACATTCGTTTTATATATTATTAATAGATATAATGTGTAAATAAATCAATAAAATTAAAAAACTGTCCAATCAATTATTGGTTTTTGGCGGCTGACTTTAACATATTTAATTAAGATCAAACAAATCAATTATTTCCAGTTTTAATATGTAAAGGTGGGTCGCTAATTGTAGTCCTTTATCATAAGTGCAAACCCTTCAAATTTTAAATTTACATAAAATATTTTTGTTGCAAGAAAAAAAAAGTATTTTTCCTAAAAAAAAAATTGATAAAAAGATAATGAGATGGTAACATACAAATGTGAAGAATAAATAGATAAAATGGGTTGGAAAATCACATCTAGCATAATTACCAAAAATAGTATTTTATTCAAAACTCAATAAAAAATTTCAAGATTGTCAAGATTATAAAATTAAAGAATTACTAACCAATCTCTCTCTTGGTATAATTTGTTTTATACTCTATCCTACATATTTGAACATGCACTCAAATAAAGGAAACTTGCATTTAAATTCTGCATCACAATAAAATCATAAATTTCATTGTAAAGTTCATGCTCTGAAGATTTGTTTTCATTTTCTGGTTACTATGCATTTTAATCATGTATTGCATTTTTTTTTACTTTCTTTATTTTCTTTATTAGTACTTAATAATACAATTCTTGCTCTCAAAATAGGATTCATATCCTCCAGATACGGATCTCTCTCACTTTACGGTTTGAGATTAAATCTCAATCGGTTTGGAATTCGGACTAACGGAGAGAGCAATATTATTAGACTTTGAGATTCATGCCAAGTTAAAAGAAACAGTCTAGATCCACTAATTATAAAGGATTTCATTTTCAATAATAGAGAGGATGTAAATTCCTCAAAATAGCACTCTTCATATATATATCTGAGTAGTAATTAAGATATGAAATTTAGTAATAATTTATTAGTTAAAAGGCTTGCGCTACATAACTAATTAATTAATAATTGGTTTACAAAAGATATGCATTGCAAGAGCAATTTAGCATATTTATTATATTCCTACGTGACAAATAATGATGTTTAATTAACACATCCGTCAAGCAAGATCAAAATCAATATATTGGTTAAAGTATATATATATATATATATATATATATAGAGATGGGCTATGGTGCATTGCAATGCATAGGCCATGGTGTGCATTGGACCATAAATCACCGATTCAAAGTCCAAATGACTGATCCAAACCGTTCATCTTGTTCTCCATATTAATATGTGCTTGGAGACCAAATTTTATATTTTTTGGAATTTTTTTACTATTTATTAAGCCACTTTGAAAATCGCTGATCCAACGGTGGCTTCTGATTTTACTGTTCCAAACAGTCACCGTTGGATCAGCGATTTTCAAAGTGGCTTAATAAATAGTAAAAAAATTCCAAAAAATGTAAAATTTGGTCTCCAAGCACATATTAATATGGAGAACAAGATGAACGGTTTGGATCGGTCATTTGGACTTTGAATCGGTGATTTATGGTCCAATGCACACCATGGCCTATGCATTGCAATGCACCATAGCCCATCTCTATATATATAATAGAAGGTTTCTTGTTTCCCACTTATATTTGGCGTGCATGTATAGCCTATTAGCCTTGTAGGAATAGTGGAATAAAATACATGTATGGATACGGAAACGGATGGATATAGATCAGATTGGATATTTTTTAAAATAATATAAAATAATATTAAAAAAAATACTAAAATTCATTATATTTATTTAATTATAACGGTGAATAACATAATTTTTTGTAATATATATTAAAATATATGATATATATATATATACTATTCAGATACAAATAATTGAAACATAAACATATAATTAAGTATCTATACCTACACATAAATTTAGATATCGGATATTCGCATCAAATTTTTTAAATACGGATCGAATATTATCCATACCGTTTTCACCCTTGCGCTACATAACTAATTAATAATTGGTTTACAAAAAATATGCATTGCAAGAGCAATTTAGCATATTTAGTATATTCCTACGTGACGAATAATGATGTTTAATTAACACATCCGTCAAGCAAGATCAAAGTCAATATATATATATATATATATTGGTTAAAGTATAATAGAAGGTTTCTTGTTTCCCACTTATATATATATTTGGCATTGTAGGAATAGTGGAATAAAATAAATAAGTTTAGAAAATCCCATTTGAGTAATGCTTTGTTTGTTCTCTTCTTCATAAATTAAATTTTTTTAATTAAATAAATTTGATTTTATAAGTATTTATTTATATGATTCAGTCTCCTTATAAAATGTCATAAATATATATAAGCATGTAACTTAATGATTAAAATTTCACTTTGTGATGGTGAATACTAGAATTCAGATCCCAATTGTCACATATTATGTATTTTATGTTTCAATCCTTCAGCTTAAATCTTTTTTATTCTGCCCCTTTGATCGGAGAGTTATCTCTTTAAATTTGCAAGCACCATAAAGAAGAAAAACAAAATCTTACAATTAATTACTCTTAAAAGAAAATATTTTAATTTAAATAAATAATAGTATTTTGAAATTAAAATTGACAAAAATTATAAATTTGAAAATTACTCTTGATAGAATTTCTTTTTTAAAAAACATTACTAAAAAATAATAAAATACTGTAAGATACTAATATAATCATAGGTTTATTAAATAAAAGATGTCATATCATCAATTTCATATCCCTAACAATTTTTTTTAAAAAAAAAAAGTATGTTATTGAATATTTGAAATATGTTCATATGCTGGCAGTCAATATGCTGTATAAGTATATGAAACTCCATTTAAAAAATAAGATATTACAGCATCATTATTTTTTTCGTAAACATTTTGACAGAGCAGTTTTTGATTCATGTACCTCACGGATCATATACAGTGATGTTTTAATTCTATTGTCCGTACGCTGAATGAATGAAAACTGCTCTGTCAAAATCTTTACCTTTTTTATAATTTACAGTTCAAGTTGGATTTCAAACATGAATCCTCCAGGAAGAAAATAATGTCTTAACTCTTAACCAATTAAGCTAAGACTTAATTCTAAAAAAAAGAATAATTTTTTTATTTAATTAGAAATTAAAGACTTAGATCTTTATTATTATTATTATTTTTTTGAATTGCAAGCAGCTGCCAAAATTGGGATGATCTTTATTTATACATGTATTGTTTTAATTTTTTTTACTCAACTTTCTCCTTGTTAATTAATATCTTTTTCACTTTTTAATTAAGTATTTATTATATGATCTTTTAGCATCTTTACTAATATAGGGTAAATATTTTGACATATGAGCTTTGTCCTTAAACGACATACAAACTATGAAATCACAACACTATATGTTATTAATACCTTTATCCTAAAATTGGCTTTAATTATCTTTACTGATCAAAAAATTGAGACAGAGGAGTATGAAAAAATGATGAAAAAGTTAGGTGAAAAGATACACTCCAACGTCTAAAAAAATCACTGTTTTTGGATTTATTACTATTTTTTTTAGATTTATTGAAAATCACTGTTTTTGGATGGTCCAGAATTTTCAGATCAAGTGATTTTCTAAATATCTAAAAAAATAGTAAAAAAATTTCAAAAAATGTAAAATTTGGTCTCCAAACACATATTAATATGGAGAACAAGATGAATGGTTTGGATCGACTGTTAGGATTTGAAAACTCGAATATAGAGCCGTAGCACAGTAACAACCCGTGATATGCATAGTACCATAGACTCACTCACTCCAACGTCTAAAAAAATCACTGTTTTTGGATTTATTAATATTTTTTTTAGATTTATTGAAAATCACTATTTTTGGATGGTCCAGAATTTTCAGATTAAGTGATTTTTTAAATATCTAAAAAAATAGTAAAATTTAAAAAAAAAAATGTAAAATTTGGTTTCTAAAAACATATTAATATGGAGAACAAAATGAACGATTCGGATCGACCATTAGAATTTAAAAACTCGAATATAGAGCCGTAGCACAGTAACAACCCGTAATATGCATAGTACCATAGACCCACTCAACGACAAAACAGCATCTAGTAACAATGAGCAGTTTCTCAGCTGTCTTGCACTTTGATTATGATGTCATGTGGTTGGCATCACTGTGCATGTTTAGTTAATTGTTTGTAATTTTTTATAGTTCTAGACTCCTAGTTGATGATTTTAAAATACCATTATTGTCTAAAAGTCTTCGTTTTTTGTGTTTTGATGATACCAATAATTTTTTTTTTTAAATATCTCATATATAATTTAAATATCCTTCTAGGTCAACCTCTTTCTATCGGAGACTTCATTACAAATTTAATTTCAGTTCAAAGCAAACTTATTTAGAAAACCTAATTAGTCATAATCTTTAACATCCAAACAGAGGAGGATTCAGGATTTTCGTGGGGAGGACAAAAAAAAAAACAACAAATCGGATTTAAATAGCTAAGCTAATCGGATATTAGATTTAAAAAATGTTCTAATTTCTAATTTTAATTACCAATTCAAATTCAAGAAATTTATTATAATTTTAATTCTAAATTTAACCCAAATTACAAATTAGAATTCCAGAAGAAGGCAAAAAAAATTCTAAAGAGACAAAATTGGCCCGGGTATGTAGATATCTATAAAATTTCAAAATCCAGAGGGCAGTTGCCCCCTGACTCCATTTGAGTCCACCCGTGCATCGAAAGACCACAGACATTTCAAGTTTAATAAACACAGAACAATTAAGTATAAGCACATTACGGAACAATATATAAAAACCAGTAACTAAATTTTAAGCACCAAAAAGTTTAAACATCAAACTTTTGAAGTATAAATACATGATTATGTCTGTATTAAGATTTAGTATAATGTATGGTAATAAATACGAATTGATTTTATTCACGTTTGACCTCCATAGTTAAAAAAAAAAAATTTAACTTTGTCTCTGAAATAAAACTTGTTGGGCATACCAATAGAATGTTGTTCTCAACTAACTTATTTTTCCCAAATAAAAAGTCACATATGGATATACTTTTAATTAATGTGATGTACTCAAATTGTTGGCAAGGGGGGCATTTTGGGGAACTTTATCTAGTTGATCAGATGAGCAATTATGCAAACTTTGTTGTATGATTTTTGGCTACATAATGCTAATTAATGAGACCGAATCGTCTGCCCCCCAGGGGGCAGGAAATTCTTTTTCCCAGAGTCACTGCAGATGTGCGCTCATTTAAAAATAGTAACAGTAGTTAAATTCTTTAACAGTAATCGGTCCCACCCCACAGTGACTTTGGGGGCAGGAATTTCCTGCACCGGAGGGCAGGAAATCCGATTTCCTAATTAATTTGGGTTCATTATTGTATGAGTACCATCTAATTTAATTTAATTTAATTTTAGGATTGAATTATATATTATATTTATGTATGGTACAATATATTATAATTAACTCATTGTGAGGACCATATCCAGAGAGAGACAGATTGCGATGGTTGCCTAGTTGGTACTTGGCTCTGGTTGTAGCCGTTTATAAATAAATAAATAATATGGAGAAAATATATTGACTTTGCTGCGTCAACGGCTCTCTAGTTTTTTATGAATTAAAAAAATTACAAAATTAATCATGTAGTAGTTGTGATGGGATCTATTTAGGGGTGTAAACGGATCTGGATTATCCGGTTAAAAGTTTTTTTTTTACCTGTTACTGTTATTGGGTTGAACAGATTCGGATAGTTTTTGAATTAATTTATAATTTATAATTTTTTTACCTATTATTGGGTTAAACAGATCCGGATAGTTTTCGAATTAATTTATAATTTATAATTTTTTTACCTATTATTGGGTTAAACATAAACAGATCCGGATAGTTTTCGAATTAATTTATAATTTTTTTACCTACTAGTTTTCGAATTAATTTATAATTTTTTTACCTATTATTGGGTTAAACAGATCCGGATAGTTTTCGAATTAATTTATAATTTATAATTTTTTTACCTACTAGTTTTCGAATTAATTTATAATTTTTTTTACCTATTATTGGGTTAAATAGATCCGGATAGTTTTCGAATTAATTTATAATTTATAATTTAATAAAGAGAATAGTTTCGAATTCACATACATCCGAATTATTATATACTTGGCGTACCGCAATCTCATATTCCCAATATTCGTTACTATTAATTAAAAGCGCTCCCTATCTTATATAAAATTAAGATGTATGGAAACAGATAGAGTACCTCGTTTTCAACCAATATAGTAAGATCGTAGGCAGTGAGAACGATCCAACTATTTATGAATCAGAGGCATTGATCAAGATCCATCTTTTTTATTTTATTTTTTAAAACGGTTGAAATTTGTAATAGTGGTACTACATTCATCCAACTATTTATGGATCGAAGGCATTGATCAAGATCCATAAATAGTTCCCTGCCTACAATCAGACTATATTGATAGAAAACCAGACACTCTATCTATATCTATTTCCGTACATCTAAATATTATAATTACTATGATTGAAAATTTTCTCTCAATTCTTCAGACCCGAGATAGATACTGAATCCAACTGTGTTTTGTCTTACTCAATTTGCAAGTTCATGACACGGAATTGAATCATCTGCCCCCTGGGGGCAGGAATTTCCTGTCCCCAGAGTCACTGTTGGTGGACCCCCTAAACCCTAAACCCTAAATTATAAACTCTAAATTCTAAACCCGGCCCCACCCAGCCCCACCCCGTAGTGACTGAGGGGGCAGGATTTTCCTGCACCCCGAGGGGCAGGTGATCTGCTTCCTTCATGACACTGACTTAAAGCTTCTCTTCTAGCATAGCATAGGTGACATGTGCTCTTTAATTAGTGCCAAACATTGTACCATGACTTGTGTTGCTCTCCAAGAAGGACATTCATCTAACTTAGAGCTTATGCATAAATCCACTAGTTTCTTACAGTTTGAATAAATCATATACTGTTGTTTTGTCTTGTTCATCAGGTTCAGAGAAATTAATGCCACTATTGAGTAGAGGTGCAGAGATTCTCCTCGTGGGGCCCACACAAATACATCCATCCAATCATCCATTGTTCACCTTTTGTTTTATTTAGAAATAGTGGGATTTTTACATATATATCCTTTATTTCTACATATTTGGTAAATTTTTTGGTTTATTTCAACTCAAAAAAAAAAAGAAATAGTGGGAATTTTTTTGGTTTATTTGGTAAATTGTGGGATTCCATTATTTCTACATATATATCCTTATAGTTTATTAAATTTATTAAATATGAGAAAGTTTATTTAAATAGAAGAATTGCCATATTTGCATTTTGTTAATTACAATTTGTATTGTAAAGTTTATATGACTCAATTATCCGATAATTATTCGTTTCGTATTCGAATCCATATCTGTAAATTATCTGCTTTGTATCTGTATTTGTTTAAGGCGGGTTTTGTTTTGAATTTTGACATCTGTTTACTATCCGTATCCGTATTCGTATTCATTTATTGAAAGACGAATCCGAATTTGGCATCAGTATTATCTGCTTCGAATCCACTTCGTTTACCCTGCTAGATCTATTGATTGTAATATATATATATATTTTATTTATATCAAACATATAAAAATGATGGAACTTGTATTTGCCTTGATATAAATTGCATAAAATTTGTTTTGCAATTATTTTATATATAAGGTAAACGGCATATTTATAAAACCGTTTCTATTTCTTATAAGTTTTCTACTTTAATTAGAAAATATAATATAATATAATATAATATAATATCAAAATTATATCGAGATATTCGTTATCAATGATTCAAATTCTATTTATAATGGTTGTTTGGGGTCTCGAGTAAATAGCAAACTAAAATGCATCTTAGTATTTTTTTTTTTTTAATTGAATACGTCCTTTTAATATATTATAAAGTTTTCCTCTCATTGCATTAATATGTTTTAGCATTACACAGTATTATTTAAGTATGCATCTACGTGTGCATTACAAGTAAAAAAAAAATTATTTGTCTTCATCTATGATTAATTAGAAGAGCGAACATTTCTCTTAAATTTGAAATGTTTATAAATTTAAAATGAGCTTAAATATAAAAGATAATTAATGAGATAAATTTGCGAATTTTTAAAATTTACAAAGGTTAAAATAATATTATAGTTTTGGGAGGAGTGCTTAAATGTCTTTGTTTTTGTGACTCAATCATCCCTCGATTTTTATACTTTAATAACTTAAAATTGAAATCTTAAATGACAAAATAAAACCGTTATATACAATTTATATCATTTTCTCTATGCACTCATAACAAATTATGACATTTCAACTTTATTTTGATTGTTATCAAAAGCTTATAACAATGCATTGATGTGTACAATTTCTGGACGTTGATTTTTCAATTTATTGATTCATATATAAACAAAATTGAAACATATTATTTTTTTATAGACATTTATAGAGAATATTATAAATTATATCTAACAATTTTATTTTATCATTTAAGATTTAAATTATTAAAATTCTAAATATAGAAACATAACAATTAAAGACAAAAAATAAAGACATTTAAATCCTAAAATTTTAGAGAAAAATACATAATTTCGAATTTTTTTTTTTATTAGAAAACCCGCTTTTTCTCTTGTAATTCTCCTACCCTAAAAAAAGATAAATTTTTAATGTCAACTTGTGGGCCCATTGGATTCAATTGTTTGTTTCACATAAAATTAGACGTGAAAATTGGGCTTTATAAAATTGCAAGGTTTGGGCCTAAATTTTGAATCGTAAATCCAATGGGCTTTGAACCACAAATTCCTTTTGATCCATTGATACAATTGGTGTTGTTTATCGGATTCGGATTTTTTTAAGACTAAAATTAACTTGTAAAATTTTTATTCAATTTGTTCAGTTAAACCAAAATAAAAAATTAATTATAGAAATAAATATTGTTTTGTAAACGTTTTGAAACTTATTTTAAGATGGAGTTAAAATTGTTCGGTTTGGTCTAAATAGTTTTAAAACAAATTAAACAATATACATTATGTCGTAATTTTTGAATTATTTTAAATGTTTGATTCGGTCGGGAGACCTGTTTAAAAACTTCGAACCAGTTTTAAAATTTTAAACCAAATTGAATAATGAAACCGGTTTAAAAAAATAAATAGAACCAATCCATTCCGATCCATTTAATCAGAAAAATCAAACCATTTAATTCAAACTAACTCGATTTGATTTTAAACCAATTAAACCGAATCCGATGAACACCCTTAATTGGGGGATTGATTATTTATTTTTTCATGTGCATTTTGTGACCGTCCGATTTACTCGTGCGATTGGGACCTTTGATCTTTCTCCGGTTCTTCTGGAATCCCAGTTTTGTGCTGTTGCAAGACATGACAGGTGGAAGTTTCTCACTTTGACTAGGAAATCATTAAAAATAATAGAAACATTAAATTATTATTTTATTTGAAAATAACTCCTAGCATTTCTTGGAGCACAAGTCATAGTTACATGTATAAATATGGTTTTTTTTTTTTTTTTTTTTGAAAAACTAGAAGCACATCACCTAAATAAAATAAAATAAAATAAAAGAAGAGTTGGTCCTATTTGTTTATTTATTTATTTATGTAATTCCAGCCATGACATGGAAAACCAAAGTCAAATTTAAAGACTTGAAAAAAAAAATTAAAGTGTCACATTTTTCCAATTTAACAAATAAAAAATCCCAACTTTTATGAGAGATGGTAGAAATCTCAACTACTCCTGGTGCGCCATAAATTAAAGAAACCAAAACAGCATGCCAATATATTAGACCCTCGGTGTGTGGTACTCCGGATCTAGCCGCCAAGTAAACCTACTATTCCCGAATAAAACTCCAACTTTTTGGAGGTCTTTTATGAACTTTCCAAGAAAATAGTCAAAGGGTCAAGATCCAATCCTCTGTGGTATCTCAAATTTTGAGTTTAGATCAGATGGAATAATCTCTTTAATATTTGTGTCAAAACAGATCGTACGGTCCAGATCTAAACATAGGATTTATGTTACCTTAGGTAATATTAATTTTTTTTTAGTTGAAATGCCCTTAGGCTTCAGGAGCTATTAATTCAAGGGTCAAATAAGTAAGAGTCCATTATCCCTAAAGTAATCCAATTTCTGCGTTTTGATCCGAACTAATCCGCTGCCGTTGGATAATATCCGGATTCTTTAATATTCGTGCGGAAACAGATCAGACGGTCTTGATTTAAACTTATAATTTAAGGTACCTTATGTGATACAATTCAAGGGTCACATAAGAAGAGCCATTAGCGAATTTTGCATCGTCTTTCTTTCCCTTCTCTAACCTCTTCCAATAAAATTTGATTAATTGAGGCAAATACCGTTGGCATCTCTAATTTCAGCAAAAGCTGCTCTGCTCTGCGTTTTCTCTCTCTCTCTACTCATCTCAAATCTAGGTGAGAAATAATAAATTAACCCCAAATGTTTGCTCCAATTTGATTTTTTAGTTGAAATTTGTTTGAATCTTTTCGTTTAGGGTTTGATTGGGCTTGACTGAACTTCTATGGCGTTCTTTCGATCTTTGTCTACTATCTCCAAGTATCGCTCCCGCCTTGTAAGTGATCTATTTCAGCAAAACTTTTAAAATCGGAAAAAAATGAAGAATTTTAGTGAAAATTGCATGAACTTTTACTATTTTGGTCTTTAGATACTGAAAATTTATAGGTCTATTGGGATGAATCTTCAATATTTCTCTATAATTAAAAGGTTTCCATAAGGTTCTAGAACTAAATTAAATGATGAAAATATGCACACACACACACAGATAAAACAGGAAAAAAAAAAATGAAGATGCTAGAAATATTAACTGAACTTTTATGTATTATAGCTGTATCCTGTATACTAAAGAGTAGTTGTTTTTGCCTAGGTATTTTTGCTTTAATCATAGTTGAAAATAAATGAAACTTGTACCATGATAACTATTTTTAATTCTTAAATCTGTGTAAATTTCTTCAAGCAAATTAGGTATTATAGCTGGCAGATTTTCAGTAAATAATAGTTAAGTTGCCATAAGTGTAACATTGTTTCCCTTGGTCTTAATTTAAATTTAAATTTAAATTTAATGATTTTGCTTTTGCAATATAGGCTGAACAAACTACATCATTGGGTTCTGTCAGATGGCTGCAAATGCAGAGTTCCTCGGAGCTGGTTTGTGTTTAAATTCTCAAATTTTTGAAAAATAAAATACCAGCTTAGGATTTGGTTGATGTTTGTCATAGTTTGAAAAAATTAACACATATGATTCAATCCAGGATTTGAAGTCTCAATTGAAGGAACTCATTCCTGAACAACAGGTCTCTTTTACTCTCTCTCTCTCTTTTTTTTGAATAACTTGGCAGTGGCTGCCAAGGTGTTGCTCTCTCTCTCTGTGCAATGGATGTCATAAAATTTTTCATTATTTTTTTCTAGGATCGGTTGAAGAAAATAAAATCAGAATATGGCAAGGTCCAACTTGGCAACATCACTACTGATATGGTAAATCCAAAGTAGAAATTTTTTATATTTTTTTTACTTTCATAGATCTACGGCTATTTCCTAACAAAACATATTATTTTTTGAAGGTAATAGGTGGAATGAGGGGAATGATTGGATTGCTTTGGGAGACATCTTTGCTCGACCCCGAGGAGGTATCTATCTTGTTCATAATTTTTTTTTTCTGGTTAAAATTGAGGCCATTTTTTTTTTTGCGGAAAAGACTCTCTAATTTTTCTTTATTCTGTGAGAAAAGGGTATTAGATTTAGAGGATTGTCAATTCCTGAATGCCAAAAGGTGTTACCGGCAGCTATTGAGGGAGGCGAACCAATTCCCGAAGGTCTTCTCTGGCTTCTTTTGACAGGAAAGGTACATTTAAAAATGTTAAATTTAATTAGTAAATTGTTTTTTTTTATGAAGTTACTTACAATTAAATATGCTGTCATAATCAATAGTCAATACCAAAACCCTAATTTAACCATACAAATCGAAAACACAAATTGTAGAGAAGTCTGGAAATCTTATAGTTAGATATTTAGAATTTCAAGTCGTAATGCAATCGACAGTTCAGAATCACCCGCGTCCTAGTTGGAATTCCAATTGATATACAACAAATAATAATCACTATCATAATTTTTTACAAACTATTTTTTTTTTTCCTATTTCCTTTCCTTTCTCTTTTTTTTTTTCCGGTTTTCTTTTATTTTTCTCTCCTGAAACAGAACCAGGAGAGACAAGGAGGCTTTTATTTGGGGAGGGGGGGAGGGTGTTTCATGCATGGGAGCCACATTGGCCTCTCTCTCTCTCTCTTCAAAGTTTACCATTTCTTACAAGTGACCTTTAAGTTTTCTGATTTTATAAATAAGTCCAATCTGTCATGCCCCGGCCGTCAGAAGTGAGCATACCAATCAACTACTATACTGGTTCTGAATATTCGACCTATAATTTCTTACTAAACAAATCTTCTATATGAGTCAAGCAATTAAGTTATAATATTTTTACACATTTATATTATAGGTGCCAAGCAAGGAGCAAACGAGTTCACTAACCGGTGAACTACAAAGCCGCTGCAGAGTGCCAGGTTGTATTTTGATTTTCCTCTCTTTTTATTTATTTGTTGAGTTCTTTTTGTTAAATTCTCAAGCGACTAATGATGAAAAATTGTTTAACTATGTAATGTATCAGATCATGTGTTCAATGCCATAGATGCTCTCCCAATTACAGCCCATCCCATGACTCAATTTGCCACTGGAGTGATGGCTCTTCAGGTAATTGAAAAATAATTATGTTTATTTTATAATTACATCAAGATTTATCAGTGAGGCTATGGTACTATGAATAGTGCGGATTGGTCCATACTATGGATTAATATCTTCGTTTTGAAAGTTCAAATTGTCGATCTGAACCTTTCAACATGATCTCCATATGAAAATGTACTTGCAGACAAAATTTTACATTTTTTATAATTTTTTTGCTATTTTTTAGACGGGTAGAAAATCATGCGGGGTATGCATTTGAGTTCTTGTTCTCCAGGGGCACTCAAATTTTTAGAAAATTTTTGGCTTCCTTTTCATTTTATTTATTTATTTTTCAAGAAATGTTTTGGCTTTCTTAGGTCGAGAGTGAATTCCAGAAGGCATATGACAATGGGATCCACAAATCCAAGTAATATTATTGCATATATATACCTTAACTATTTTCTGTACTTCTTGTGAGCTTGCAGTTATCGTCAATATTTAACATTTTTCATATACTATAGGTTTTGGGAACCGACATATGAGGATGTCATGAACTTGATTGCCCGCCTTCCGGTTGTGGCTTCATATGTTTACAGAAGGTATTAACTAAATTTAATATGTTAATTTCAGACTTAATTTTTTCCTTGAATTGAGGTAGTAGTTGTATATATGCAAATGTAACCCTAATTTTTCTAATGTCATAGGATATTCAAGGATGGGAAAGTTATTCCATCAGACAAATCACTAGACTATGGCGCAAATTTCTCTCACATGCTAGGCTTTGACGACCCCAAAATGCTTGAATTAATGAGGCTTTATGTCACTATTCACACGTAATCTTTCTCTGCAACTTTGGTTACATTTTTTTATTTATATACTTTGGTAATGTTTCTTGTGTGTCCTCAAAGCCATAAAAAAACATGTTTACATTGAAAAAGCATGAGAGTATAATATATAACCCTAGCTTGTGCATCTTTTGGAGAAAGTAGGGTATCAATGGTACAAATAATTTTCTTATTTAAGGTTTGATAGAGGCACATGAAACTTCCCTAATTTTTTTTAATTGGTGGGGATATAAACTTTATGTAATTTTTCTAATTTTGAACAATTTGTGTAGTGATCATGAAGGTGGAAATGTCAGTGCCCATACAGGTCATCTGGTAAGTTTTATCATAATTTTTTGTTTTTTTTTTGGTTTCAAATATTTCTTATTCCGAATAATATTCTTAAGAGAATATAACCTTGGGTATGGTACATAAGGATTTACTTTTGAAAGGTTTGGTCCGCTTTGGTCCATGACTGAGCATATAAGTCAATGCATGTGTCAATTGTCACAATTCAATTATGGGATAGAATTTTTTTGTATCATAGACTCTGAGGTTGTCAGTATAGCTGCTCTTGATTTTATTAGAGATGCATGTACCAATAGAAAGCACATTATCATCTATGAATATTAGCAACAAACTTCTTAAATTTTGGTGTAAAATTTGAGACTGAGACAAGTACAATAACTAAAATTCTTATATGAATACTTGTTTTCAGGTTGGAAGTGCTTTATCAGACCCGTACCTTTCTTTTGCGGCCGCATTGAATGGCCTAGCCGGGCCCCTCCATGGCCTTGCCAATCAGGTATACAAATTCAACTGATTCATGCCATTAACTAAAATTTTCTGTTATTATCTGTTGAAATTTATGTATGTTTATGCATTATATAGAACTATAGGGTCCCCTTTTGGTAAGATAGGAATTATAGAGAATTGTAGGGTTCTGGAAGTAAGATGTAACGCCTATATAGGCTCAAAATTCACAAGGAATAAACACAATTCATTTTGAACCATTTACTATTTTATCTTATACTAAGAGTGAGGCTATGGTATGGATCCATATTTTGGTTTCAAAGTCCAAACAATCAATCCGAACAGATCAACATGATCTTCATATGAAACTATACTTGGATATCAAATTTTACATTTCTTACAATTTTTTTTTTTTTACTATTTTACTGTCTTGATTGTATAGGAAGTGCTGCTGTGGATAAAATCAGTAGTAGAAGAGTGTGGTGAAAACATAAGCAAGGAGCAGCTTAAGGATTACGTGTTAAAAACTCTCAATAGTGGCAAGGTTGGTAATTATCTTTCTACTAAATTTATTTGTTTAGCCTATTTATTATAAATCTTGCTTGCCATGCAGGGGTGTTCAAACGGTCAGTTTGATTAAAACTGAATAAAAATAGTCAAACCAAAATCAGAATAACAACTGAACTAAAAAAACCGAAGTAAATTTCAGTTTGTTTGGTTGAACCAAAATAAGTGATTAAATTTTAAAAGGTCAAAACTCAATACATGCACAAATACATTTAATAATCATAGAAATAAATATCAAGATATATTAGTCGAACCAAAATATGAGAGATTAAACTGAACCATATATAAAAACCAAAGTAATTCAAGTAAATATCAAGTAAATTTTGGTTTGTTTGGTTGAACAGAACCATTTAATCCAAAATTTGTCGGTTCGGTTGAAAACCAAATAAACTGGATCCAATGAACACCCCTACTCGCAGAACCAATGTACGGCAAGAAAAGTTTACTGTATTAACCTTCAGCTTTTCATGCCATTTCAAATTAATCGCACTGTAACTAGTTTAAATATGGTTTACCGATGTGAGTTGATTTTAGCTCATCTCCTACTTAAACCAAAAGAAATTCCTAATAAGTAGGGAATATTCTTGAAAAAAAAAAAAAAATAGAATCATCTTTTTTTTTTCATCTCATTGATACAATGATGTTAGTTTTATTGTAATAATGACATGTAAATTATCGGAATGTAGCTTCAAAGAAAGATGTATTGCGTGTAATCTGCATAAAATCGTACGTTTTGTTTTATCGATTATTCATTTTATCTATTTTCAGGTGGTACCAGGATTTGGTCACGGAGTGCTACGCAATACAGACCCCCGGTACACATGCCAAAGAGAGTTTGCCTTGAAGCATTTACCAGAAGACCCCTTGTTCCAACTGGTATGTCCCTAGGTCAAATCAACTTTTGGTATTTATTTTGAAATTCCATTATTTCGGATTCAAAGTATGGCTTACTCTTGATATCATTTTTTTTCAGGTGTCAAAGTTGTATGAAGTCGTCCCTCCTGTTCTCACCGATCTCGGCAAGGTAAATGCAATAGAATCATCAATTAATTTAACCTCTTTCAAATTGTATTTATTGTATATATGAAGTTTGTTCTATTATTACTTTATTTTACTGTGAACAATTCCTTTACTAGACTATCTCATTTACACCAAATAATAAATATTAAATTTTTATCATACAATAAATAGTAGCAGATAGTTGGATTGTATTAACACATTAATAAAATTTGCAGTTTCATTTCTTCAAACAACAAATAAGTAAACTTTTTATACTTTTTCATATTATAATAAAGGACTAAACAATCAAGCATATTTTTGTTTAAAATATGAAAATTAAATAGCATTGTTACTGAAATAATAGTTGAATATGAATAAATTAGTCATATAGGTGAGGTTTAGTCATGATCAAATAAACTAATACAACATGTTTATATTTGTTTATTCAGGTCAAGAACCCATGGCCCAATGTAGATGCCCATAGTGGGGTTCTCTTGAACCACTTCGGCCTAACTGAAGCCAAGTAAGTATTTTTCGAACTATTTATTTATTAATCCATTTGTATATCTATTTTTATTATTATTTATATGTTAATGTAACGTTATATGTCATTCTTTCTTCAGGTATTACACGGTTCTCTTTGGCGTTTCACGAAGCATTGGAATTGGATCTCAGGTCAGATTTTCAATCATAACCCAATATTTAACATATTTACATAATTGCCCTTGCTACCCAAATAACAATGAATTGAAGAGTGTGAAATAAGCGGATCAAATTAAGATATTTTTTTTATTATTATTTTGTATATATCCATGTTTTTACGCCTGATAAGATGTTTACTTGTACAGTTGGTGTGGGACCGGGCTCTCGGTCTTCCATTGGAGAGGCCGAAGAGTGTGACCATGGAATGGCTCGAGAAGCATTGTGCAAAATCCGCTTAATTTTCCTTCGATTTCTGAAGATTATCAGAGATTTTCTTGGATTTTTTTTATTGCACATGACAGTTTTGTAATAAGTGCATGCTACTGTTGAGATTTTTTTTTGAGGGAGACAGTGAAAAGGTGCTGAGAACTCCTTTATAGAGTCACTACAAAAACTTGTAGGGTAGCATTTTGTTTAATTAAATAATGCATTTTGATGATCTTGGCTGATTGATTGTTTCATATCTTTATTTACAAATTTCGAACCATCGATCTGAAATGTTAAACATGATCTTCATAATATATTTTTAGAAAATCACTTGATCTATCTCATAGCTGTGATTGTCCACCTATCTAAAATTAGTAAAAGAATCCTAACATTTGGTGGCAAGGTACATTTTGATATGGAGATTATGTTTAACGGTTTAGATTGATTATTTCAATTTTGAAAATAGAGATATGAATCCATAGCACGGGTCTATCTATGATATGCATATTATCATAGCCTCACTCAATATTTATTGTTCTTTTTGTTTGATCTCAAACAAACTTTGCATTTGTTTGTGCTGCAATACAAACGAAAAAAAAAAAGAAAAAAGAAGAAGAAGAAGATAAAAGCATGATTTATTGCACAATCAATCTTAAAAGGGGTAAAGAACATCTCTAAATAAATGGATCATACCATGAACAGCTGAAAAACTATGTAAAAACTATGTAGACAACAAACAGCAACACAACCCCAAAAAAAACAGCAACAAATGTTTATTAATCAAACTCTTTTTCGTCGATAAATCATAGCAATAATACTGCAAATTAGAGCTTTAAATTGAGATCAACACCACCCGGTCGCAAACTCAACATTACATCAATTGATGAATCATCATTGGCCTTCAAATTACTAACAGAGGGCCCAGATGACGCCGCATCATATCTCTTTCGTAACTCTTCCATCTCCTTTCTGTGAGCAGTCTGATGCCCTCCTAATGCTTGCAGATTAACAAATGTTCTTTTGCAGTGCGAGCAGGCGTAGGATTTCTTACCCGTCGGTTCAGCTGGGGAAGGCGTGAACCCGAGTCTTAGTTGGAGATCATGCGCATCTTTTCCCTTCTCCGCCATGGCAGCAACCGAGATTTTAAACTTAAGGAAGAGTTATTGGTGAGTTTGGTATCTATTTTGAATTAAGATGGCTGTGCCTGTGTGCATATATAAATAGTTAAATTTTTTGACAATATCTATAGCATTGCATCAGTGTATTTTTGTAATGATGCAATGTATAATATATATATGAAATAGATTCAATGTTCATCCTATTAGGTTATATTAGGAGAGTGTTAATTATATATATGCTGGAATAAAGAGTATTCACATGAAATGATTGTATCTCATGAGAAAGCTATAATATATATATATTTGTATTTGCTTTTGATGCATGAATATTATGGAGAACACCTTTTCCTTGAAATTTCCTTTCTTTGCAAACATGTAAATTATTATTTTTCACATTCATTAAATTAAATTTGAGCTCAAGTCGTTCAGAAGCAGCCTAATTAAGGTAAACAGTGCAATTCAAACTTGGCAAGCAACTTAATGCATTAACATTTTCTGATAAAAAAGAAAAAAGTGGCATCACAGCAAGGGCAAGCAACGCTAGAACTGTGTACGCATGTTAATTGGCAGATCAGGTTTGGCTTTATGCAGCGTACGAACCACATGCATAACTGTTTTAATTCTATAGTCTGTGCGCTGCATGAAGTGAATGCTACTCTGTTAAAGCCTTGTCTCTTCTTGATCTGCTATAGCGAACCCGATGATATTAATGCACAGCAAACAGTTTCAACCCGCCAACTCTCCGTTTTTTTTTCTCTTTGACTCGCTGCATAATGTACCATACAGAGTGCGACCCAGATAGAATCAACAAGGAGAAGGATTTCCCCCATTTAAGGGTGGCAAAAGAGCTCGTAGCTAGTGACTAGATTGTGACTAGGGATGTACAAAATTGCTCAAAGTCGTAACTTATTCATAACTCGCTCGTTAACTGTTCGGCTTAACTATTTGCTCATTTAATTACAACTCGAGTTGGCTGATTCGTTTAATAAATAAGCTGAATTTGAGCATACCCTGACTCCCTCATTAACAACTCGAGTTACACACAATTTGTCACAATAAATCTCATGCCCTTCTAAATGACTTCTAAGTTGCTGTTTGAATTTTTTTTTTCTTAGTTGTCTTGTTAATTATGTTTGAATTATTTGTGTTTAGATAAACTCTTACTAAATCATTTGAATTGTTTGTATTTAGATAAACCCTTACTAGTATATAACTATAACTAAGAAAATTGACTAGTTAAATGAGTTATAAACAAGTTGTGAGCCAACTCACACTGGTAATGAGTTGAACTCGAGTTAGCTTTACAGCTCGTTATTGACATCCCAACTCGAGTTGACTCGGTCATTTACTAAATGAGCTAAGCATGAGTTGGGGGTAACTCGTTCAAACTCGGCTCATTTACAACTCTAAGATTCATGACTCCCATCTAACTTGCTCGCTACTAGCTTGCTCGTTATAAGACCGAGCTGTTAATGAGCTAGCTCATCACTAGCTTGGTTCAGAATTAACGAGTTCAAGCTAGGACCTAGCTTGTTCGCAAGTTAGCTCGGTTAGGGATCAATTTATGAATTTATATGAATGTGTGTGCATTTTATACTGTCCAGCTCGATTAAAAAAGTTTGTAAAATTTATTTTCTTTTTAAAACAAGATCCAGCCAGACCCTGCAAGCTAGCTCAATAGAGCCCGCGACGATTTTAAACTGAGATTTCAACTCAAACCCCTAAAGTCAGTTTACTCATGACTCAAACGAGCCAACTCGTGACGAGCCAGGTCATTGTCACCCCACACTCTGAATTCACTACTACTAAAAACACATTTATCATCACCCCTTTACCATCGGATGTGCTTCCACACAGTTGGTGTATGTAACAAGTGGCAGTGCTGTAATTACTTTGAACTTTTTACCATCCGTTGTGTACATGATCCGTTAGTGATAGTACAAAGTAATAACAACTCGTCACCATATTGAATCGATGACATATTTTCAGAGATAACGCTTTGTAAATAATTAGAACCTCGGATTTAGCATACACTATCTGCTCCATATGTTGAACCAATGGTCTCTGTATGCATACTGAGTTAGCTATGGGTTGCATGCTAGCCAATTCCACATGGTTGTAATAATTTTTATTAGATTTACTTAGTTGCAGTTTTTGAATGTTCAATTTTCCTCAACAGTTCAATTTATGAGATGAATGTTATACTTAAATGTGTGTTAATTGGTACACTTTACCTTGTAAATATTTTTTGTATTTTTTTTTGCTGGTACACTATTGGTATAGTTTATAATTTTGAATGTGCGCTTGTAAAATAATTTTGAGTTAATTGTTGTTCTTCAGAATTAATGTGTCATTTTAAGAAATGGAACAATTTATATTTAGGAATTAAGCATGGATGCACAAGGTTTACATTATGCACTATTTTATTATAATATTTTTTCTGACAAGCCAAATTTAAAATCAAATTGAGAGAGATTTACTACACCATATTTTTTGTTCTTTTTATGAAAATGTAGAGAAAATTCTATTTTACAAACATGCCAAGTTCCATATTTGTTTTTTAGTTTTATGACTATGTTTAACAGGTGATTGTATGCAGGCAGTCTGGTAAATTATGCAGAAAAAACATCAGTTTTGTATTTTTGAAAATATCTAATAAATGATTAGAAAATCTAACAAATGTAAAATTTGGTTCTAGAGTGTCTTGATATCCTTTATTTAACTGTGAAGTTAATTTTACCAAATTGGCATTTTATCAGCTTTGTATAGGTTTTCATTACCGGTCTATTTGACTGTTTTGGGCACCAGTGAAGTGCTTAATATACATACCAGTAACCGATTTTCAGCGCAAGTAAACCAGTAAATTGAAGAAGTTGTTAAAGGTCACATAATCCTTTAATATGAACCATATAGTATCTGTATCTACTACTATTCACTTTTTGATACAACAATATCAATTCATAGTTATCATTTGACGCATTAGAGTGTTGAATAAAATTAGACTTTAAGAAACCTACATATCTAACAGCACAAGAAATTTATAAATTAACATAGTGCAATGATAATATTTCTAATTTTGAGTCTTTCTTTATTATTTTACGTCATGTTTTTTCAACTTCGATTCATTGTTGATTAGTTTTATTGACATCAAATATGTATTAATTCAGCCTGTTTAAAAACCTGACCCGCGGAACGATAGATCCATAGTTCTTTATAATTATGTATAATTAATGACATAACTTTTTTATTTGAGCGATGTAATTAAGATTTGATTTAGATCTTTTTTCTTTCATATACAGATTTTATGGGTTTGAAAAACACAAAATAAGAAAGTAATTTGTTAATTAATTAACATGCGATTTATATTTTTTTTTTTCTTCATGTATAATATATGTATCTAAAAAATTTATGAACGTTATCTATTCAAAGGGAAGTCATTGATTTTGATTATACCTAATTTTTTGTAATCCTTGGAGATAAAAGAGAAATTAATTTTAATATACTATGCTTAACATGTAAATTGAAATGTTAAATGAACGTACATTATTATAATTAAGTTCAATTTTTAAAATATTTAATTATGACAACTAATCCTTCTCTTTATGTATGTAAAAGCTATATGTATCAATATTATCCCAGCTTGTAGTTACAAAAATGAAATAAGAATAATATATTATTTGAAAACAACGGTCCAATTGATTAATTCACCAGTCTAATCAGTGAAATAATGACTCAAATATGAAGTACAGCTTGTTTCGTAGAATTATAAAATTTACAAGACATAATAACATTAAGTTCATTAATTACTAATATTTTTCATTCATATTTTTGAAATGTAAATAAAAAAGTATCTACAAAATACGGAGCTTGATATGAAGTTTGTTTAATATTGGACTCATTTTACCAAAATAATTATATGGACAATTGCAATTCGATAATCATAATAGTTAACAATCACAACTATATTTTATAAAAATGAATCATCATCTGTATAGCGGGCAACAAATTGATTATAAACAAATTTGAACATTTACTTGATGTATAAAAAGAGCAATGGCACTATATATATATGTTTTGTTTTTTTAGCAACAAAATGAAACAAATAAGGTGGTAAATAAATCATTCACAGAATTTGTTGGATCAATTCATAAAAATCATATTATTGCAAATCTGGTGGATAAAAAGAGTTGCTATATTTGTAAAAATATACATAATTTTTGAGTTGAAATTAATTCCATCCGGATTTCAGAAACTAGAAATCACTCTCTTTATCTCAATCTCTCTCTTCAAAGATTTCAGGAAAGAGGAGAGAGATTTTTGGTTTCTGAAAATCCTGTTGGGATTTTAACAGATCTCAATTCATAATTTTTAGATTTTATGTTGTGTATATATATCAAGCTGTATACAAATTAAACAACAAAAATTTGTATAAAATCACCATCGGTCTCTTCTCCCCATTCCAGATAATTTCCCGAAAAGAAAAAAAAAATAAATGGCGAGCTCCCACTCAAAATCAAAATCAGTAGTATCTCTCTCGGATCTCCCCGACGAGGTTGTGATCACCGTACTCTCTCTGCTCCCCACTTGCAAAGCCGCTAGCACCTCCGTTATCTCCCGTCGCTTCCGCCACCTCTGGAAAGCTTCCCCTTCCGTGGACCTGTCGTTGTTAAAATCCATCAGTCGCTCATCCTACGTTACCATGGCCAACAGCTCCCTCCTCAGTCGCACTCGCTCATCCTCCAACTCTCTCCTCCGCCTCCGCCTTGATCTTGGTTATCCAGTCTCATTATATCATCTCACTGACTCATTCTTCTGTTCTTTGCTCGTCCATGCACATGCTCTCGGCCTCCGCCACCTCACCATTGATGGCAATTGGGATTTTGTGGACTTTGAACCTATTCTCTGCTCTGTCTTCTCCATTAGCTCTCTTGAGTCGCTTTCAATTAACATACTACCAATAACTTGTCCTTACACAATCACTCTGACCCGCTTGAAAAGCCTTTCTATCAATTTGGTTAGCTACAACTCGACTCAAGTCCAGGAGCTTCTCTCTGAGTTGTGTTGTTTGGAAGATTTACATCTTCGTATCACCTATGGCTTTGATGTTGTTTGTCTGTCCTCCCGAACAATAAAAAAACTTAATCTGCTTCTTCTTGATGGTGGTCCCACTGATTACCATGAACCTGATTCTCTGGTGCTAACCATGCCTTCATTGGAGCTTCTTTGTTTGACAAATCTTTCATTCCGTGCAGACGTACCACTGATCCATGGAGAGATTCCCCTCATAAGAAAAGCTGTTCTTACCCTTGATTGCCTTTGTCGGAAACACGTCACTGAAGTTGCTCAGTTTCTGAATTGCATCTCACATGTGGAAGAGTTGAGCCTTAATTTGAAGGAGAAGGAACATATGGAGGTAATAATGTCCATCTCCCAAACCTTATTTTTGTCTATTTTTTGTTAAAATTAAGAGGAAGCACTGAAGAATTGTAGGTTTCTGCTTTCTACAGTTTGACGACTATCCATTTCCTGTCTTGTTGGAACCAGGCAAAGAGGTGCCAACTTTTCCTAATTTGAAGCACCTGGATTTGAGCATACGCTTTCATGAGTACAACTTTGAAGCCGTGGTCATGATGCTCCATCATTGCACAGCATTGGAATCACTACAACTTCATCATAAGGTGCATAACTATATATGTATTTAATTTCTTTTGTGATATCTACAACCATATGAGTATATGGATGAAATTTCTTTGATAGAAATGTTCCAACTTTTTTCTAATTTGAAGCACCTGAATTTGAGCATACGCTTCCATGAGTACAACTTTGAAGCTGTGGTCACCATGCTCCATCGTTGCACTGCATTGGAATCACTACAACTTCATCATAAGGTGCATAATTATTTTATATTAGATGTTCCCAGTGTTGTCGTATTGGATATGAATGGTAAAATTTTTGGATAAACTGGTTTTGTTGCTTTACTAAGGATGTAATTAATTAGTTATGCCATGGAGTTAAGACTGCTTTCCAGTTTTTATCTTCTTCTTATATATTTTTCAATTATATTACTACTGATCATGTATTTGTTTGTGTTCTTTACTTAGCCTTTCCGACATGGTGGCAGTAAAATGTGGGAAAAGAAATGCTTGTTTCAAAAATCTTCACTTAGGAGAGAATAGAGAAGAATTCAAGAAGCTGCTAAACTAAAAATGTACTGATCATAAGAGGCAGTAGATATGTAGCTAGAGATGCATATCATGTTATGTTTTTGTGGGCCGACATTTTTAAAAATACCATTTTCGGAAAATTAATAAACCAAAACACCCTTTTTGAAATTTTTTATTAAAAACAGCATGGCCGCTTCTGTGGGAAGCGGCCACATACAATCGGGCCGCTTTGGAGGGCAGCGGCCACTGGAAAACACAAATTTTCTGAATTTTTCCTTTTTTTTTTTTTTTTTTTTTGAAAACAGAAATTTTTTTATTATTTTTATTTTTTGTATTAAAATATTAGAAATGTTGAATATATTTCTTTGAATATAGATGGAATGCAATATAATTTGATTTATTAGAAAGACTGCAACAAATAACCCGGATCAATATTTTTCAGGCCGGATTTTTCGCGGCTGTAAGAAAAATTAATATATTTCTTTATGTGTTATTGGAAAAAAATAAAAATGTTTAGATTCTAAGTTATTGATCCCGGTTCAAAAGTCACTTCTAGGTAATCCAGAAAATATTATGATCCTTCTAGTACATTTAATTTATAAAAAGTTGTATCTATTTTTGAAAAAAAATAAAAACTTTAATTTATTTAATGATTGTTTTTAAAAAATAATTCTCAAAATAGATATAATTTTTTATAAATTAAATGTATTAGAAAGATCACAATATTTTCTGAATTATCTAGAAGTGACTTTTGAAGCGGGATCAATAACTCAGAATCTAAACATTTTTATTTTTTTCCAATAACACATAAATAAATATATTAATTTTTCTTACAGCCGCGAAAAATCCGGCCTGAAAAATATTGATCCGGGTTATTTGTTGCAGTCTTTCTAATAAATCAAATTATATTGCATTCCATCTATATTCAAAGAAATATATTCAACATTTCTAATATTTTAATACAAAAAATAAAAATAATAAAAAAATTTCTGTTTTCAAAAAAAAAAAAAAAAAAAAAAAATCAGAAAATTTGTGTTTTCCAGTGGCCGCTGCCCTCCAAAGCGGCCCGATTGTATGTGGCCGCTTCCCACAGAAGCGGCCATGCTGTTTTTAATAAAAAATTTCGAAAATGGTGTTTTGGTTTATTAATTTTCCGAAAATGGTATTTTTAAAAATTTCGGTTTTGTGGGGATTCACTTTATTGTGAATTAGATTTCATCAGCTTCTTTTCTTCTTGTTTTTTTTTTTTTTTGGAAGCCCGTAGGCGAATTAGATTTCAGTTCTAGCATGCAAGTTAATATGGACTGTGTTCCTTTTTAGCTCATTATCCCATTCGTTTTGTTCATCTTTAGCTTCACTTTTCCATTATAAACGTATTGTTATTTATTTTTTGTACTTTATAAATAATTATTGATCTTGTGACTTTAATTTCTGCAAATTTGATTTGGTTAAAATTTCACTTCTGATTGTTTGTCAGAGGTTATGGTTGTGGCTATTAGGCTATGGTTGGGGTTTGAAATTTTTTTTTTTTTTTTTTTTCTGAGAGAGAGATCAACTAGTATTTACTAGGGCAAGGATGACAGTAACCGATTTCACTAATTCAATTCAAAACCTGTAATTTCGGAAAATTAAGCTAACTTTCATGTGTTGTTGTTGTTCAATTCAACACCTGCAATTTCAGCTGACTTTAGAAGAGGATTCTCTGCTAAAGAAGTTCAACACAAAGGAGCTTAGTGGAGTGATTTCTAAAACCGAAACGGGTAATGAATCAACCTCCTCTTCGATCTTCAAGTCCCATGAAGAACCCAAATTTACACTCCCAAGAGAACTCCAAGGAGCTGTGGTTGTACAAGGAATAAGCACAAAGTTCCGTTGCCAGCATGGCGAGCATACGAGACATGGTACCAGCAAAGAAAGCAGCTGATCTTCTAGTTTAGCGGCCCCCCCCTTTTTTTAAAATCACAACTTCATACCATAATCATACAGATGAAATAAAACCTATCAAATTGGATTATTCTTAACATCTCTATTACTCAAGCAAAGTGACATATTTACATATTTAATGAAGCAAGCACAATTCGGAACTAAAAACATCAGTCAACGAATCAAGCATTTTAGGAGAAGATAGTTATCTTGTTGTAGGCGAGGTAGTGTGGCAGTTGCCAATGTTGTGTAGTTTAGTAAGTTTTTAGGAGACTGTTTTTGTTGTTTTAAGTATATATATTTACTGTAATTTGGTAGCTGCTACCAAAGTTTCAAAAAAAAAGAAAAAAAGAATCAAGCATTTCATTAATTGGGCCAAAATAACACCCACCGAATCAAAAAAACATGACTGGGAACAATCCTAAATCCAACCATGTCAGGTATCATAAAAGCGAGAGAGACGACAGCGGATTCACCAGATAAGCAACAGTCGCTGGATAGGGAACTAGAGAGTGGAAGCACCCGAATCAAAAGAGGGTTTCGAGTGAGAGAGGCGGAGGCGACTGAAATTGCAAGGGAGAAAGAGAGCTAGAGAGAGAAATAAGAGACATTCCATTAGAATTTTGAGTCGCTCCGTTAACACTTGATACAACGCATCTCTTAACACGAGTTTTGTTGAAAATTCAAAGGTTCAGATTTCTCTGAATTGACAAATGTGAAATCTTCTATAACGGAAACGTTTAGTGAAATCTTCCAGAATTTATTAGACATGTTTCATTTTTTTTTCTTTTTCAAAATCTTAAATGTTTCATTTTTTCAAGTTTGAAAATTGTAGTTATAAAAATTTACCAAGCAATAAGACTCTCTTCTCAAGATTCAAGATTCAAAAATTTCACATATATATTGTTAGAATAATAATACAGTGTTAGAAAAGGGCACTAATAAGAGGGGATTGAAATAGGCTCAAGAATCAATTTCATATAAACACTGTTTCTATAATTCACGATTTAAAAATCTCAAAATTATAACTCAATTAAGTATATAATATGAAAAAGGTGAGGATTAAGAAAATTTGGGTCTGATTCTTCCAATCCTGAGAAAGAAAACAAAAGGTAAAAAAAATTAAGAAAAGAAACAATTAATAAATCAATTAACATGAAGCACCCATTAGAGTATCTACATCCTTAAAACTCAAAATGATTTCTAAATAACTGTTAACTACTTTTTAGAAATTATGGTCTTTAAAGTTTCTAACTCTCACATCCCTAAAACTCATTTTAGAGCTTCTATTAAGTCACGTCAACAACAAATTAAAGAGGAGAAATAATTTGAGCCAATCATTTGGCCAACATAGAGTTTATAAACAGTTTCTTAATAAAAAACTTTCCTGCATAATTTCTAAATAAGAAACTCTCTCACATCCCTGAAACTGGATTAGAAACTGTCACGTCAGATTAGAAACTCTAATAGTTTCAGGGATGTAGATGCTCTTAGCCTTTTCGGCTTTAGTTAATGCATCTTTAAAAAAAAAGAAAAAAAATATACAATTCAAATTACTATGATAATATATAACAATCCTGAAATGCACGTATATTTTTTTTCATAATTATTGAGAATATTATTCAATACTCTTAAATTGATTTCCTCCAATATTTTTATTCAATTGTATAACCCTTTACTACAGCAATTATTTTTTGTTCCGCCATATGAAATTGAATGAAAGTTGTAAATATATAATTGTTTAAAAAATATCTATGTTCATAGCCAATTACCCATATTGTGATATGTCATATCTATTTTATTTACAATACATTACAAAAATGTGTTCTTATTTTTTCCATTTTGAAAAATTGAAAACCAATGTTTTTGTCGTTAATCAATGCCATGCAAAAATTATTTTGTTTTTAGGCGTAAATATAATGAAGTTATACAAGATATATGAAATTTCTATTGAGACAGTTAGGTGTGTTATATGGAATTGACATGATATAATAGCTAAATTATACAAACGACAAAATAAATTATAACTTCTTCCAGCTCCTTTATTAATGCCAATCTCTTCTCAAATCCTCTCCGGTCCAAACTAGCCCAAATAAGATCATTTTGATAATTTAGTTTAGTGTTTTATATACAAATTAATTTAGTGTTTTCTTTTTAAGAATTTAAAAAAAAAAAAAACACTACGAGACTGCCAAGATTCTTGGTGGTCTTGCAAAGAAATGAACCGCCATAAATCCTGACAGTCTATGCATTTTTCAAAATAAAAAATGATCATTTTTTGTAATTTTTTATTTAATTGAGAATATTAACAAAAAAAATTGGTCCATCTAATAAGCAAAATGGAAACACCACTGTAACTAAATTGACAAACACAATTCAAAGAGAAAAGGATATTTGTCAATTATTATTTTTGTTTTATTTTTTTTCATGTTCAAATTTTTCTTACCTAAGATCGCAAGTTATGTCATAAATTTCAAAAACAGGCTAATTTCAAGTGGGCTAAGGTCAGAAAATTGTAGAAGTTTTCAGCGGAGAAAATGTTTAACATAAAAAACACAAATAATAACAAATTTATAATCGATCTACATAGTTTGAATTATCAGAGGCAATAGACTATGTTTATCGACGCTTGGTCCAACTGGATGAATCTAGTGATACACCACAATTTCTTTTCGTGTCCACAAATTTTATTTACAAAAATCTTTAATTGCAGTTGTTAATTTTGATCCGAGTATGTTATGGATGTCTTTACCTGAAATTAAAAATGTCACACTACTTTACATTATACAATTCTAAGTAATATAAAATTCGTAATAAAATAATTTAATAATTTTTTTTCAAAAGAAGCAACAAGATTTTGTTTGTTTAATATAAATTATTAAGGATATTATTCAATATAAATTAAATTACATTTAGACACGTATATTTTTTTCATTATTATTGAGGATATTATTCAATATTTTTAAATTGATTTTCTCCAATATTTTTTATCATATATTTTTCCAATTTTAAAATGGTTACTATAACAATTATTTTTTGTACGTTCTACCATATGAAATTGAATGAAAGTCGTAAATATATAATTATTTCAAAAATATCTGTGTTCATACCTATATTGTGATATGTCATATCTATTTTATTTACAATACATTACAAAAATGTGTTCTTGATTATTTTTTCTATTTTAAAAAATTAAAAACCAAACTTTTCGTCGTTAATCAAAGCCATGCAAAAATTATTTTGTTTTTAGGCGTAAATATAATTAAGTTATACATGGTATATGGAATTTATATTGAGACAGTTATGTGTTTGATATGGAATTGACATGATATAATAGCTAAATTATACCAAACGACAAAATAAATAATAACCTCCTCTATCCTATTTTTACATTTATCTCATATTGTTATCCTTTATTAATGCCAATCTCTGCTTAAATCCTCTCCAGTACAAACGAGCTCATAAACGTCCATTGAAAACCCACAGTATCCTTCTTAATTTGTTTAACTTTTATATATAATTTTATTGTATAATGGCACAAAGACTCTTGAATAAAAAAGAAAAGAAACAATTAAAATAAAATTAATGTAAGGTCCAAAATTAAATTCTGGCTCCCTGTAGCACTTAAGGTTAATCATTATTTGTGTATTTCATCATAGATTGGAGGCTGAAATGCAACATCAATGCTACTACAAAAGTGTGAATAATTTGTGAGGTAAAAATCATACATGTATCATATCTCAATTGATACCCTATTATAGCGTTTTTAATTAATATTCATAGTATGATTTCTGGTGGTTCATTTTGAATTTTAGTTTAGCGTATTGATATTAAGATCTAAGATATGTTAACAAAGGAAGATCATTTTGAGAATTTAGTTTAGTATTTTCATTTTAAGAATTAAAAAAAAAAAACACATGACCGCCTAGATTCCTAGCGATCCTGCAAAGAAATGAACCGCCAGAAATCCTGACAGTCTTAGCATTTTTAAAAATAAAAAAACACAGTGGTCATTTTTGTAATTTTTTATTTAATTGAGAATATTAATAAAAAATTCAGTCCACACTATAATCAAAATGAAAACGCCAGTATAACTAAATTGACAAACACAATTCATGTTTGTCAATTATTTTCTTGTCTTGTTTTATTTTTTTTGTTCACAATATTTCCTACAGAGTGGCAAGATCACAAGCTAGGGCACAAACTTCAAAATCATTCTAATTTCAAGTGAGCTAAGGCCCGAAAATCGAGAAAGTTGCAGCAGAGACAATTTTTAACATAAAAAATACAAATAATAACAAATTTGTTATCGATATATATGGTCTACACTAGGGGTGGCAACGAACCGAACCGAACCGAACTTACTTTAGGTTTGAGTTTGGTTTGAATTAATTTCGAACCGAACCTGGTTTGATTCGTTTCGAACCGAACCCATTTCGAACTGAACCCATTTCGAACTACACATTTTTCGAATCGAACCCGAATCGAATCACGAACTAAATTATTTTTTAGCAGTCCTAGTTATACCGGTAGTTTATACATTAATTTTTTCTCGCGGGACAATTCACATGGCTTTCTTTTACCGGTATGAATTATGAAATGAGTGTTTTTAAGTTGAAAAATTGTTCATGAAAAAATACATCAGAGACGACTTTTCTGGTATGAACTATGAGAGAAGACCGAAGAGAGATGAGAGACAGTCATCTAGGCTGGAGAGAGGAGTGACAGCCAGAGAGACAGCCAGTCGCCGAGAGCGTCACCTAGATTTTAGAGCTAGAGGGAGAGTGAGTTAGGGAGAGGTGGAGAAAGAACTAGGTTATTGAGATTTGAGAGCGAAGGAGTGTCGGCTAAGTTAAATTATGACTCTCTATCTTGGATTTTAATTTCATCAAGTAAATGGACGGCCGATGTTATTATGAGATTCGAACCATAAAAATGATCGAACCCATTTCGATCGAATCAGGCGAGGTTTGGGTTTGGTTTGAATTAATTCCGAACCAAACCTGGTTCGGTTCGTTTCAATTCGAACCCATTTCGAATCGAATTAAACTCGAATCAAACCTGAATCAAACCCGAATCGAATCACGAATCTCGAATTTTTTTGCCAGCCCTAGTCTACACGCATCAGAGGATGAATTTAGCGATACACCACAACTTTTCTTTAATTTTTTTTTTAATTACAGTTGATAATTTTGACCTGACACTGCTATTAATGCCTTTACCTGAAATTAAAAATGCCACACTACTTTACATTATACAATAATAATTTATAGAAACTTTTTAGTAAAATAATTTAATATATTATTCAAAAGAAGCAACAAGATGTTGACCGTTTAATATAAATTATTGAGGATATTATTCAATATAAATTAAATTAAATTTAGATATGTACATTTTTTTTTATTATTATTAAGGATATTATTTAATATTTTTAAATTCATTTTCTCCAATATCTTTTATCATATATTTATTCAACTGTAAAATGGTAACTATAGCAATTTTTTTATTCCACCATATAAAATTGAATGAAAGTCGTAAATATATAATATTTCAAAAGAATTTGGGGTCATACCCATATTGTGATATGTCATATCTATTTTATTTACAATACATTACAAAAATGTGCTCTTATTTTTACTTTTTTCAAAAATTAAAGACCAATATGTTTGTCATTAATCAATGCCATGAAACAATTATTTTGTTTTTAGGCGTAAATATAATTAAGTTATGAGTGAGTCTATGGTACTATGCATATTACGATTTGTTACCGTGCTACGGCTCTATATTCGAGTTTTCAAATCCTAACAGTTGATCCAAACCATTCATCTTGTTCTCCATATTAATATGTGTTTGGAGACCAAATTTTACATTTTTTGAAATTTTTTTACTATTTTTTTAGATTTATTGAAAATCACTGTTTTTGGATGGTCCAGAATTTTCAGATCAAGTGATTTTCTAAATAACTAAAAAAATAGTAAAAAATTTTCAAAAAATGTAAAATTTGGTCTCCAAAAATATATTAATATGGAGAACAAGATGAACGGTTCGGATCGACCGTTAGGATTTGAAAATTCAAATATAGAACCGTAGCACGGTAACAACCCGTGATATGCATAGTACCATAGACTCACTCTTAAGTTACACATGGTATATGAAATTTCTATCTTGACGGTTAGGTGTGTGATATATATATATATTTTTAAAAAGACAGAAGCCTATTTCATTAAATGAAACTTACCAGTCTTATAAGAACAACAAAAAAGCAAAATACCATAAGTTATGTGCAGCCCGGGCACTAAGAAAAAAGAAACGCAAAACAACAAAATAAGCTATGATAGCAACTAAGCCACAACAGGGCTAACAAAGTCTAAACTAGCACAAGGAACAGTCTTAATCAGTCCTCAAAAAGCCAATATTCCACCATCTGCGCCTCTGCAGGAGATGCAATCTGAATGAATGAATGAATATTTTGTATTTTGTGTTTGCAAATATATATTTGTATTTGCTTTTTGATGCATGAATATTTTGGATCCAATGGTTCAATTAATTTGATTGTAATATGGAGTAAAACTAGGGTGTTGTTAAGCTCACCAAGGTGTTTGGTTAGCTTAACTCCAAAATATATTATATTGATTTTAAACGACAAATTTAAGTCATTGAAATCCATCTATTTAACAAGTGATGAATTTACATGCAAATATTTTAAGTTTTCAAATTATTTTAATATAAAGTCAAGCGGTCAAATTTAGAAGGTTTATAAATTAATTTTAGTGCGTTCATTTTTCTAACACTTTTTGACCAGTTGACTTTATACAAACTTAATTCGAAATTTATAAAATTTACATTTAAATTCATCACTCGTGAAGAAAATTGGTTTCAACGATTTAGATTTATTGTTTGAAGCTACAACAACCAAGTAGACAATATTCGCAAGAAAAAAAACGCATTTATGACTGCACTCCCTCGTGAAAAGTATCATCGCGAATATAAAAAAACACATTTATGACGGTACTCCGTTGCGAAAAATCACTTTTTACCCTAACGAATACTGTCTTATTTTGAAGTTAAGCACATCTCACATATTTTGAAGTTAAGCTCACCAAACACTTTGGTGAGCTTAAAAACACCCTAGTTCTACTCAGATCTGTAATATGAGCACATCTGAATGAATTTAATTTGTAATCACGACAGCAAGCTATACTACGCATTAATAATGATCAATATTTATCAGCACACCTTTTCCTTGAAATTTCCTTTCTTTGCAAACATGTAAATTAATATTTTTCACATTCATTAAATTAAATTTGACCTCAAGCAAGCAAGCAAGCAACGCTAGAACTGTGTAGTACGTGTACACGGTACACAGCTTGGTAGGCCATGTTAATTAGCAGATCAGTTTTGGCTTTATGCAGCGCACGAACCACATGCAAGACTGCTTTAATTCTATAGTGCATGCGCTGCATGAAGTGAAAACTACTCTGTTAAAGCCTTGTCTCTTCTTGATCTGCTACAGCGAACCCGATGATATGAATGCACAGAGAACAGTTTCAACCCGTCAACTCTCCTTTTTTTTTTTTCTTTGACTCGCTGCATAATGTACAATACAGAGTGCGACCCAGATAGAATCAACAAGAAAGAAGGATTTCCACCATTACTCTGTAACTATCTGTACAATTAGATTTCAAAAGAGCAAGATGATTGTTTCCATATTTTGTCTAACGGAAGGGTGAATTAAGCGTTATCACTTATCGACCATCAATTCAAATGGATTGCATCATGCGACTCAGAAATGCTTTGGATCCAATTTCTGTCCAAAGCGCTTCGGACAAGTTCCGAACCGAGGTTATGTAATTATTCTGACAGTAACCTGTTATATATTCCGATCTCAACAGTTAATCTTTATTGAGATTCGTACATGAAATTTTTTTTTTATCGTTTAATAGCGATTCTTCTTACACTTGACCTCTGATATACTTTTTGCAGTGATTAACATTCTTCTATTTGACTATCAAAGTATTTATAATATCACTGTCAATTTCTCCTTAATTAAATTTATTATAGAAATAAGTTCGTCAAAAGTTTCACTCACTTCAGATACAGAAATATAGAATCTAGCTTGATTGGTGTCACATTCCAGACAGACACACTCAACAAAAAAAAAAAAGTACATGCAAATTAAATGTTCTATAAGTACATACAAAAAAAATATGTTCTAAAAAAAATATAAAATTTGCTCTGTAAGTATATTTTCATATTAAGATTGTGTTGAACGGTTTAGATAATGTCCAGGAGCATTTTGGTCCGAAAGGCTTCCTAAGTTCAATATCTGCTGTCTTAGATAAAAAAAAGACTGTGAACTGTGATTTGTTGAATGATTAGACTTTAGTACTTAATTTGTTTTGTGTAGTTGGTTATCTGCTATGTTGTTTGTGATGTTTCTTTTGTGTAGGTTTATTTTGTGGTTGATAGATGAACATTCTTATGTTTTATTGTAACTGTTTTACAGGTATACAGATATACTGTTGATCAGGTCTTAGTACCTGTTTAATATACCGGAACTTGATCTCACCTGATCTTAATAGAATCCACTTGATTTTAATTTATTTTTCTACCTGTTTTATATATCAGAACTTGATCTCATATGATTTTAATAGAATCCACCTGATTTTAATTTATTTTTCAAATCTAGATCCTGTTATCATTATTTAAATCTATTATTCACATCTGAAACAGCTAGTTTGTTGCGGATCAATATTTAGTCCTAAGTAAATGTAATTAATATTTGGGCCAAGGTTCAAATCTGGCCTTTTTTCTTTGTACAGCTTAAAATAAAATATATAAATGTTTAAAAACTAACCATTTATAATTCACAAACAAATATTTATAAATATCTCATGTTATACTAAATTTTGGTTATACACGTTAACTCTCAAATGTAATACTCTCAATATTTTTTAAGTTGGTTTCCTCCAATATCTTTATATTATTATTATTTTTTCAATTGTAAAATGGTTACTGTACCAATTATTTTTTGTTCCACCATATGAAATTGAATGAAAGTTGTAAATATATAATTATTCAAAAAATATCTTGAGTTCATACAAATATTGTGATATGTCATTGATATTTTATTTACAATACATTACAAAAATGTGTTCTTATTTTTTCTATTTTCAAAAATTAAAAACCAATATTTTTGTTGTTAATCAATGCCATCCAAAAAAAAAAAATGTATTTAGGTGTAAATATAATTAAGTTATAGATGGTATATGGAATTTCTATTGAGACAGTTAGGTGTTTGATATGGAATTGACATGATATAATAGCTAAATTATACCAAACGACAAAATAAATAATAACTTCCTCCAGCATATTTTTACATCTATCTCATATTGTGGTACTTTATTAATGCCAATCTCAGCTTAAATTAATCCTCTCCAGAATGAACGAGCTCATAAATATCCATTAAAACCCCACAGTATCCTTCTTAATTTTTTTAACCTTTATATATTATTTAATTGTATAATGGCACAAAGACTTTTGAATAATAATAAAAAGAAAACAATTAAAATAAAATTGATGCAAGTCTTAAATGCAAATTTCATAGTAGAGCTCAGATATTGATACGGGCATAATAGAAAACCCAACAATGCAAGCTTTAAAAGGCCCAAGGAGGATTAAAGCCCAAATAACAAGGCCATTTTAGCAAAACTAAAGAGAAAAAAAATGCATAAATATAGACAAATTATCCTGATCCAAAATTAAATTCTTGCTTCCTAATCCTATAGCACTTGAGGTTAATAATTATTTGTGTATTTCATCATAGATTGCTACAAAAGTGCGAAAGAAGGGGTTGCTTTGTATCCATTTCTAATTTTTGTTGGTATGGAATGAATCAAATTGCCTTTTATTAAAGATAAAAATGGAGGATTTTTAATTATATATATATTCATAGAAATTCTTCAAATTTGATTTTAACCCTACGACCTTTCACAAATTTTATTGATTACTTTTATCCTATGAACTTTTTCATTTTGTACGTTCCATTATATTTAATTATTTTGATTTTAGGAATGATCCAGGGAAGAAAATATTATAGTTCTAACATAAATTTTTCAATCTTATATATATATATATCTTTTTTTTTTTTGACTTTGTTGAAATATAGGGGCGGATGTAGAATTTTCTAAAAAAAATCAATAATAGAGACTACTAATTATATTATCATAATTCTGATGAATATATTATTTTCTTAAATACATAGGTCATAGTAATTAATTTTTACTAAAAATATGAAGGATAATTTTAAATTTACTTTCCACTTTATGCTAAAAAAGAAATAAAAAGAAATAAAATATTTTAACTTAAAAGAAAGGGGTGATAGGTGATCAACTTGATCCCATTCCTTATATTTCCAAATGAATAGAGAAAACTCAGAAAAGTTTTTTTTTTTTTTTTTTGAGGAAAAGGTATGTTAAAACTACTAAAGAACAGTCAAACGAGTAAAACAGCAACGAACATAAAAGAGTATGGAAAAAGAAAACCTTCTTTTTTCTATATATATTCCCAAAATTATTCGAATTCATATCTCCGTGTCTATGTCGTCTCCTCTCTGTCCACCTGTTCTATTCCGAGTATACCGTTGTAACAACAAAGAACAAAGAACAAAGAACGTGAGGAATCAGAACACAGAACATAGAACAAAGTTCCAACGAATATGAAAACAATCTCAACTGAAAACTGCGCATCAACAATTGCCACCTGTCCACCCAATCCTTATCCTCTCAGATACCTCACCGCGTGCTTTCCCACGTGTACGGTGTCTAGAAAGTATTTGTGCTTTAAGACTCGTGCAAAAAGAGATATCTCACAGGATGCGAATTCGTGTCCACCTGGGGCCTTCATTGTGTTATACGATTCTCTCACCACTTTCGGGTAGAGATTTTAACAGATCATGTTTCACTTCATGCAGCGCATGACCTATAGAATCAAAGCTTCATGGAATATGATTCATGCCCTGCATGAAGTTAAAATTACTCTGTTAAAATCATTACCCCCACTTCCGCACTTAATCCCTCTACTCGCTTTCCTAAATATACCTTTTATTACTATTATTGTTTCCATCCATAATCACCACCCCACGTGCTTCTCTTTCCCGTCCCAATGACCGTCGCTCTCTCCGGCGGTTACCCCTTTCCTTTTCTCTCTCTCTTTCTCTTTCTCTTTCTCTCTGTCTATGTCGTCTCCTCCCAAACCTCCCTCTCCTCCTCCTCCCCATACCCCCCTCCTCCCCACCTCCTCCTCTTCTTCCCTTCTTCGTCCCCGTCGCCGCTCTCTCCTCGCCGCCTTTGCTTCTTCTCTCTTCCTTCTTCTCTCTTCCTTCTTCTGGCTTTCTCTTATACTATCTTCCTCTCCTTCTCATCCCTATCACCACCTCCACCATTACCACCACCACTCACACTCCCACCGCCTTCGCTTCCACGAATCCGCACCGCCTCCTCCAACTTCTTACTCTCCTCTTTCCCTTAACCACCTGGTTTTTGGGATCGCTGGTTCCGCTCATCTCTGGCCTCGTCGTAAGGAGTTCGTTCGTCTCTGGTGGCGTCCTGGTTCCATGCGTGGTCACATCTGGCTTGATTCCTCTCCTTTTACTTCTCAACCCTCTGTACCTCCACCTTCTCCTGATTCCAATGAGCTTCCTCCGATTCGCATCTCCGAAGACATATCACAGTTTCGATACACAAACCCAACAGGTCACCCGTCAGGTCTCCGCATTGCTCGCATCTTGGCCGAGACTTTTCAACTCGGCCACCATGCTGCTAGGTGGTTTGTGTTGGTAGATGATGATGCAATTGTCAATGTGGATAACTTAGTGGCAGTTCTGAGCAAATATGATTGGACTGAGATGGTTTACATAGGGGGGCCATCAGAAAGCCATTCCGCGAACACGTATTTCAGTCACACAATGGCATTTGGTGGGGGTGGAATTGCAATTAGCTACCCTTTGGCTCGAGCTATTGAAGGAATTCAAGATGAGTGCTTGGAGAGATACCCGAGGTTTTATGGCAGCGACGACCGGTTGCATGCGTGCATTTCAGAGTTGGGCGTGCCATTGACACGAGAGTATGGATTCCATCAGGTATGCAATCAGTGGTAAAATTGTAGATGCTCGGGTTTTGGGTTTGGTTTGCAGTGCCAGTGGACCTTGCTCTGCTGTTATACTCTTTGGACATTTTGTCGAACAGGTTGGATCCATGACAGTATGTGCAGTTGGCAGTAAATCAAGTGTCTCGAAACACTGAAATTTGGGTTTAATGCAGTTCAGTAAAGGCTTAGAAAACTGCATTGTGAGGTCACTACCTTTCATAACGGGTGTCGGGTCCACATGGAACTGCAAACTAGAGTTCAATTACTTGTTTCTTCAATCAGATTATGGTTTTGATGAATAGGACAGAAGAGTGAGAGTTCATTACACTTTGATCACTAAACAATTGAACCAGTTGTATGTAATTAGATAGGTACTCATATGATGTGAACAAATTAAGTCTTTTTTTTGAAATCCTAATTCCCTGTTATTTATTATAGTGGGACATTAGGGGAAATCCATATGGGTTATTGGCTGCACACCCAATAGCTCCCTTCATCTCAATTCACCATGTGGAGACTGTGGACCCGGTCTACCCAGGCATGAACTCTCTAGAGAGCCTCCAGCTCTTCACAAAGGCCATGAAGGTTGAACCAATGAGCTTCTTGCAACGTGCCATTTGTTACGATGAGGCCCATAAGCTGTCAATCTCAGTCTCTCTAGGCTACGTGGTCCAGGTCTACCCGACAGTTGTCTTCCCAAGGGATTTAGAAAGGTCGGAGGTGACTTACACTGCTTGGAACAGGCTTAGCCAGAAAAACGAGTTTGATTTTGACACAAGAGATGCTTTTAGATCCATTTGCAAGAAGCCGGTGCGTTTCTTTCTGAGGGAGGTATGGAAGGAAGGGAATGTGACTAAGGGATCATATACAAGGGAGAGAAGTCAAGATGACCTTAAGAGGAAGGTTTTTTGCTTTCCCAGGTCACCTCCTTTGCCTGGCGTCAATGAGATTCTGGTTTCCTCAGACCCATTAAGCAAGAATTGGCATCTGGTGTGTTCTCTCTCTCCTCCTAAATTTTAATTTAGAATGCCTTTTTTTTTAACTGTTTGTTATATACCAAACTTCAAAGATTTCATTTAGTTTATTTTATTTGTTATTATTTTTGCTGACTTAGTTTTTTAAGTAGGCACCGAGACGGCTGTGCAGTGAACTAAACCATACAATTGACGGTACATTGACGATTCTTGTCAGACAATGTCAAAGGGAAACCTTTGGGTCTGCTGCTGATACTTTATAATGTAACAAGTTTTATATATGAATGTATATTAAGAAATTAAGGAATGAGGCTTGTAAGGTTATGTAGTTAGTAGGAACATTTTTGTTAAAACTGAGGTGCAAAATTTTCAATTTGCTGTGCAGCAGCAGCGGCAGCCAACATTTTACTGGCGTGACCACCATCTCTTCTGAAGAAGAACTCTAATTGTGTAGATGTGTTTATTTAATTTCGACATTGAGATGATTGTAGCATACCTGATATTTCTTTTAGCTGGTGATTTACATTTATGAAAATACAAGCGCTGCGTGATGACAATTTTTGCATCTGGTATATACTGGTATCTGATTACTTTTCGGAAAAGAGTAAAAATTAATAAGATAAGAAAAATACTGTTTTAAAGGCACTTGGTAATTATAATTGAAGTTAATGGAACACAATGATCCAACTACATGTTTTAGAAACATCATAGACTTAAAATAATAAAATTACTGTATTTGACTGGTAGTAGCTGTGGGATTTGAATTGTTGTAAAATAGCAAGGAGAGATTTGGATACATGTCATTATCTTGATCTAATCTGAGCTGTTTGAATTGGGATAGACTTAAACTGACAAATCTGACAGATTTAAACTCAAAATTTGAATTTAGGTGATATGATTTCTCTTGGATTGGAGTCCACTAATCTGAGAGTATGCATCCTTTGCTTTAAGATTTGTGCTAGTATGTAACGAACAGTCCGGATCTAAACTGTGTTAACTCAGAGGATATGAATTCTTAATCTGACACATTCTTTCTCATATAGGGAACAACAGCTGATGTCATGATATACGTATATTTTATGGTGCCAGTATCAGTACCAGTAGTAGGACTGTAGGACTGTAGGATGAGACATAACAGAAGAGATCTATTCTGGGCTCAAATTGGGTCCAAGGAAAACTTATTTATTTCATGCAGAGTTAGTTTAGTCTAAGACTGGCCCATAGGAAACCTACAAGTTTGAAATGAGATTTGAATGTTTGAAATTAAATTCATCACATATAGCATGAGACAGTAGTAGCTGTAGCACGTGGGTAAAGGTACTTTGTTTAATTATGGACACAAACTGTGATGCAAACATGGCCAGCCCATCCGAAAACCACTATGCATCAACTGGTACTGGTAAACAACCAACCAGGCAACCGACCGTTGGTTAATGTTTCCACATCCTCTCTTATTAGTTATTATTAAACATGAAGAGGATCTGACAATTATTTGGCATTGATTTAGTGATATACTGTTAGATCTTGCCACAGCTCATTTCTGACAAATAGGACCAAATCCGGGTATAATGGCAACATTTCATTATTTGGGAAAATATTTCTGAATTGTTTTTTTTTTCAAAAATCATGATTACTATTATATACAGTGATTAGTAAAAAAAACACATGTACTTGTTTTTTTTTTCTGAATTAAATTGCGCTGTTTCAGTTGATCTTGCACCGATTATTGTCCCTTGTATGGCTGTTTGGGTATTTTCTTTTCATGCCACCCCACAAGTTAGATATGTTTGGCTCCACAAACACGACCATACTTATTAATTCAAATAATAATAATAATAATAATAATAACAATAACAATAACAATAATAATAATATAATAATAACAATAACAACAACAATAATAATAATAGAGATAAGTATATTTTTATTATTGTTTTATTTATTGTAATTATTATTGTTATTGTCGCGGTCACTATAATTATTATTTGATAAATTATTATCATCATTGTCATCATCAAAATCATGAGGAGGGTTCAAATGCCTCTATTTTGTGTGTCTTCATTATTAGAACTACAATAACTTCAATTTAAAATTTAAATGCTAAAATAAATTTGTTAGTTATGATCTATATTATTTTCTCTATACACGCATAAAAGATCACGATATTTACATTTGATTTTCATTAGCATCAAGAGCTTGTAAACATACACCGATGTGGATAAATTATGGATGCTAATTTTTCAACTTATTGATTTATATAAAGTCTAATTGATAATTTTTATGTGTAAATAGAGAAAATAATATAGATCTTTAATTTGATATATAAATTTTACAACTTTTGTTATTATAATATAATAAAGCGGAGGAAGAAAAAATGGAGGCAATTGAACACTCATCAATTATTTTTACTATTACGACGATGATGAGTGAGGCTATGATATTTTGTAATAGGCATACGGGTCTGTACTAAATCATGACTATGTTTTCAAAGTACATCATTCAAACTGTTCAACATGATTTTCATATAAAAATTAATGTACATGAAGAGAAAATTTTATATATATATATATAGAGAGAGAGATAGGCTAATGTGTTTTTAGTAACATATGGGTCGAAATACACACGGTCAAAATTTGAAATTTCAAAATCCAAAAAGTTGATCTGAACCGTTCATCTTGTTCTCCATATTAATATGTGCTTGGAGACCAAATTTTACATTTTTCTGAATTTTTTTTACTATTTATTAAGTATTTTACAAAATTGTTGATCCAACGGTGGCTTAACAAAACAGTAAAATCAGCAGCCACCGTTGGATCAACAATTTTGTAAAATACTTAATAAATAGTAAACAAATTCAGAAAAATGTAAAATTTGGTCTCCAAGCACATATTAATATGGAGAACAAGATGAACGGTTCATATCGACTTTTTGAATTTTGAAATACACACGGTCCAAATTTGAAATTTCAAAATTCAAAAAGTCGATCTGAACCGTTCATCTTGTTCTCCATATTAATATGTGCTTGGAGACCAAATTTTACATTTTTCTGAATTTTTTTACTATTTATTAAGTATTTTACAAAATTATTGATTCAACGGTGGCTGCTGATTTTACTGTTTTGGTAAGCCACCGTTGGATCAACAATTTTATAAAATACTTAATAAATAGTAAAAAAATTCAGAAAAATGTAAAATTTTGTCTCCAAGCACATATTAATATGGCGAACAAGATGAACGGTTTGGATCGGTCATTTGGATTTTGAATTTTAGATTTATGGTCCAATGCACAAACCCCTCCATACATTGAAATGCATCATAGCCCATCTTTAGTTAGTTAGAAAATCATTACTTTCACATGGACCATAATCCTTAGATCAGGTAATTCTTAACATGTCTAAAAATTATTAAATATTTGTTAGTCTCCAAGTACACTTCATATCATATGAAGATTATATTTTATAGAGATATGAATTCATCTCTATATAAACCTAATTACAAAGTACCGTAACAGTAAAGATTCTGAAAGAGTATATGGGTATAATTCAATTGAAACTTAGTCAATTAACTACTATTCAAAATAATTAAGATTCTAAGTATAAAATTAATTTTAAGATAGAATTTACTACTAAATACGCAGCAAAGATTTCTAACATGTATAGCCCCAGTGCATATGTTGGTTACGTCAATTGGTCACACCACTTTGTTCGCATTAATTCGATATAACCTTTTCAGCTAATTTCTGGCCCACAATTTATACTGCCCAATATAATTATATTTGATCCATATTTAATTTCAAACTTTTATTATTAATTTCGTCCCAAACTTATTTGATAGTAGGATACTTCTAATAATAATAAAAATAATAAAAATTATTATTATTATTGTTATTATAATTTTCATGATGAGTACAGTGAATTTTTTTTAGACACCATAAATAAAAAAATAATTTTTACCAAACCAACTTGATTGTTTTGTTTTTTAAAAAAACCATAAGAACCAAGATGTCATTTCGGTCCCAGCCGTTTGCACAGAATTCGAGAAAAAAATACGTTAAAAAGTTGTGAAAATATCTGGGATTGAATTGTCATTTCGGTTCAAAAAAAAATTAGAACCAAAATGGCATTTCAGTTCTTATGATTTTTATAAAAAATATATATATATATATATTGTTGGTTTCATAATTTTTTTTTTTTCTAATTATGGTTTATAAAAAAAATTGGAGTAGGGTTGATTTTAGAATTGAGTGGTACAGTAAAGTTAAGATGCTTTTTGAGAATGGCAGTTTTGGGTCAAAAGGTAGCATGAAATGACAGTTACGTGCTGTTGTGTGCGTGATCTCTGCCGCTGCTGTTCCCTGTTTAGGCTGTCTCCTCCTCTTGCCATCATGCCATCTATTGGTATTTGCTACCCACATCAAACAAAATTATGGAATCAGATCTCCTGCCCTCTGGGGTGCAGGAAATTTCTGCTCCTAGAGTCACTGCGGGATAGGTCCGGTTACTGTTAAAGAATTTAGGGTTAAAATAGTTTTGAGTTTAGGTTTTAATGATGACCTACTCTGCAGTGACTCTGGGGTTCCTGCTCCCAGGGGGGCAGACGATTCGGTTCCCAAAATTATACATTCTATTCTATGTTTTATTCCTCTCCTCTGCTAATTTCTAGCTTTCCTTTCATTCCTATGATATATTTATTAAATATTATAAATAGGCAAAGGCTTCTATCGACATAAGGATCTATTTGTAAAATAAACATATTTTTATTTTCAAAGTTCAAACAGTCGATCCGAACCGTTCATCTTGTTCTCCATATTAATATGTGCTTGGAGACCAAATTTTACATTTTTCTGAATTTTTTTACTATTTATTAAGATGGGTACAAAATTCAATGGTCTGAATTTGATATTTTTTGTACCCGTCTTAATAAATAGTAAAAAAATTCAGAAAAATGTAAAATTTTGTCTCCAAGCGCATATTAATATGGAGAACAAGATGAACGGTTCGGATCGACTGTTTAAACTTTGAAAATAAAAATATATTTATTTTACAAATAGGTCCTTATGTCCATAGAAGCATCACTCAAATAAATAATACTACTTCAATTAAAATTTACATTATCATAAATATATCTCTTCTCTTATTAAGCATGTATGTAAATGTTCCGATCCACCAACGATTATAATTAAGAAATAAAATTTTCAGATTGAATATCAGCACACCAGTCCGTACTATAATTTTGTCTCTTCGTTTTAAAAGTTGAACATATAAATATATACCTTGTGACTAAAATTTACATTTTTCAAAAAAATTTACTATTTTATTATATAGAGAAAAATCAATACTTTCAAATGATCCAAAATCTTTAAATCAAGTGATTATCAACATATCTAAAAATGGGAAAAAAAATTCTGGAAAAATATAAAATTTGATTTTTCAAGTACATTTTCATATAGAGATCATATGTTTATTTGAACTTTGAAAATATAAACAGGCACAAAATCAATACTTTAAATATAGCATATGGCATTTTGGTCCAATTTATTTAATTTTAATCGATCCCTGAGAATTAATTAAATACTTAAATTCAAATATAAATCAAATCAAATTAAATCCCTTGAGATCGAATTAATTCAAATATGCATTACTTTTAATCAGTGTTGTAAAAAACGTCCGTTTAGACTGATTAATTGGATGATTAGTTGTTGGTGGTAATCAAACTGTTACAGTTTTTTCCGATTAATCAGCCGATTAATTCTAATTAATCACTTGGCGGTACCCTGTCCGATAACCGCATTCCGTTATTTACAACACTGCTTTTTTTTTTTCAAAACAATACACAATTATGTATGATTGCCAGTGGTTTCATTTCATATTCAGCCATACTGTTGCTGATCAGATAAGAATTTAGTTGAACTGAAATTATATAATTGAAGGTATTATTAATTGCAACAATAAAGGCGTATTTATTAAGCCAACAACTTTACTGGTACTGATTTCAGGTTCCTAGAACAGTACTGGTATGGTGGGGTCACTGCGTCAGTGACTTGTAACAGTATCTGGTGCTCTTATTTAGCTAGGGTTTGATGTGCTCCATGCCTCCAACCAATCTTAACCGTACAAATTTAAACAAACGGTGAGGGCCTGAGAGGAGACTTCAAATGTGGTCGTGCATATCTCATAAATGAATCACAGCTGTTGGGCCTTACCCTGCCGCATTGCTTTTGTCTCTAGTTACTCTTCTTTATTTTTCTTTCTATTTTTTCATCTATAACCCTCATATTTTTCATGGTTATTTTATTCTAGAAGTCTCAAATCAATAATTTCCAAAAAAAATAAAGCCATGAATATTTCCAAAATTTATGTTCTTATATATAATTTTGACCCACATACTCACATAAAAAATTTATATGATTGACCTTTAATATGTGTTTGATCTCCTAGTTAGAAAGTCTGGCTCTGTCTCTGGTTACTATGACGTGAAGATTGTCGTTACTCCTACGTGCAAAATAAAGACAATACGTTAATTGATACGTTATGTTGTTTGGATGTATATTATGTTTTTCTCTAGATAATTTTAACGTAACGTAATAACGTCCGTCAATGCTAAAATTATCAATTAATGATAGTGTCATATTAGTCATCATCATCATTATTATTATTATTATTATTATTTTATGCAATCTCCTTCTTTGTTATAAAATCAAAATCATATTGTATTCATATCAAGAAAAATAATGAAAAATTATCTTTGTATTACAAAGGAAATTCAAATGTAAATCAAAATATTAATTATGTTCCAAATTTTCATTTAGTTTCCTTCATGAAAATTAACGTTCTAAAAATAAATTTTAATTTCATTAAAGATTTCAGTGTTGTTATAATTTTGTATAATATTCTTTCTTCAATCTTTCATATTTTTGTAAGAAATAAATACTGTATCAATTATAAAATTTACCTTCCAAACATAGAAATAACATTTTTTTTTTCTTTTGGAAAGTACACCTAAAGAATTACTATTTCGTAAGGTCATGATTGCAAATGTGACATTCCTTTTCTTTTATTTATTTAGCAATCTCTCTTCAAAGCTCTGACCCTGGAAAGATAATCATTTCACCTATCATCACCGTTTCCTCTCTCTCTCTCTCCAAGCCAGATAAGATACCTCCATGAATAAATCTAGGTGATGATGAGAAGAAGAGAAAGATCGACGATCAGAAGCCTTTTTCTTTGAGGGGAATGTTGTCCGGCTCGAGGTCTCTCTCTCTCTCTCTCTCTCTCTCTATAGCTATTTCTGTGTGTGAGCAGTGAGATCGATCTCGGACCAGGCTTCATTCCCCCTAAGGAAGGCTTCAATCTGTACTTATGGTAAGTGAACTGAGTTCAAAAGTTTGTTCTTTCATGCTTTTTAACATGAAAATCAGAAAAGGGGAATCACAGATTGGTGTCATGATGAAGGTTTTTGACTTGGGTTGCTTCTTTACTGCTCTTTGTTTATTTCTCTGACAACAAGTCAAAAAGGTTGCTAATCATGACTCACTTGTGGGTTTTTTTTGGTGGGTTTTTTTTTTTTACTGTAGTGCATACTGTTTGTTTTGTACTTTCATTTAAGCTGGAATTAATATTAAGATAAATTAAACTATTCCTTATTAAAAAGAAAAATTTAGAGGTATTCAGTTTTTCTAAATATTGGGTGTTCATATAACAGAAAGTCAAATCTACTTTGTTTGTTTTTTTGGTGAAACTGAAATCTAATTAATCAACAATATATATAAAATCAATTTTGCTATCCATCTATTGCTATATATATATATATTCGGTATCTCTATAGCAGTTATCAATTATATGATGAGATTGTCAAGGAATTCGCATCCTCTGAGATATCTCATATTTTGCGTGATCGACGTGTCCGGTGCCTATTCGGGGATACCACAGGGGGCTCAGTATTATTTGAGCTGGTGTGCGACAACAGCTTATGTTTATTTTGGTAAGATAATTGTTTTTGGAGAACTTATATATATGGGACTTGATCTGATAAATCTGTTAGTGATACTTGATTTACCTTCATGTAATTCATTCATTCAGAAGATTATTTGCATTAATTTGCAGTAGCTCAATCCTTGGAATGATTCAATAAATAAATGAAAAGAGCATCATGAAGATTAATTTACTACAACAAGCTTGATCTTAATTCTTAAATGATCCATATCTATATATATCATCTTAATTTAGGTACTTGAACACAGACAAGAGACTTCTGGCTAGCATGTTGTCTTCATAGCTTGTTATACTATTCGCGAGGGTAAAAATGCCTTTTACCGACAATATCGTCGTGGATACACCTGTCGGTAATACTGATATGCTCAGAATTAGCACTGTTATATCAGTATATTCTCGTGGATAGTCACTTTTTACCCTCGCAGATAGTGGTCTATTTTTATAGACGTTCGTACTGATAAATCTAAGACTAACTTAATACTTAATTTCTTTCTTTTTTATTTCTTTATTAATTTATCTGTTAACATGATTAACATGCTTAACTTGTTCACAGCTAGCAATATGATTTTATATGGAATCCCATTTAAGATTGATTGGTGCACAACCATATATTACACATTATTAAGAAAGAACAAATAATCATAAGAAAATCCAGTTGATTATTACCACCTGTAAATTAATTAATATCCAAGTTATGGTCATTTACTAGCTACTCTTACAAATGTCAGAATAAGAACAGTGTCATCACAAGGAAACCTCTGACTAATTAGCACAGAATTAAATACAATAATATATAATGTTATCCTCTGACATATAACTGCAAAATATTTGAGATTTTGAGAGCTAAAATTGTATGTGTTTATTCTATAACCTGGTAATTATTACTTCTCTGATTCATTTATTTATTTCTGTATGAGGAAAGGAAATACCAGTGGAGAGAAACTTCATGTATGCAGGTTATATGAAAAACTATTAATGGTGAATCACAGAAGGAAGCTAGGTTAGGTACCAGTACCTGTACCACTATATATATAGCATTAGCATTTAGCAATTTAGCATAGCAGTCCGTGTAGTCTGCATGTGCAGTTCTACTGCTGTAGCTGTGTAGGTGTTGAGTGTAAAAGCATTTAAACTATTGGGTAGTGTGGCATCCAGTGTAGATATAGAATAGCAACTACATTTCATGTTTCTGACATTTTTAACAAAACTGAAGGAAAAATGTGCTCAGTCTTTTTCAACTTTTCACATTAGTGTCCACACTGAAGTCTAAAATTTGCGTATAATTACACACACACACACACACAGTTAGTTCTAATTGAGACAAGATGTGATTTTGCTGCCTCATTATGCTTTGCAAATTGTACATATTTTGCATTATTATAAATATATTACACACGCATGTATGTTTGCTTCCATATGTAATTCTAGCTTTTGTAATTTTTTATGAAGCAATAAAGCTGTTGGTAACCTTTGTGATATATAAGCGAATCATTTTTTTTTTGTTGGGTTTGATTAAATATAAATTAACAGAATTGCAAATTGCAATAGAACCTTTAATTTTTGAAGTTGATGCTGAAGACTTGGGAGTAGGTCAGATGCCCATCTGACCTATTTTAGGTGTAATGGGCTCCAAAATCATTTGATCTGTTTTAAGATCTATGCATTCCGTTTTAATATTCGTGTGTGTTCATTTCAATTTTCATGCGCAAAGATCGATTTAAAGTGGATTGGAGGACTTTGGAGTCCAACTTAAATCCAATTCTTGAGAGCAAATGAGTAATTACTCTACTTTTGACGCTTACACAAGCATATACCAGAATGTCAATGTATGAGCATCAGAAGTAGAGAAATTACTCATTTGTCGATCTAGGAAACCGACCAATTAGAAGTCTGACATTTTTCTGAAGCATGATACATATTTTTTTCTATATTTTGTAAGGGATAAAATAAATATTTTATGAATTTAAAATGAGTTTAATGAAAAGACAATAAAATGGATAAATTTGTGAGTTTTGAAAATTTAGAAAGGTAAATATGACATCATGAAAAGCATCCCCAAATGACAGACAAATGGATTTATTTTGATTTTCAATGAGATGAAATCAAAATGAACCCATAGAATCTACTGAAAAAAAGTTTAGGCACTTTAATTGTAGTTAAACATTAACTATAAAATGATCACAAAATTTAACAGAAGTGTTCCACAGGAATGGTACTAGAATCTATCTTTATTCACACAACTACGGAATATGGCTTAAGAACCATATATAATATATAATACATTATTTGATTAATATTTTCTAAGTTCTAACAGTAGTTTGGTCATGTGTTTCTAATAGGTTATGTGGTGGTTGTTTGATAGTCATATCGGTATTCGGTATCTATGCAAAAAGTTAAGAAGAAAGATTTGTTAATTAATTAATCAAAGCATGATACACATACTCAGGTTTGTTTTTATCAAGAAAGATACGAAGAAAGGCCATATTGAGCTCTGCGATGATGTACCAAGTATCGTTTCTTTATTAAGATCCAACTTGTAAAGCTGCAATTGTATCATTAAAATATAACTTTGTAAATAAAATAATGTCATGGGGTTATGTGTAATTGTACTATGATGATGAAGCTATAGTAATATTGATGCTCCCGTATAGAGACTACATATATTGACAACCACCATATAAAATAAACTTCAAAGCATAGTCATCAGATTCGCATTTTATTTGTGAATAATTTTTTTTTAGTTTGACTAATATAACATCAGTGTCATTTTAACCTATATAACACAAACTCTAAAACCTATCAAATCGACTTCGAATGACTAATCCAAACCGTTTAAACCGATTTACATTACGAATGATGCGTTTACATACAATTTTCTTTTTTATATTTTCGAGTTTTTAATATCAAATCAAGTGGTAAAAATATTTTAAAATGAATGTATTAAAATTAACTTAAAAACTCACACTTTTGACCGCTTGACTTGATACCAAATAAACTCAAAAACTTATAAATTTTACATGTAAACGCACAACTAATGAAGTATATCGGTTTGAATAGTTTGGATTCATCATTTGAACTTGATTTGATAGGTTTTGGAGTTGGTGTTATATAGACTGAAATGGCACTGATGTTATATTAGCCATACTCATTTTTTTTTGATGTTTTCGAACCGGACAATGAATAAAATGCCAAAAAACATATTTTTTAATTATCCGTGAATAAAACGTTTTTTTACGAATTATTCACGAATTTTTTATTTTATTTATTTATTTGGATTTTTTTTTGCTCCCTCGGAGAACCGAATCATTCATGAATTATATCTGAATTATTCTCAAATCACGAACTTTGACTCCGCCGTACCGAACTCGAATAATTCATTTATCACTATGCTTCAAAGTACCAAATAAAACAGCAAAGACCTTATAAAAATCTTCAATTTTTAAGAATTAGTTAAAATTTTGCATAATTTGAATTCAAAATTATATGAATGGATTTAATTTGAATAAGACTAAAGTTCAGTAAATAAAAAAAATCAGATAGATCAAAGTTAAGTGATTAAAATAGGATATAGAATAAAGCTAAATGACTTATCATAAAATTAGCCTTCCTTATTTAAAATATTCACTAGTATTTTCTGAAAACAAATGCTCTGAACAATTTTTTTTTAAGAAACAATAAGGGTCACGCCCTCATTTAAATTAACCATAATCGGTTATAGATGTTCTGAGCAACTTCAAAATACGAAAATATCTGAAACAAAATTAGGTTTTGTAGATTTTCCAGCTCCATTTTGCATCCTAAAGAAAATTAATTTTGTTCAATTTCAACGGATACTCCGAATACGTATCGACAAGGCCCAATTAGACCCATAAAATAATTCTTTAGGCCCAAATAAAACCATTTTCGGATCGGTTTGGAAACAGCTGGCGGGCCCATCGTTTTTTACAATCCGAGAAACGAAAGTACATATCCTCTGCAGTAACTCATTTTTTTATTAAAAAATAGTGGTATATTTTACCACCGATTTTATTGAAATCAAGAATCATAACATATTTGATCTATTACTTAAAATTAGTACCAAAATCAAATCTCTGCAGTAACTCATAGCTTAAGGTTTTTGAATTTCGACCGTCCGATCAAAATCCGGACCATTCAACCATGCTGTAATGTCCGGATCGAACGAACGGTCCGTATTCGTTCTTCACTAACTCAAAATTTGTGTTACTGCAGATGGTAACAATTCAGAAATCACCACCTCAAAACTCGCGCCTTTATCCATAGACGAGCGAACCAGAGCGCGCGCATTTACAATGGCTCTGACATGGTCGCCAGCAATCCCCGGTGCTCCCCCATGCGACCTCCGACGAAGCGCCACCTCATCACTGGCCTCACATCGGAGGCTTTCTTCAACCATTGTCAGGTCCGTACGAGCTTCTCTCCGCTTGAAGCCCCTCTTCTGGCCATGGGAAAAGGTACCATCGTAATATTGTGTGAATTTTGTATCATTGTGAATTTTATGCTCTTTTTGGACCTGTATTTCTCAATTTTAGGTTAAAATTGGGCCGGTTAGCGTTTCTCCGATGGGATTCGGTACATGGGCATGGGGAAACCAGGTATTGTGGGGCTATCAAGAAAGCATGGATACCGAACTCCAAGACGCATTCAATCTGGCACTTCGGAATGGTATTAACCTCTTTGATACTGCCGATTCGTATGGTACCGGTCGTTTGAATGGCCAGAGTGAAAAGCTTCTTGGTAAATTCATCAGTGAGTTTCAAGGTAAGCTAACAGTAAATTTCAATTGTATTATACTGGTACAAGACTATATTCGACTAAATTAGGCTTTCCTCATATGTAATTTTTTTTAATGTTTTCAAGGACCGGGTAATGTCAGAGAAAATGTTGTCATTGCAACAAAGTTTGCGGCTTATCCATGGCGCGTGACTCCTGGGCAGTTTGTAAATGCATGCAAGTAACTTCTCAATTTATTCCCTTTTATGAAATGTGATTTGTTTATATATTTACTTGTAATACAAGTGATGCAGTGGTTTATGTTTTTTGTGGTGTAATTTGATTTTTACGGTCAGATCTTCGTTGGATCGGTTGCAAATCGACAAAATAGGAATCGGGCAGTTGCATTGGTCAACGGCAAATTATGCGCCTCTTCAAGAGAAAGCTCTCTGGGATGGTTTAGTTGCCATGTATGAAAAGGTGACTAATTTTGTGCACTCTCTATTTTCTTTTTTTCCTTTTTGTGCTTGATTTATAAATTGTAAGTGATAGATATAGGGTCTTGTTCAAGCAGTCGGTGTCAGTAATTACGGACCGAAGCAACTTGTAAAAATCCACGATTACTTGACTGCCCGAGGCGTTCCCTTGTGCTCTGCTCAGGTGAACTACTTTGTCAATTATTTTAGGCGTAATACTCACTTTAACCGATGGAATAAACAGTTTTATTATAGGTTCAATTCTCTCTTCTGAGTATGGGCCCGGATCAAATGGAATTAAAGCAAGTTTGTGATTCATTAGGCATCCGTGTAATTGCTTATAGTCCCCTTGGATTGGGGATGCTCACAGGGAAATATACCGCCTCTACTCTGCCAGGCGGACCCCGGTACCACAATTCCTCGATTCCATTCATGTTTATTTATTTTTTTGTTTATGTAAAGTCGATTAAAGGAAAATCCATTCTTTAACAGGGGTCTGCTGTTTCGTCAGATTCTCCCTGGGTTAGAGTCTTTGCTCCATTCGCTGAGACGAATTGCACAGGCCAGAGGAAAAACCATGTCTCAAGTAATATATATTTTCTCTGAACAAATTATAAGGCTTAATTATGATTTTTATCTGGATAGAAGCTTAAAATTGGCCTTTTCTAAGCAGGTTGCCATAAACTGGTGCATTTGCAAGGGAACTATTCCTATACCCGGTATTAAGTCAGTTAAACACGCTGATGAGAATTTGGGTTCACTCGGGTGGCGGCTTAACTCTGATGAAATATTGGAGCTTGAATCTGCTGCTCAGAATTCACCCAAGAAAATGATCCAAAACATCTTTCAAACTGCATGAATTTATATCATGTCTTTTGCATCTTCAAAAATCAGTTTTGTAAGAACTACTACTTTTGTGAGCGCTAGCTTGAGCATGTCAAATAATTGAACCTGAGATCCAAACTGGCACCTAAACTGAATGCTGGTATATAATGGGGGTATGGGTTACCAGTATTAGCCGTACAAAAGATACCAAAAACTGTGCACAGCAAATCCCTGGAGGTTGATAGCATTTGGATTCAAACAGTTCTTTTAGGAAATAAGCTAATTTATTACTTGGGTGCATGTTAAATCCTTCATCAAACATCTGCAACATAATCCCAACAATTTTCCAAACAAAGCACATAAAGCAAAGGAGAAATTAGCAGTAAACGAAAGCACGGACATTTACTCTTATTAATCCTGACCATTGATATTCTTGGGCTACTGCTGCGTGAGCGCAAGGGCCTGCTCAAACTGTGCCCACCTCTGCTCAAGGGTTCCACTATACCCCACCGATATCCTTATCAGCCCCGGCAAAATGCCGGCCTTGGCACGCTCCTCTGGTGCCATCTCACTGCTTGTGCTACTCCCCGAGCAAGACATAAGCGTATGATAACAGCCATGAGTCCGAACTGGGTCACATTTTGTAAATTATGCATGAGTTTGGTTGCGCACTCCTCAGTGCCCATGTCAAGGCAGAGCATGCCGCCATAACCGTACTCAGGATTCCCAATGGAGGAAAGGAGGGAGTGATGGGGGTGGTCGGGCAGGCCCGGGTAGATGACCTTGAGGCCAAGGCGCTTCATGCGGGTTGCATAGGCCAAGGCACGGGCTGAGTGCTCCTTTATGCGCAGGGCGAGGTGGGGGAGCCGCTCGGATATCTCAAATGCCACCTTTGCATTCATTGTGGGACCTGTCAGCATCAGAGCCCCGTCTTGGTGGTTTGCCATTGACTTGACAAGGCTCGCGGGCCCGCATATGGCTCCTATCGTTACAGGAGTAAATTTATTATGTTACCAGCAAGTATTTGGAGTTGAGATGAGGTTATGGGGTTGTTATATATTTAAAGCAGTCTATATGGATGCAATTAATTCAAACAATTTATGCAAAGCGAATTTCTAGCTTACCGGCAATAACGTCAGCACTCCCACAGATGAATTTAGACAGGCTGAGCACAACCACATCAGCCCCGAGCCTCGCTGGAGACACAATCATAGGTGTGAATGTGTTATCAATTATCAACTTCACCCCGTTTTCCCTTGCCACAGCAGCCAGTGCCGGTATGTCTGCCACAACCAGTGTCGGGTTCGACATCGACTCCACGTACAAAACCTTCGTCTCTCCAGCTTTTATCGCCGATCTCACCTCGTCTATGTTGTTTATATTCACAAAAGTCGTCTTGATGCCACAAGCATGAACAAGGAACCTAACAGCAATATGTATAACATTTTTTTTTATTTCATATAAGTTTAGTTATTATTTTTGCAAAATTCTAAACACACAAACCTTGACAACAAGGCATGGGTCCCGCCGTACAGGCACTGTGAGGCCACAACATGGCCTCCTGCACCGACAAGCTGAAGCAGAACAGCTGTGATGGCCGACATGCCAGATGCGGTACAGTAAGCGGCCTCGGTTCCTTCAAGAGATGCAATCTGTTGTCCGAGATTACTCACTGTTGGATTAAATTGCCTGCTGTAGATATAGTAGTCTTCATCGGGCCCCAACTCACCGGAACAAAGGCGGCGCATGGTGTCTGCCTCCATAACAGTGAAGGTTACCGAGGCCTCGATCGACATGTTGACACCACCATGCTTGCCGAATTCATGCCGAGCGCTAGCAAGTGCTGCCGCGGGGTCCACTTTGTTAGCTACCTCTGCTCTTTTGTTGTCTTCTCCTTCATCAGCTACCTCTAAAGAATTTTTCTTGGCATTAGATAGGGAAATGTTGGAAAAATTGATGAGTTCCGCCATGGATTGAGAGAGATCTGAGATTATTTGGGTTTTGTTTAAGTAGGAATTTTGTGATGAATTGTAGGAATTGCAAATAGCGGCGGGGAAAACAGAGGATGTGCTTTTAGAGCTTCTGTTTATGAAAAATATGACTTGGAACTGCATTTTAAGAGTGCAAAGAGGTTCTCTTTTTCAGTTTTAATTTGATCGGATTTCTGAAGGAATGGATACGTCCATTTTCAAAAATTAGATTTAAATATAATTTTGAATCATAAAATAAGGATATTATCAACTCGTTCAATTTAAGTTAATTCTAAAATAATGTGTAAGAATTTGATTTTTTTTAAACCTTTTTTATTGTACAAGAACTTGAATTTTTTTTTTTATTATGTTGTCATATATTAATAGTCCTTTTATATTTTCTTAATTTTAATTAAACTTAAACAAGGGATACATTTATTTATCCATACAACTTGTGCCTGTTTTCTCTCGAGGCAGAATGCCCCATTAGTGTTTTATTCTAATATTCTATCTCCATTTATTTTTTTTTAGAATAGCTTTATTCGATCTTTTTTTATAAGAAAAACTTAATTCGCTTTTTGTTAGAAAAGCTTTATTTTTATATTGGATGTAGGCATGTAGCTAGCTATGTTGGAGGTAGATTCATGTTAGCTTTTCAGAAGTCAGAGTGTCACCATAATTGCTTTATTTGATTTCTTCTAAAGGGAACTTTCTTTTTTTTCAAAAAAAATATAGATAAAAATGTTATATTTTGAAAGAAGAATCAAAATGATAACTATATATCATCCTTGTTTAGGATAAATTTTATCCGCCTATCTTCCTTCCTTACAGTGACTTATTTTTCTTCAACTTTATTTCACTTTACAGTTTTACCAGATTTCAAGGTTAACTTTAATAACGGCAATAGATAAAATGAAAAGTTTCATCATCACATAAGAATAAGATAGGATTTATTATCTTATTTTCCTTTCTTATCTTTATATCAAACGCATCTTTAGTGAAGGAAATTAGTTACATTGCTATGAGTTTCATCATGCCACGTTAAGAATACGTTATGAAAGAAATTGGGGCCACAAGAGGATTTTGTTAATAATTTCAAAAGAAGGATATTTTGTTTAATGGTTTTCAAAAGAAAGGTATTTTATAAAATTTCCTCTAATTAATGCACTCTATCATTGTATAATGTGATTCTCATGTATAGAGGTTTGAAAAAGCAATAGATAAAAGGATAACTTATATGATCACATAAGATAGGATTTGTTATATTATCTTTATATTTAGCACATCTTATAGTGACAAAATTCTTTTTTTTTTTTTGCTTTAAATTTATCTCATTTAATTACCAGGTGTAGGCCAAAGTTTACTAACTGTCACAGCAGATTTATTTAATTTCCGTGCAGTGTGTGCTGAAATCTGCTCATTAGCAGGCCTAGTTCTTCTAATGTAAAGTATTAATGAAAAATTTAGGACCTAAATTATTATTTGATCCAATATACCTTTAAATTGTCAGGAAATGAAGATCAAGTTGATATATAGGATTTAACCTAAATTATTATTTGGTGCATGCTTAATGCAGCTTCATCAAACATACACTACATAATCACAACACATTTTCCAAATACAAGAGAAACTGAACAGGAAATTAACAGCAAAGGAAATTAACCACAGCATTGGCAACAACTATACACAATGCTCCTAAAATCCCTCAGCATTCAGGTTCTTCAATTGCTGCTGCGTGAGCGCAAGGGCCCGCTCAAACTGGGCCCACCTCTGCTCAATTGTACCGCTATATCCAACCGACATCCTTATGAGCCCTGGCGAAATCCCGGCCTTGGCACGTTCCTCCGGTGCCATCTCACTGCTTGTGCTACTTCCCGAGCAAGACATAAGCGTCTCATAATAACCCAGACTAACCGCCATTAGTCCGAACTGAGTCACATTTTGTAAATGTTGCATGAGTTTGTTCGCACGCTCTTCAGTGCCCATGTTGAGGCAAAGCATGCCACCATAACCGTACTCAGGATTGCCGATGGAAGAAAGGAGGGTGTGATGGGGGTGGTCAGGTAGGCCAGGGTAGATGACATTGAGGCCGAGGCGCTTCATGCGGGTCGCATAGGCCATGGCACGGGTCGAGTGCTCCTTCATGCGCAAGGCAAGATGGGGAAGCCGTTCGGAGATCTCAAATGCCACCTTTGCATTCATCGTGGGACCCGTCAACATTAGAGCACCATCTTGTAGGTCCATCATTGAGTTCACTAGGTTCGCCGTTCCGCATATCGCTCCTGTTGTTAATAAAGCATTACTTTAGAGGAATGTATATGTTAAGCAAAAATTGTGGTCCATAATTTTTTTTACCAATGGTGAAAAGAATCTTTTATGTAAAGCAAGGATGAAAATGTTGCTCAGAGAATCTCTTTTATTATATTGTTTCAATGGTCCCCAAAAATTACATCATCAAAACAACTTCTAATCTTGAAAAGACAAGTGCTTCAGTACTTGCTTGGCAATTGGTTCCCTACACAACATCTAGATAAAAATAATGGGTCCAGAAAAAATGCTAGCTAGGCGCTAGCTACTACTCCCCTTTGTTTATACAACATGAAAATTTTAACCTACCAGTACCAGATTTGTCTCTTACAGTCTTACTGCATAGCTTTTATGTGGTAAGTGAATTAAAAAGCACCATTTTTACATAAGTGAACCAGAGCGAGCCCAAAGGGGCCTACTAAGCAAACAGGAGTTTATGGGCTTAATGAGAAAAAGGTATAGACGACAGAAGAGTGCACATGCATGGCGCATGTTAGCCTGGCAGGATCAGATCAGCTGATCAGGTCACGAGAGATTTGGATTTTTTCTTCCAACAACCCTAACCAGTTACAGTAACCTCTCCTTTTCAGTTTTTAACTTGTGGATCACTTGTCCTATTCTAAGTACACGTGTCCTTTACTTTGTAACCGTTGCGTCTCTTTAATCAATTTCCAACTAACCACTTGCCACTTGGACAATACATATTTAGATTATCGAACAATCCATATATATATATATATATATATTTTAGGTTGCTAAAAGATAGAGACACAAAATTATTAGAGTTCAATTAAACTAAAGAATTAATGTTTTATTTACTGCAGTAAGCGGTAATTAAGTGCGTGTGTGAATCTTGGTTTCAAATTAAAAGCATGTGCGATTCCCTGGATTCTAGGAGATACAAGAGATTCCACCCGACACCCGACACCCGTGTGTGAATAGTGAATACTGACTTGCCTAATGGTTTTTTTTTTTCAAAAAAATAATAATAATAAAATAAGTACTGACTAAGAAATGTACGGCTATGAATAGAGAAACAGGTGGCCATATTGGATACTGCCACCCTTGTGGCCACACTGAAGACTGAATTGAGAGAGAGATAGAGAAGTCTCTAAACAAAACTAGACGATTTTGTTTTATTCTACAAAAATCATTATAAAAGAAAAAAATTAAAGGGTTGTTCTCCTGACTGTACATTTTATGAGATAAAACTATTTCGGCCATTCGATCAAATTAGGACTAGTAGAAAATATGAACTAATAATTATGGGTTATAATAAAATTATTTTTATATATTTTTCAACAATATATATAGTATAACATCGAATCTATAACTATTCTATATATATTATGCAAATATAATAGACAAACTTTTTACAAGATTTATCTATTGAAATTTATAAAAGAGCGTTATGAGTTATATATATATATATATGACACGTTGGTAGCGTGTTATGATAACAACCGTTACTAAAATTAATTAAAGCAATTAAACAGTGAGCTTAATTATGGCTTACCGGCGATAACGTCAGCACCGCCGCTTATGAATTTGGACACGCTATGCACAACCACGTCGGCCCCGAGCCTGGCCGGAGATATCACCATGGGTGTGAACGTGTTGTCAACTACCAGTTTCACCCCTTTCTCCCTCGCCACAGCCGCCAGTGCCGGTATGTCGGCCACTTCCAATGTCGGGTTCGCCATTGACTCCACGTACAAAATCTTCGTCTCTCCCGCTTTTATCGCTGACCTCACCTCCTCTATGTTGTTAATATTTACAAAAGTTGTCTTCATGCCACAAGCACGAACAAGAAACCTAATATAATATAATGTTAATTATTTTCTCATTATAGATACATATATATATATATATATTTTTTACAAAATTGTAAAACTAATTACCTTGACAACAAGGCATGGGTCCCACCGTACAGGCACTGTGAAGCCACAACATGGCCTCCTGCACCGACGAGTTGAAGAAGAACGGTTGTGATGGCCGACATACCAGATGCGGTACAGTAAGCGGCCTCGGTGCCTTCTAGAGCTGCCATCTGTCTTCCCAAATTTAGCACCGTTGGATTGAAGTGCCTGCTATATATAAAGTAATCCCTATCCGGCCCCAACTCGCCCGCAAAGAGGCGGCGCATGGTTTCCGCCTCCATCACGGTGAATGTTGCCGAGGCCTCAATCGACATGTTGACGCCACCATGTTCGCCGAATTCATGTCGAGCGCTTGCGAGTGCTGCCGCGGGGTCCACTTCTCGGAAACGCTTAGTTGTGAGAGATACTGGCATTGGGGTATGGTTGTCTTCTCCGTCATCAGCAACCTTTGGGAGTTGTTTCTTGTTGTTGGATATGGAAAAGTTGGCAAAATTGACCACTTCTCCCATTTGATGCTTAATTTGTTTGGTTTCAAAATTTCAATAGGAATTTGATTTGGGGTGAATTGAATTTGACGGGTTGCAATTAGCGGTGGGGAAGCTGGGATAGCGTAGAGGGCTTATTTATAGAAAGAGGTTTTAGCTTGGGTTTTTATTTTCTCCGATTTTTTAGGAAATGGAGATGTCCATTTCTAAATTAAAGTTAAATCATTTTAAGCTTCTTTCTCGTGCTAAGAAATATTTTTCTAGTTATTAACTTAATTTTGTTAATTTAAACGAAAAATTCGTCAAATTATCCTAACAATTTACACCTGTTTTGTTAATTATGAACGAAATGTGGGTTAAATTTATCTAAAGCAGAACCACCAGAAGTAGATAAGGAATGGATATGTCCATTATCTCAAAACTGGAGAAGTGGCGCTTGTGGATGTCATTGATTAGGTGCATTGAGGGTTTAAACATTTTTAACTATTTAGGAAAGTTAATATGTATTTTTGGAGATGGTAGGCTGGTAGCACATGAAATGAAAAGGTAAAATGTATACAGTCTATTTTATGGGATGGGTGAGGAGATGTTTGCTGTATGTGGCTGGAGATACAGCCGTGTTCCAGGATTTATAATTTTCAAAATCCAAATTCAAATCCAAATCCAAATTCAATTAGTAGACTGTTAGAACGAGATATATATTGGGACTTTTACATTACCTTTTTTTTCCTCTCAAATAGTGCCTGCCTAAGCTTTTCAAATAACTGTTCACAAGAGAAAATTTAGAAACGACTTTTTCTACCCCAATTTGGGTAAAAATTTTAACAGAGCTGTTTTAGCTTCATGCAGCGCACGAACATATACAGTGCTGTTTTGAATATATAGCTTGTGCGCTGTATGAAGCCAATACTAGTCTGTTAAAATCTTTACCCTGTAATTTGGGAGGTTTACAAAAATTTGGGAGGTTTACAAAAAAGAAGCACAAGCCGCCTACCTTGACAAACTTTTCATCAGTAGCTTATCTACTTACGTGTCATTTGTGTTTGTCTTTCCCTAATCATAATCCCAACTTTAATTCAGAAAATATACTTCATGGTTGTTAAATTGACTCTTTTGTATTTTTAAATTTTGACCACCTCTGATTTTTTTTTTTTTTTTTTTTTGGATTCTACCACCTCTGATTTCATCCTGATTTTCATACTAAAATTTTTTTTGCCACCTTTAGTCTGAAATAGTGTTTATCACATCATAGCGAAACAACTAAAAAAACAGCGCTATGCCTATATAGCGCTGCTATAACACACTATCATGTTGATAGTGCCATAATTTTTATAGTTTAAAACGCTATAGTGCGCTATTTAGAATCTTGAGTCTGATATTATTTTTTTTTCCTACCACCTATAGTGTGAACCTGACAACACATAAAGGTGCACAAGTGATTGTTAATGGTGAAAATAACAACTATGATAGTGAAAAAATATTTATCCGACTAAATATAGCAAAATGGTATCTCCATAGTTTATACTATATTTTAATTGTGTTGTGAACTCAAAGATGAAATTGAAAGTGACTTCGGCCCAAAAAGACCCCAAAATCCTGGCCGTGAAAATGAAATGCACTTTACATTTTATAGGTAATAATTTAATGTTTTGAAAATTAAATGCACTACATGTCTACATTACATGAGCAAATTAAATAATAAACCAATTAATGGCACATTTATCTCATGTACACGTGTAAGTAGGAGTGCAAACAGATCCGATATTAGATAGTTATGGATATGGATAAGATATTAAACAAATACAAATTAGATAGTTGTTTTTCAATACTATTATTAATTAAGAATAATATATCAAAAATATTAAAAAATATATCAAAGTTCATAATATTTATCTAATTATAACAGTAAATAATATAATTTGTTTTTATAATATATATTAAACTATATGATATATATATTATTTGAATACAAATAATTAAAATTTAAAACTATATATATATATATATAGAGAGAGATAGAGTAAGGCTTGGGTGCTATGGATAGTATAGAGGACTACGGTGCTACGGCTCAATATTTGAGTTTTCAAAATTCAAATAGTTGATCCGAACCGTTCATTTTGTTCTCCATATTAATATGTGTTTGGAGACCAAATTTTACATTTTTTCGAAATTTTTTACTATTTTTTTAGATAGGTAGAAAATCAAATATCTGAATGGTGCAGAATTTTTTAGATCAAGTGATTTTCTACATAGCTAAACAAATAGTAAAAAATTTTCAAAAAATGTAAAATTTGGTCTCCAAACACATATTAATATGGAGAACAAGATGAACGGTTCCGATCGACCGTTTGGATTTTGAAAACTCGAATATTGAGCCGTAGCATAGAGGCCACTATGCTATCCATAGCACCCCAGCCTAACTCTATATATATATATGTATGTATGACATAGATATTATAATAAGGATGTAGATTAAGATTAAGACCGATAATTAATATCCCATCCGTTTGCATCGATCCCTAATTATTGAAAGGTCTTCACGTACTGTCGGTTAAGATCGAATTAGTACCGAAAATAACTGACCGGTACGGTAAGAATTTTGAAAGTAGACGAGACGAGTCGTGGAGATGATTACCAGTTGATGATGGTAGGACAGCCCAAACGAATCATGATAAGAGCTGACCTGTACCTGACAAGTATCTCAAACTTATCTCTATTTCTCAGAATATAATGCTCATATTTAATTCCAGAACCAGAACCAGTTACATCTTACGTACATTTGCTTTTCTGTTGAGAAAACATCTTCAGATTAATCTACTTAATTTTATAATACTATGAATTTACCCTAATGATATATTCAATTGGGTAAAGATTTACAATTTTTTTTTTGTCCCAAACAGGCTCTTCTGTAAACAACAATTTGTACTGTCATAAGATTATATATATGCATTAAGAGTGAGGCTACGGTACTATGCATAGCGTATATTAATTTTATTTTGGATTAATATCTTTATTTTTAAAATTCAAACAATTAATATGAACTATTCAACATAATCTTCATATGAAAAATGCTTGTCGATTAAATTATACAATTTTTTATAATTCTTTTAGTATCTTTTAATCTTTTTAGACCATTCAAAAGTACTCATTTTCTACCAATCTAAAAAATAGTAAAAAAATTCATGTTGAACATCATAAAATTTAGTTTGCAAGTACATTTATGTGAACATCATATTGAACGGTTAAGATCAACAGTTTTGACTTTAAAAATAAAAATATTAATTCATAATATGTACCAATACACATTATGCACACTACCAAAATTGGAAGTACAATTTTCTTTCTTTTATTTTATCCTTTGTCAAAAGTATTATTTAGGAACAACTTGTTGATCATAGTAACAAGATTCGTGAATAATTCAGATTTGAGCTGTTGGCGAATCAATCTGCGTATTATTCGGTTTCCCAAATTTTTCAATTTTTTTATGCTCTTAATGTATAATTCGGAATTATTTTCGAATCACAAATTATTGATCCAGTCAAACTTTTTTTGAATCATTAAGTTGTCACTACGATTGTTGATGCATGGCACATTAGGTGGTATCCATTGAAAATGCAACAAAAAATCTTAGTTCTCATCCAAACTTTAATTACTGAGAGAAGTGATAGCAGGGAACAACTTTCCTTACTGCTAGGTAATTCAGACACGAATGCTCCGGCCTTGGGGGGAGATTATGACATCCTCAAAAAGAAATAAAAAAGAAGAAGAGATTTGGACATATGAAATTAAATATATATATCATAGTTAGCCACTTGACAGAATATTTTCACTTTACAAAAAGTTGATCGGAACGTTCCGATCTCTACTAAAATTCAAAATCCATGGAGGCAGTTGCCCCCCTGGGACCATGTGGGTCCGCCCTTGATCATAAGATTGGAAAAACAAAAGAAAAAGTCCAAATGTGTGCACGCGCACGCGCTACGTTGCTTTGAAAAGTAAAACATCATGCCCATTGAAAAAATACTTATTTGTAAAAATTCTAAAAAAAAATGTAAAGGAGTTTATCAAAAAAAAAATGTAAATTTTGGTCTCCAAACAAATTTTAATATGGAAATCATGTTGAACAGTTTAGATCAATTATTTGAACTTTCATATAGCAAAATATGAGAATGAAATAAAACAGACTTAATTTACTTTCATAGTAGTCCACCTATGTGTGTACAGCACGCCCAACTGCATGCCAACAAGGGAAGTATAATTTTCTTTCTTTTATTTTATACTTTTATTGCCAGTAAAATAAATATAATAACAAAAGTATTATTTAGGAACAACTTATTGTTGATTGCACCATAGTAACATTATTCGCATTTTTTTTTTTGACGTTTCCGAACCGAGCATTGAATAAAATACAAAAAAAATGTATAATACATTTTAGAGAAGGGTTCAAATGCCTCCATTTTTTGTGCCTCCACCATGCCTCCATTTTTTAAAATTTTAATAATTCAAAATTTAAAACTTAAAAGTGAAAATAAAACCGTTGGATATGATCTACATAATTTTATCTATGAACATGTAAAAAATTATGACATTTTAATTTTATTTTGATTGTCATCAAGAGCTTGTAAAAAATGCACTAATTTAGATGATTTCTAGACGTTGATTTTTGAACTTATTGATTCACATAAAATCAAAATTGAAATGTGATAATTTTTTATGAGCACATAGAGAAAATAACATAGATCATATCTAACGGTTTTATTTTGACTTTTAAGTTTTAAATCTTGAGTTATTAAAGTTTTAAAAAATGGAGGCATGATGGAGGCACAAAAAATGGAGGCATTTGAACCCTCCTCTACATTTTATTTGCAAATAAAACTCAAATCACGAATTATTTGTGAAAAAATACAATTTTTTTTTTTGCTTCCTTGTGGTACCGAATCACGAAATTTTGACTCCGTCGAACCGAATCCGAACTACATTGTCACTATATATGGCACACTTAGGAGATGTCAAGGAGCAACTCCCAGGGATCCATTGAAAAGGCAACAAAGAATCTTAATTCTTATCCAAACTTTAATTGCTAAGAAGTGAGAAGTGAGAACAATTGAGCAAGGAAGATGCTTTCAGCTTTAATTTACCTGCTGCTAGGTAATTCTGACATGAATGCTCCAGCCTAGCTTACTGGAGATTACGACGAGTCTGTGTCCCCCCGGTACCGGAGGTGCACTTAATTAAAATGGACAGCCCCGATTAATTCCATCTAGGTCGAGCTCAATTCGGTAGCTGTTGAGATTGTAGGGGTCTGTTTTGAGATTCGTGTCAAGTTAAATGAACGGTCCTGATTCACCACTTGCACCTCAGGTACCTGGGTGATACGGATTCGATTATGACATCAAAAAAAAAGAAAAAAAAAAAAGGAGGAGGGGATTTTGACATCCTAAAAAAAAAAGAGTAAAAAATGAAAAATGAGATTTTGACATACGATTAGATGGAATATTATAGCTAGCCACTTGATAGAATAGGGTCATTGTATTAATAATTAAATGATAAATTATTCTTGTATCACTTAAAAACATTTATACTTAATATTAAGTTGTGATATCTAAAATATTTATTCTTGTCATTTCATTTGGATGACAGGAAAACACAAATCTAAAATTGAGTCCACCAAAAAGCATGTACATTATTTACAGTTGAGTCATGTAAAAGTAAAACTAGTCTTCTTAAAGTAATTCTATAAATTTTTAATGATATTTAGAACAAAGATATTTTTTGATATCCTAGTTTCTAGAGGCAAATTTTTTTTAGTAATTGTAATTCTTATACACATCTATCCAAAGTATTAATTTAAGATATTGGTGGATAACAAATGAAAAATCTTATCAAAAGGTGTGTTAAGTTATGTATTTTGACAGAAATGTAATCTCCACTTTTATCTGTTTGAGTTTGATTGCTTTTGGTTTAGTTTCCATACAAAATATATGCAATTGAAGACTAACCTGCCTAATCCTTTTACACACAGAACAGAAAAATAATAATTAACTATCAAAGAGCAATTTAAATGGCTTTTTCTTTGGGGTGGGGATGTTGAACTTACTGAACTGAGCAATCAGACAGAGATTGGCTTGGAAAAGAATCAAATTCATTTGCATAATGGAAAAAGGCTGGGGATGGAAAAGAGAGGTTAAAATGTTGAACTGCATTTATAGATATTGAAAGATTTAAGCACTACAATATTGAAGTTTGCATTTAAATATATCAAGCAAGAGATAAAAAATATATGTTACAACTTAAGCTCTAATTAAGGTCTTCATGGATTGAATCTTGAGGAAGGTTGAATGAAATCTTCATGGAATATTAGAGGATTTTATAGAATAAACAAGATATTGTAATCTAGAATAATATATCACAAAAATGTAGGCATTAATTTGTGAGATTTAAGTTAATCGAATCTACCCAAATCTCTAAAAAATGGCACTTCACCTTTGCTCCGTTATAAGAAAAATACAAAATATTTGACAAGAAAAAAATTAATGAATTTGTCACTCTTTATCAAATTATCTTCCTAGAATTAATTATCAGTAAATAAATAAAGTACAAAAAAATATTATCTTCTTCAAAGTCACCATCATCTTCCAACATTATTGTCACGTGCGCATCTATTCAAACACCAAATGTTATTGATCCACATGACAATCCCTAAAACAAAAAAAGGTACCAAAGTTAGTATCAATTGTAATTAATTATTCAAACTATCAATCAATGAAAGTTGTAGCTTTTCATCGTCTATTTTGTAAAGCATTTGAAATCACGTTTATTGGAATTGTAATTGTAAAGTTATGATTAAAATAATTATGAGAGATCAATTTGAGAATTGTTTGTATTGTGTGCTCCATTCCTATCTATTTGAATCCGTTTTTTTACATATTCTTGATTTGTTTGCCTTCAAACTCGTCTTGTATTTTTTGTGTGGTATTTTTAGATCAAAATGTTTTTATTACCTTTTCAAATTCCTCCAAAAACCATACCAATCGCTTCTACAAACCTTACTCCAATCACCATTAATTTAAGACAAATATTTTTTTCATGTGTGAGGTCAGCATTTTCGAAATCTGAATAAAGATTTCTTATCTTATGAATATTAATGAATGAGTGACGTGGATTCCCAATCCCCAATTAAAAAGAAAAAAGAAAAGAAAAAACAAAAAACAAAACCCACTTTAAACTTTTATCAGCAAATCTCTCTGTTTTTTATAAGAAAAAAAAAAAAAACCCCACCTAAATCATCTAAAACTTTTATCAGCAAGCAAATCTCTATTATGTTTTTTAGGCACCCGTATGAGACTTCTATAATATATTTGGCACAAAGGATCCATGTTGAGTGCTGGATTCGTCACCGATGACAGACCAAGCAAACGCCATGGTGCATGCGTTGTGCAGATTTCTTTTTTTACTATAAAAACATTGTATTCCGAATTTATCACTCTTTGTGAGGTAGCTAGGTAGGTATCTGTCTATCTGACACGTGATTTAATAATAAAGCAAACAAACAAATCTGTATCCGACAACGATCATTATTTCGTTGCTCCAATCAATCTTTGTAGTAATGTACGTACAACAAAGTGCCACGATGAATTAACAAACCTCTTTATCAAAAATGCAAATTCATCTTCATGCTCCATGTCATATCAAATAAGTTCACAGAACACCTTTCTTCAATTAAACCATAAACTCCCAATACATGCGAAAGAAGGTTATTTATATCACATCACATGCATTTTCAAAACTTCCTTTCAAAAGGGAAAACAAACAAAGAAAGGTGTTATCAGTTATCCTGCTGCTCAGAAATCAAAACAAGAGTCAATGCAACATCCACAAAAATTATAACCTCAAAAGCTACACAAAAATACATTCGTATATTATTCAAAAAAGAGGTAACCATAGTTCTTTTAAACCATGCTAATCAACCAGACTAACTAGCTCATCATCGCACTCACTTCTTAACCTCCTCATATTCTGCCTCAGGTGCCTGATCTCCTGCACTGCCACTACTACCCCCTTGATCTCCTGCACTGCCACTACTACCCCCTTGGTCCCCACCACTGGACCCACCACCTGACATATGCTGTCCAATCTTGGAAACTGCCTTGTTGGCCACATCTATCTTCGCTTTGATGCTATCGGCATTATCTCCAGCCATCTCCTGCCTCAAATCTGACACAGCAGCCTCAATCTCTGATGCTACCTCAGCAGGGATCTTGTCTCTGTACTCTGCCAAACTCTTCTCAATGCTATAAATGGTGGTATCGGCTGAGTTCCTGATGTCAATAAGATTCTTTCTCTCCTGATCTTTGATAGCATGCATCTCAGCTTCTTTAACCATTTTGTCGATCTCTTGTTCAGAGAGGCCACCAGAGGAGCGAATGGTAATCTGTTGCTCCTTGTTGGTGGCCTTGTCTTTGGCAGAGACGGTGACAATGCCGTTCGCATCAATGTCAAAGGTTACCTCAATCTGGGGTAGGCCGCGCGGTGCAGGGGGGATGCCAACCAGATCAAACTCGCCGAGAAGCTTGTTGTCAGAGGCCATCTCACGCTCACCTTGGAGCACTTTGATTCCCACTTGGGTCTGGTTGTCCGCTGCAGTGGAGAAGGTCTGTAGGAGAAAGCATACCATGATATTATTATATTTGGATTATTGAGGATAAACAAAGCAAGTGAAAATATGTATACAAACAAATTAACCTTTAGGCTTACAAACAGAAACATGACAATTTGTACAAAACATTTAACAGGCATAAGGATACACCACTCATTATTTTATTATGGTATAACATATTTGGATTTTATTATGGTATTTCATTATTTCAATATCAGAGTCATATTGATATGATCTATATATACTGAAACAAAGAAAAAGGATAACAAAAGGCCTTCTTAAAAAATGCATAAAATTCTTCTCAATTATGTCCTTGGAGTTTGTTCAACATTAGTGGCAATACGCAACCGACTTGACAACATTTAAGGTCATGAAAACTTGTACTGGGACAGCAAAATTATCTGGGAAAAGGCAAATGATTTACTTTTTTTGGATTGCAAAGAGCCAGGAAATGTATATATCCATTTACTATTTTATTTACTCATAAAAAGTGTACATCGACTTCCTAGTGCCAAATGATCAATCTCTCTAAAGATGCATTTCATTAGTAAATAAGTGGATACAAAGGTTTGAAATTCACAGAGCACATTCATAGTTTGAAGTTCACAAAGCACATTTCATTAGTAAATTGAAATGATTTACTCAATCATGCAAGTTGAAGCAAGCAAAGTTTCAAGTTCACAAAGCAAATTCATATTGCGCAAGGAACCAAAGGTAAGTAAACTACAGAAACAAAAAATATAAAAATGAAAGGAAAAAAATGCATCATACAAGGATTTCAAAGCAAATAGATAATGAACAAACCTGGCTCTTCTTTGTAGGAATAGTGGTGTTGCGATTAATGAGCCTAGTGAAGATACCACCAAGGGTCTCAATACCAAGGGAGAGAGGAGTGACATCCAAAAGCAGAAGCTCTTTAACATCTCCTCTGAGAATACCTCCCTGAAGTGCGGCCCCCATTGCAACCGCCTCGTCAGGATTCACGCCTTTGCATGGTGACTTTCCAAATATTTCAGACACCACCTCCTGTACTTTGGGTACTCTCGTCATACCACCAACCAAAAGCACCTCATCGACATCCTTAGTTGAGACGTTGGCATCCTTCAAGCAGCTCTTACATGGGTTTTTCGTTCTCTCTATCAGGTGGTTTACCAATGTTTCGAACTTTGACCTAGTCAAAGTGATGTTCAAGTGCTTTGCACCTGAAGCATCAGCTGTAATGAAGGGAAGGTTGATGTCGGTTTGAGAGGTGGAGGAGAGCTCGATCTTGGCCTTCTCTGCAGCCTCTCTAAGCCGCTGAAGCGCCAACCTGTCCTTGGAGAGGTCTATACTATCAGTTCTCTTGAACTCGCTAACCAGGAAATCCAAAAGGGCATTATCAAAATCTTCTCCGCCCAAGAAAGTGTCACCATTCGTTGCTTTTACCTTAAAAATCAATCAAAACAATAATTAGCAAGATTTAGGGTGAATAAGGAACAAGAACAAAAGGCACCTCCAAAACCTGGACTAAGAATATGCTCTAGGACATCAGGGTCTAAATTGCCAGAAAGGGCAAACAAGTATCTATCTAGAGCCTAGAGAGTACACTTTGTTCATACAAGGAAGATTAGTCTTTTTGGATTAAAAATAAGTGGAATCACATAATAAATTTGTTAACCCCTATACTTTTCAGGTATAGCATTTCAAGAAGAAAAAAAAAGGTTCAGTGATATGTGCTCCTGCTGCAGCAGAAAAGATTAATTAAATCTGGTTCAAGATATAATTCCACAATTCAAATAATGTATATTAGCTTCATATACTATTACAATTAACACACACCATGAGACATGTACAAACAAGAGATAAGAGACAGGATGCTCACCTCAAATACACCATTGGATATCTCCAAAATAGAGACATCAAAGGTGCCACCTCCAAGGTCAAAAACAGCAATCAACCCCTCCTTGTTGTTCATCCCATATGAGAGAGCTGCTGCGGTTGGCTCGTTAATGATCCTCTGCACATCCAATCCGGCAATTCGACCTGCATCCTTGGTTGCTTGCCTCTGTGCATCATTAAAATATGCCGGGACTGTGACAACTGCCTTAGTGATCGATTTGCCGAGATAAGCCTCAGCTGTCTCCTTCATTTTAGTAAGAACAAATGCACCGATTTGGCTGGGTGAGTATTGCTGTCCATTAGCCTCAACCCAGGCGTCCCCATTTGGGGCTCTTACAATCTTGTATGGTACCATTTTCATCTCTTTCTGGGTTTGCGGGTCATCAAATCTGCGCCCAATCAGACGCTTTGTCCCAAAGAATGTGTTGGTTGGGTTGGTAACAGCCTGGCGCTTTGCAGGGGTCCCCACAAGGAGTTCGCCTTTCTGATTAAGGGCTACTACTGATGGTGTTGTTCTAGAACCTTCAGAATTTTCTATCACTTTCGGGGTCTGCAGAGACAACGTTGGGTTATTAGCATCCGAGTAACATGTAGTGAATCATATTTCTACAATTGATGAAAATAAAAAATAAAATGGATAGTTGCGAACCTTTCCCTCCATTACAGCCACACAGGAGTTTGTTGTGCCCAAGTCAATTCCAATGACTTCATTACCAGCAGGTTTTGTACTGAATATCAAAAGATTTAAACAGAAGTAAAAACACAATACAAATAAGCAATCGTAATTCGTAAATTGGACTATTGGAGTAATTATAGGAACTATGAGGTTATTGGAAGGAAGTTGTACCTGAAAGGTCGGGCCAAGTTAACCCAGCTGGAACCCAAATTAGAGCTGCACCATGTGGATTTGATGTTCCCAGTAAACTACACATAAATGTTGTATAAGATTAGTTTCGATTAAACAAGATACTTTCTATCTGACCAAGGAACTAAAGCACTAACTACAAGTAGGTGGCTTTACTAGTGTCACTGGCAAAAGACCGAACAATGATCCAGCTTACCAGTTCTTTTTTCATCTAACTTCCTATTCAGTGCTTACAAAACAGATTCAGGAAAAGGTGTCTGAAATCTAATAATCAATCAGAAGTGAAAGCTAAATCCTAATATATTTTTTAATTGCATTCCCCTCTTTCAAAACATGACTTCGATGCCAAGGTCACCATACGTTAAAGCCCAGCCTAAATGAATCGCACTGCTCTGATCGAATAAATGAAGAAATCTGATTTTCAAAAGCGAAAAGGTCGCATAAAACAACATTTACAAGTAGGTAAGTACTGAGACAGAGAGAGAGAGAGAGAGAGAGGATACCGATCCGATGTTGGAAGAGAGCTCTCGTCGTCGGAGCGCTCTCATGACAAGCGAAGCCGCCATTGATTTAAAACCGAAGGTGGAGGTGGTGGAGGAGGAGAAGTCGACTAGGGTTTTGGCTGGCGATGGATCAGTAGGTTCCTAGGGTTTTTGAGAACTCGTGTTTATCACTGGACACTTCGCAACTCTTGCGGGAAGAAATGGTACACGTCCCTTCTCGCGAGACGGCGCAAAAGCTTTTGAGCTCGTTAAGTGGAATTGCGTAGAATAATCTAGATATTGGGCCTGAATGTCAGCTTGTATCAGCCCATTAAAGGTACTTTGTAGGCCGGGCCAATAGTGACTTTATCAGGCCTTTATTTATATGATCTTATTGTAGCCTGGGCCATATTTCTGAAACTTTTATGTCTGTGCCGTAATTTTTAATAGAAAAATTATATTATTATAATAATAAATATCGAGTATAATAAGATTATTTTTAAGAAATATGCTATTGTCTTGTATTCTGAAAATTTCATGACATTATATCTAAAGCAATATTTTAGGTACGAGATATCATGTGTTCAAGGTGAACTTCTGAACACCTAAAACTTCGTTCATGTTTGTAACCACTATGTTGTTGCTCTAAATACATCTATCACTAAGTCAGTATTGGTGAACACATGCATCATGCATGTGAAAATTTAAACATAATAGTTCTCAAATATTTAGTATTATTCTCCTTAAAATGTGGGATAGGTAATAGGTAAAAAAGTTTGGTTAGAACAACTATAAAATTGCGGCATTCAAAATTCAGATAATTTCTTAAGGCAGAGGAGCCACAAGAAGTAAAATGTATAGTTCCCGTCTCTGAAAAGTGCTGGTTTAGTGTTCATCCTTAGAGCATCTACATCCCTGAAACTATTAGAGTTTCTAATCTGACGTGACAGTTTCTAATCCAGTTTCAGAGATGTGGGAGAGTTTCTTATTTAGAAACTATGTAAGAAAATTTCTTATTAAGAAACTGTTTATAAACTCTATGTTGGCCAAATGATTGACTCAAATTGTTTCTCCTTTTTAATTTGTTAGTGACGTCGCTTAATAGAAACTTTAAAATGAGTTTCAGGGATGCGAGAATTAGAAACTTTAAATACCATAATTTCTAAAAAATAGTTAACAGTTATTTATAAATTCTTTTGAGTTTTAGGAATGTAGATGCTCTAACATCTCTAAAGTGTCCATTTTTTCAGAATATCTCTTATTCCAACTAGGAAGTCAAATATAATCTTTCAAGTTTTATTGATCATTTTCCACCTGGTGTTTAACTATTATTTTTTTCTCAACTTGTATAGCAATAATGCAAGCAATATATGGAAAAAAGCAAAATGTAATATGAAATGTATATTAACTTTAAACATTAGAACCTAGAGAACCAACAGTTAATACCTTGCAATACTGCTTTCAAAAGGGAACATGAAATAAACAGCCTGTAATAGTGAGATATACACAATAGATCCGGTGTTTTTTTGAGTATTGGTTGGAGGTCAAACCACTCGACTATTTATCTATAAGAGATACTAAATACCAAGTTAATATTGAAACTACGGATGATACCAGCAACGGTTTCAAAACTAAGCGAGAAAGGAGTGACATCCAAACGCAGAAGCTCTTTGACATCTCCTCTGAGAATACTTCCCTGAAGTGCGGCCCCCATTGCAACCGCCTCGTCAGGATTCACGCCTTTGCATGGTGACTTTCCAAATATTTCAGACACCACCTCCTGTACTTTGGGTACTCTTGTCATACCACCAACCAAAAGCACCTCATCTACATCCTTAGTTGAAACGCCGGCATCCTTCAAGCAGCTCTTACACGGGTTTTTCGTTCTCTCTATCAGGTGGTTTACTAATGCCTCGAACTTTGACCTAGTCAAAGTGATGTTCAAGTGCTTTGCACCTGAAGCATCAGCTGTAATGAAAGGAAGGTTGATGTCGGTTTGAGAGGTTGAGGAGAGCTCAATCTTGGCCTTCTCTGCAGCCTCTCTAAGCCGCTGAAGCGCCAACATGTCCTTGGAGAGGTCTATACTCTCAGTTCTCTTGAACTCGCTAACCAGGAAATCCAGAAGGGCATTATCAAAATCTTCTCCGCCCAAGAAATTGTCACCGTTCGTTGCTTTTACCTTAAAAATCAATCAAAGCTATCATTAGCAAGATTCAAGGTGAATAAGAAACAAGAACAAACAAGTATCTATCTAGAGCCTAGAGAGTACACTTTATTCATACAAGGAAGATTAGCCCTTTTGGATTAAAAATGAGTGGAATCACATAATAAATTTGATCATCCCTATACTATTCAGGTATAGCATTTCAAGAAAAAAAATTAAAAAAATTCAGTGATTTGTACTCCTGCTGAAAATCAGCAGAAAAGAAGAATTAAATCTGGTTCACCATGAGACATGCAAACAAGAGATAAGAGACAAGATGCTCACCTCAAATACACCATTACGTATCTCCAAAATAGAGACATCAAAGGTGCCACCTCCAAGGTCAAAAACAGCAATCAACCCATCCTTGTTCTTCATCCCATATGAGAGAGCTGCTGCTGTTGGCTCGTTAATGATCCTCTGCACATCCAACCCGGCAATTCGACCCGCATCCTTAGTTGCTTGTCTCTGTGCATCGTTAAAATATGCGGGGACTGTGACAACTGCCTTAGTGATCGATTTGCCAAGATAAGCCTCAGCTGTCTCCTTCATTTTAGTAAGAACAAATGCACCAATTTGGCTGGGTGAGTATTGCTGACCGTTGGCTTCAACCCAGGCATCCCCATTTGGGGCTCTCACAATCTTGTATGGTACCATTTTCATCAATTTCTGGGTTTGTGGGTCATCAAATCTGCGCCCAATCAGACGCTTTGTGCCAAAGAATGTGTTGGTTAGGTTGGTAACAGCCTGGCGCTTTGCTGCGGTCCCCACGAGGAGTTCGCCTTTCTGATAGATGGCTACTACTGATGGTGTTGTTCTAGAACCTTCTGAATATTTTATCACTTTCGGGGTCTACAGAGACAACATTGGGATATTAGCATCCAAGTAACATGTAGCAAATCTTATTTCTACAATTGAAGAAAATAAAAAAAATGGATAGTTGCGAACCTTTCCCTTCATTACAGCCACAGAGGAGTTTGTTGTGCCCAAGTCAATTCCAATGATTTCATTATCAGCATGTTTTGTACTGAATATCAAAAGGCATAAACAAAAGTAAAAGCACAATACAAGTATAATAATTAGCAATCATAGATTGGACTATTGGAGTGATTATAGAAACTAGAGGTTACCGGAAGGAAATTGTACCTGAAAGGTCGGGCCAAGTTAACCCAGTTAGAACTCAGATTAGAGCTGCACCAAATGGATTTGATGTTCCCAGTAAACTACACAGAAATATTGTGTAAGATTAGTTTTGATTAAACAAGAGACTTTCAACCTGACCAAGAACTACAGCACTAACTGCAAGAGTAGGGGATTGGGTTTTGTCTGAAAGACTTTGGACAAAATCTCATCCAAAGTCAAAGTTTAAACGTTCGATTTGCATTGAGATTCGTGCAAACATATTTTAAACTTAATAAATTTAAATTACTCTTTGAATCTAAATACATGTACTAATTTTGATTTTGATGCAGATCGGACGGTTTAGGTCTGGCTATGGATGAAACTTTGTCTAGAGCCGTTTGGACAAAAACCCCACCACCCCAAAGAGTAGATGGTTTTACTTTTACTAGTGTCACTGACAAAACACCGAACAATAATCCACTTTAGAGTTTTTTTTTTCTTTCATTTAACTTCCTATTCAGTGGTTAGAAAAACGATCCAGGTAAAGGTATCTGAAATCTAATAATCAATCAGAAGTGAAAGCTAAATCTTAATATATTTTTTGATTGCATTTTCCCCGTTTCAAAACATGACTTGGATGCCAAGGTCACCGTACGTTAAAACCTAGCGTAAATGAATCATACTACTCTGATCGAATAGATGAACTTTATAGAAACAAAGAAATCTGATTTTCAAAAGAGAACATTTTTCAAGTGGGTAAGTACAGAGACAGAGACAGAGAGGATACCGATCCGATTTTGGAAGAGACCTCTCGTCGTTGGAGCGCTCTTATGACAAGTGAAGCTGCCATTGATTAAGAATCGGAGGTGGAGGTGGAGGAGGAGAAGTCGAGTAGTTCCTAGGGTTTTGGAGAAGTTCCTTCTATCGGAGCGTGATTCTCTTTCTTATTTCCGCGTTTGATTTGCGATTCCCTCGCGATGAGAATGCCATATATAGTTGATGGCTATTTCCATAACCACGCGATAGGGAAAAATAGACTTATTGGATTCGTATCTCTCAGGTACCGTAAAGGATTGTTTGAGATTCGTGCCAGGTTAAAAACAACTGTTCGGATCTATTATTTGTAAAATCTCTTCCACCTTATTAAGGAGCTTAATGTCTAGATCCTGCAAGAGTTGTGATTAAAAGTTGAATTTTCGGAGTTAATATCAGCCATTCAATTTTCAGATCACACACAGCAGAATTTTCTAAATTTTGCTCTTCAACACTTAAGACCCCACTGTTCGCGCCACATATGATCCCTAAAAACCTAAAAAAAAATTCTGGCGCTCCATCTCTTCACCCCGCTAAACAAAATTCTGGCCGCATATGATCGCTAAAAAAATTTACTTCCGCTCCGTCTCTTCACCAAACCATTCCGTCTCTTCACCAAATTACTTTTTTCCCCGTCTCCCTCAGTCCCTCCCCGATCCCTTCTTCCAAAGAAAAAAAGAAAAAAAAGCCCTAATCGCTTCCTCTTGAGCTGCACCACCCCTCTCCGACACCGTCTCTCGCACCATCTCTCTTTTCGTCTCTCTCGCGCTCTCCATCCGTTTGGCGCCACTGACGGTTTCTCTCACGCTCCGGTTTCGGCGACAGAGGTGGGGACCTGACGCGTCGTTTCATCGACATCTGCTTCTAGCATCCAGGTCTCTCTCTTGATTCAACTTCTCTATTATTCTTCTCCTAGCATGCGTACTTCGTATAATCTGTGATGCGATTTTATCAGCATAGAATTGTACATGTCTTTGAAACCACTTCTGAATTGACAACTTGGGCTGTTTTGATCGATCTTAGTTCGTCTCTTAGGTTGCAATTTGTTCAATTTTTTTTTTTTGAGACTGAGCAATCTGTCGCATTTCATTTGTAATTAGAAGTAGCTAGAGCAAATTGATTAAGTTGCAACCATCGTGCAATCTAACTTAGTAGTTCCATTAGTTTTGAGCTGCTATCAGGTGCACCTATTTGCAACACAATCACAGTATGTTGATCGATTAGGGTTTTGGGTTTAGGGTTTACTATTATATTTTTCAACAATTCACCAATCTGTCTCTAATTTTTATTTATTTTTACAACAATTCATTACACCACCAGCTTTGCTGGTATTTGAACTCTGGCCAGATTGGTATGTAAGGAAACATTAGGAGTTCTGATAAAATCAGATATTCAGATCAATGACTCAGATTTGCTGGATTTTCTGAATCTGTTCATTTTTTGAATTGATATATTCTTCCAGTTTTTTTAATAATTTGTATCGTCAGTGCTTTTTTTAGATTATGGAATAAAATAAGACATTGTTTGTTTGGCTTTCCTTTATAGGTACGGTTGAAATAGACCCAGAAGCTGCACATGCCGGGTTTTGCTGAAGTTGTCAGCATGGGAGAAAGAGGTAAACTATTATATTATATAAAATTTGTTCTTAATTTTGACATTTGTTTTGATGCTGCAGATGATGACCCCTTACCGGCCATATAGGGGCTTAGAATTACAGGAGAAGCATTTCCAGGAAGAGAACTTCAAGCAAGTGGTTACTCCATCAATGGCACCAGCAGTTGCAATTTTGAAGTACCGTCCTTGCACCTTTTTTTTTTCCCCAATTGAAGTGTTGTATCCATCAACAACTATGACACTCACTAAATGATATATTAATTGGTACTTGATTGAAGACCAAATAAATTTCAAATTGCACTTGATCTCCATATGAAAATGTACCATAGTACATGCAGACTATATTTTATATTTTTTAGAATTTTTATACTAGATTTTTAGACAGATAGAAAATCACTACTTTTGAATGTTCTACAATTTTTAAAGTAATTGTAAAATTGTTCCAGGTAGAAAATCAAGAGTATTAAAGCAATTGTAAAATTGTTCCAGGATGTAGAACTTGATATCTGGGAATTTTAGAAACTGAAATCATTCAAAAAGGAGTTGCAGATTGATCTATACAAAAATGCCAAGCATGCATGCTCAATATGACCAAATTGCCCTTTGCCATATACTAAATCAATGAAATGAATTAAAAATAAAGTAGATAAGATGATGAAATTGTATGCTCAAGCCCTCATATGCACATCATACATGTTGATAACTTTTTTTATACATACATTTTGTTGCAATTAGTTATTAATTAAACCCTATTTGGAACAGTGAAACACGCAACTTTGATGAGACGAGCCCATCTGGAAAGCATTACTTGGCGGAGGTAATGATCTCATTTCTGGCTATCGTTTTATCGAGTCAACTGTAGATTTAAGATTTGAAGTTATGGCTATCATTTTAAGTGGTGAAGTCATAATTTTTCAGGTTTGTAGCGGGTGGGAATAGTGATAATAGATTGGTTTTACCCATATCTTCCTACTGTGCTTGAGGAACCGAGCCCTTCCTTTTCTTCATTTTATTATTGTTTGCTTTCGTGCTATCTGTTTTAGGGTCATGTACTATACCAAGAACTGCTCTCATGCTGTTTGTTACTCTTTTTTATTTTTTTTCTTTTGTGTTCTTTCTGGATTTTGATCTATGATCTATTATTGTTCTTTCTTGGATTTTGTAAATATACCCTTAACTTAAACCCTGTAAATATGAATTTGTGTGTAAATAAGCCAAAGACATTATATACAACCCATGTACCAACCTTCCAATACTGTACCAGTCACATTCCCTGTAAATATGAAGTTGTGATGGTTGTCACGATTCTCAACTTCATTAGTAGTCAATGCATTGAACCCTAAGCTAAAGCCAAATACATAACTATCATCTTTTCTTTTTTTATCATTTTCAGTTGATTTTCCTTTGAGGAGAAGAGATAGAAGGGCATACGTGTCAAAGAAAATTGTGTGTTCGGTTCAGGCCCCACCACTAGCCTGGCCAGGTCAGGCCGTACCAGAGCCGAGTCGCAGCTCATGGGATGGTCCCAAATCCATTTCAATTGTGGGGTCCACTGGCTCAATCGGCACTCAGGTACTCCTACCATTACAATTTAATTTAACTCAAAACTTTTTGTATACTAATATTATATAAAGGACCCCTTGCCCTTTTGAGAAATTCTACTTGCAAAAATCGAGATACTATATTCATTTAAAAAATTGATTTTTTTAGACTGAAAGCCTTGATTGTAAATTTTTTTCAATCCCAAATTTCAAAATTTCAGACACTTGACATAGTAGCTGAAAATCCAGATAAATTCATAGTTGCACACTTGCACTTGCAGCTGGATCAAATGTCACACTTCTAGCTGATCAGGTTCATTTTTTTTTTGGTCAAAATTTATAACAGTAGAGTTGTTCCTATGAAAATATTTTGAAAAAACAGGTTTGATTTATTCCTTTTTTTGTGTGATCAGGTGAAAAGGTTAAAGCCTAAATTAGTAGCTGTGAGAAATGAGTTGTTAGTAAATGAATTGAAAGAAGCCATAGCTGATTGTGAAGAGAAACCTGAGATTATACCTGGTGAGCAAGATGTCTTGGAGGTTAGTTTTCTTTCTAAAATTTAATATTTATTTTTCTATTGTTTTTACTTTAATCTATTATAGTTGTATTTTTTTTAGGTTGCCAGACATCCAGATGTTGTGACAGTTGTCACAGGGAACATATTGTAAATGCTGGATTGAAGGTATATGATTCTATATTTCCTTTTATGTGTACATTATCTTTTAGTTACTTTTTATATGAACATAGCTCTGGAAAACGAACAGCATCTCATAAAGTTGCTACTTTATGAGATTGTCAGCTATGAAACAAACTGATCAGATTGTCATGTCTTCACAAATATTGGCACATGCATATTTTTCCATAAATAAATCAGCCATCAACGTTCTGTTTGTTTGCTAATTCATTCAGGTCTGCATCAGATGCATATTTCGTCTCTTTGGGATTCACGACCTTGTTTGCTACATTTCACCACGATCGCTTACTCTGTTTGGGTGTGTTGTGTTATGTCTGCTGCTTACAAGAAAAACTGGAGCAGCTTCCAAGGAGATAAGTTCTGTTAATGATTTTTTTTTGTTCATATCTGACATGATAAAGAGGGAGGAGTACCAAATTGATGGATTCTCTTTAGAAGTCTCAGTAACCCCTGTTATTACTGCCAACAAACGTGCTAAGGTTTTCAAATTTGTATTTTTATTTTCTTTTATCAAAGTTTTCAGCACAAGTATGTAACTTCTATAAAATGGATCCTTCATTATTCTTTTTTTTTTAAAGTAGGATCCTTCATTATTCTTAGTTCTGGTTATTTTCACATTACATTGTACTTAGTGTCTTTAGTAAAAAAAAAATGGCCTAACAGTGTTAGAAAGGGTTTGTAATGTGATACTTCATGCCTCATGGATTTTCAATTGTATCTCTCAGTTTTGCAACGAGTACCTTGTGCTAAAAAATATTTCAAGGATATCACTCCGCATGACATTGTTTGCTCGGGATCACTTAAAAAAGAAAGTGGGAAGTGCAATGCATACACCAGCTTAGATTATTTCTCATTGTCTACTTCAGCTTGGATTAGCATATTTAATTAAATGAGTTGAATAATTTATTAAATAAACTTTCTTTTTTGTGAAAAGAATGGTAGTTTTTTATTTGTAATATTTTTTATGTATGTTTGTTAATACATTGAACAGAGGTGCAACTATTCTTTTCTGTTAATTTTACAATGCAGTATTCATGTTTTATTAGTTGTTTTTTTATTTATTATACTTTCAAATAATTCAATGTTTAGGGTTTAGGGTTTAGGATTTATGAAAAAAAAAACTTATATAAATTAGGTTTTCTACTACATAATTTGCTCCCGTTGCTGTGCACGGGTACGATTACTAGTATTCCCTTATGAGGTAATGGAGAGGATGTGAATTCGGATTTGTTTCCATTCCTACTGCGGGAAATCACTTTCCTTCCCGATTGGCGCCAACTCTTTTCATTTTTGCATTTTTACACGTGGCCTTCTTGCGAGTCGGCGCGAAAGCTTTTGGGCTTGTTAAGTGGAATTGCGTAGAATAATATAGATACTGGGCCTTAAAATTAAAAGCCCGTTATAGTTGTTTTGTAGGCCAGGCCCATAGTAACGTTTACCTGACCTTTGAAACTTATTCTAAGTAGTTGGGCCATAGTTCTGAAACTTTTATTAGTCTCTCTCGTACTTTTTAAAAAATATATATATAATATTTAGTGGGATTAATGACATTTTTTTAAGAAATATGTTAATATCTTCCATCATAGGTTATAATCCGGATTCGTTATTATGGTTAGAACAACTATAATATCATGGCATTCAAAACTCAGATAATTTCACAAACAGAGAGACCCCGAAAATACTCGAGTTGTCAATTCAGAATCAAGTTAAAAAAACTAAATCGAACTAAACTCATGAGGAACTCGAGTCAGCTTATAGCTCGTAAGTTAACTCGTAAAAGAAATTAGTGATTTTAATTAGTAGACAATTCTAAAGAAATAACAAAATTAACATTCCATAAAAAAAAAACAATCTACATGTCACACCCCGCGGCCACGGGTAGTAACAGTCCCCCGCCGTAAGCATACAACGCCGTGTATGCTTACAAGGCTAATCACAATTTAAACCAAACAACACGCAATTCAAAACAAGTTTCTAATATAAAATCAGAGTACACAGTCTGGATAGTAATAATACAACGAAAGTATCGCATCCGGATACCAACCATGAGGCCTACCCTATATCTATACAACCAAAATATCTAGGGTCCTGAGATGGTCAGCTACTATGGCCCACTACTCGCGTGCCTCTCCGGAATCAATCGTACCTGTACCTGTAAAATAACCGGGAGGGTGGGGGTGAGAATAAAATTCTCAGTGCGAATTTGCCACAGTTTAGATTATTGGACTTGCAATCAAACTCTATATTCAAAGATGAAACCCAAACAATAAACAATGCAACAGTTATATAAATAAGAAAACATAAATAACAGAATGCCACTACTCGACAACAGTTAATCAACCTGAAACACAGTTTACGGAATTTCAATATGGATTTCAACACACAACATGTACTTTGGCTTAACTCGATTCCTAACGCAGTTCATTAGGGCTTGTAGCAATTACAGATGTTCTCTCGAGCTGAACCGTTATCAAACCCACATCTGTAGGGTTACAAGCGCCTACAGATGGCCAACCAAGCTGGACCCTTTATCGGACACCCATCTGCAATTGCTGTTTGGCTTAACCATTTCCTAAGGTCCGGTTACAAGTCACCAATACAGGTCAACTTGACACATATGCAAACACACGGACTCAAAGTTACCTATACAGGTCAACTTTGCTAAATCTCAAGCAAATATATCTCAAGCCACACATATAGGTCAGTCTCGCAAATTCTACAGATCGACGCATAAGTCAGCAGCGTCACCTGAATCCAGCCACCTAAACAGGTCGGTCTGGCAAATTCTACAGATCGACGCATAAGTCAGCAGCGTCACCTGAATCCAGCCACCTTAACAGGTCGGCCTGGCAAATTCATAAACACAGGTCAACGGATAGGTCACCGTTACCTTATCCAGCCACCTAAACAGGTCGGCCTGGCAGATTCATTCACAACAAGCACAATTCATAGAACTAAACAATTAATAACCATACCAACATGCCAATCAATCTTAACCGAACAATTCAAATCATTCTCATTTATGCAAGAATCCATTTGCAGTACGAATTCCAAAATATGCAACAATTAATCATTCAACATGACAAACGAATAACCAGTTTAATTCCTGAAAATAAAGTATCAAACAAGTCCAAGAATCCCGCACCTTATTATGACGAGCGTACCGCTTAAGCTAAGGATCGGACGTCTCGTATGGTCTCGCAAGTTCTTGCTCGACCGAGCCTACACCTATATTATACGTATACTAGGTTTAACATTGGTTCAGGATCGAGGAGTTTAATCGAGTGGTGCTAGGGCTTATACCTTCCCTATTCAATTTCTATGTTTTTGGTATCAATTCGTTCGGTTCATTATTTCTTACCAAAATCCTCTAGGTCCTCGGGACCATACAACTCTTCATTTGGTGACCATCAATCACCGGTTCACTACCTTGGTTCTCGGTTCATTTCAATTTACCGTTTGGTTAACCCTAATTTGGTCAAAACCTCAAATCGGCTGTTAAATGTTCTAAAAATTCACGATCAGGAGGCAACCCTACCGATTACAAGTCTAATTGGTCGGGTTAAGCAAATCAAATCACGATTAGGCCAACTTTCAATTTTGGCACGAAACCCTAGAAATCAGATTTCATAAATCGGAAGAAATCGGGAAAAAGAATGACAAACAAACTAGTAAGAAGTGTAGAGGAACTAGTCCTCGAGCAATTCGAGCACAAATCTCGGGTTTAAAACGAGAATCCGAGAAATCGAGAAAATTCGAGGTTTCGAAAGTAAAAATGAGAGAAAGAAATATCAAATAGAAGGGTTCTGAGAGATCCTCGGCTGCTTTCTCGGTTCCAAACTCGATTTCTCGCAACAATCGGGAGTCTGAATGAAACGGAAACTCACGGGATCTTTTCCTTCTCTCTTGGACGAATTTCACTTAGAAATGGGGAATGGTGGAAGAGAGAGAGAGAGAGAAGGTTTAATTTGGGTTTTAGGGTTAAAATTACCCTGAATGCGGATTAGCCAATCCGCACTGCGGGTTACCTAATCCGCACTCGAGACTTAGTCGGTTGTCAGCCGAATCCAGGAAAAGTCCGAGCCTACTGCGGATGAACCTGATCCGCACTGCGGTTCACCCTCATCCGCACTCACTACTTAGCCGATTTCAGGAAAATTCAGTGCAATACAGAAATTCATGAGTGCGGCTAAACTCATCCGCACTGCGGATCCCTCACCCGCACTCACTACTTAGTCAATTTTTTTGGCAAAATTCCAGAAAAAGCCTGAGCCACTGCGGATGGCTTCCACCCGCACTGCGGTCAACCTAATCCGCACTGGGGCTATAAAATTCCGAAATCTCGAAATTTCGACGCGGTTTCAATTCACAATTAACTTACTTATTTAGGGGAACCTTAATTAAGGTTTAAACTTCCATTTTATTAACATGATTTATCGATTCTTTCTTTTAAATCATTCGAATTTAATTGTAAAAATTTCATAACGTAACATTTCTCCCCCCCTTAAAATAGAGTTCAGTCCTCTGAACTAAATTGCGTACCTTGGTCGTTGAATAGTTCCGGGTACTTCTCACGAATGGTTTCCTCATGTTCCCACGTTGCTTCCTTAGTCGAATGGCGTCCCCATTTGACCAGAACAAGCTTAATCGTTTTGCTCCGAAGTTGCTGTTCTTTTCGGTCCAATATCTGCATTGGCTCTTCTTGATAGGACAAGTCACCTTGGACATGCAGGTCCGAGTGATCAATGCAATGAGATGGATCTCGTACGTATCGGCGCAATTGTGACACATGAAACACCGGATGAACCCGGTCCAATGCTGGTGGCAATGCAAGCTCATATGCCACCGGTCCCATTCGCCTCAAAATCTGAAACGGTCCAATATATCTAGGACTTAACTTGCCTGATACGCCAAATCGGTGTACACCCCTGACGGGTGAAACTCGAAGCCACACGTGATCCCCTTCTTGAAACTCCAACGGTCTTCTATGCACATCCGCATATTTCTTTTGTCGCTCTTGGGCCGACTTAAGCCGACTCAAAATGACTTTCGTCGTTTCAGCAATCTCTTCTAACATCTGAGGCCCGGTAGGTGAATACGTACCTGCGGGTCCCCACCACAGCGGTGTGCGACACTGCTGTCCTGTAAGTGCCTCTTGTGGTGACATTCCGATACTTGAATGGTAGCTATTGTTGTACGCAAACTCTACCAAGTACAAGTGGTTGATCCAAGATTCTCGAAAACTTAAAGCACAGGATCGAAGCATGTCCTCCAATGTTTGGATTGTTCGTTCGGATTGACCGTCGGTTTGCGGATGATGGGCTGTACTGAATCTCAGTTTCGTGCCCATGGCTTCTTGAAAGCTTCCCCAAAAGTGAGATGTAAATCGAGTGTCTCGGTCAGAGACAATGTGCCTCGAACATCCGTGGTACTTAAACTGGTATTGCAAGAACAAATCGGCTAGCTCTCTTCCGGATGTCTCGATCCGGAGTGGAATGAAGTGTGCAATCTTCGTCAGCCGATCCACTATCACCCATATGGCATCATATTGTCCAACGGTTCTCGGAAATCCAATCACGAAGTCCATAGTGATTGACTCGAATTTCCGCATGGGTATCTCCAAAGGTCTGAGCAGTCCCGCCCTCTTTCGTCTATCCGCTTTGACTTGCTGACAGATCTGACATTTCTCAACATAGCCTTGCACGTTCCTTTTCATCTTTGGCCACCAGAAATATCGCTTTAAATCTTGATACATCTTGACTTCACCAGGGTGGATGGTATACCCCGAGTCATGTGCTTCTGACAGAATCAGATTCTTCAGTTCTGAGTCATTCGGAACGCATATGCGGTCATGGAACCGCAGAATACCATCCTCGTGGAGTTGAAATGGTGAGTCTGCATTTGACTCGAAATGTTGTCGGAATTTCTGGCATTTTGGGTCCTCTTGTTGTGCTGCTCGAATCTGCTCATGTAACTCTGGTCGAACCTCGACCGCAGCCAAGATAATCGAGGCAACTGTAGCTGTACCTGCCCTATTGCTCGCTCCAATCAATTGAGATGAGGTTTCCAATGCAAGCTCACGGGATGCGCCCACGTGCAGATTCATTCTTCTCATTTCTTCGAGAAGGTGTGTCTCGCTGGTGATAATCGATGCCAGATTGATCTGACTCTTCCTGCTTAGCGCATCTGCTACCACGTTTGCCTTTCCGGCATGATACTGGATATCCAGATCGTAGTCCTTCATCAGTTCCAACCATCTCCTCTGCCTCAAATTTAACTCCCTTTGAGTGAAGATATACTTCAAACTTTGGTGATCCGTGAAGATACGGCACTTCACTCCATACAGGTAATGCCGCCAAATTTTTAAAGCGAAGATCACTGCAGCTAGCTCCAGATCATGGGTCGGATAATTCTGTTCGTGTGATCGTAACTGCCGAGAAGCATATGCTATAACATGGTCCTTCTGCATCAATACACATCCCAAACCAGATCCGGATGCGTCGGTGTAGACGGTATACTCCTCGTCGGTGATGGGCATGGCAAGAACCGGGGCAGTTACTAACCGATTCTTCAACTCCTCAAAGCTTTGATCTTGAGTGGCACCCCATTCGAACTTCACACCTTTATGCAAAAGCTTCGTGAGGGGAGCAGCTAACTGTGAGAATCCGAGCACGAACCTTCTATAATATCCGGCTAGCCCCAGAAAACTGCGAATCTCCGTAACTGTTTCTGGCCTCTTCCAATCGGTCACCGCCCGAATCTTTTCTGAATCCACGGCCAACCCTTCACCTGATATCACGTGCCCAAGGAAGGCCACTTTCTCAAGCCAAAACTCACACTTCGAAAACTTTGCGAATAGTTGATGATCTCTCAATCTCTGCAACACTATCCGCAGATGTACCTCATGCTCCTCACGTGACCTTGAATATATCAGGATGTCATCGATGAACACCACCACAGTTGAATCCAATAGGTCGTGAAACACTCGCTGCATCATGTCCATAAATGCAGCCGGGGCGTTCGTTAGCCCGAACGGCATCACCATATATTCGTAATGCCCATAGCGCGTTCGGAAGGCTGTCTTTTCCACATCAGTCGGACGTATTCTCAGCTGGTGGTACCCCGTTCTCAAGTCTATCTTGGAGTAGATCGAAGATCCTTGCAGCTGATCAAACAAGTCATCGATTCGGGGTAACGGGTATCTATTCTTGACGGTCACCTTGTTCAATTCACGGTAGTCGATACATAACCGCAAGGTACCATCCTTTTTCTTCACAAACAGCACCGGAGCACCCCATGGAGATGTGCTCGGTCTAATAAACCCGCTTTCCAGCATCTCTTCTAATTGGGCCTTGAGTTCCTTCAATTCTGCAGGAGCCATACGATACGGACTCTTTGAAATTGGTGTCGTACCTGGTACCACTTCTATGCCAAACTCCACTTCTCGTTCCGGTGGTAATCCGACTATTTCTTCCGGAAACACATCCACGAACTCCGACACCACTGGAATCGTATTCATCTCAGGAACTTCCGTATCAGTGTACACTATTGCTGCCAGATATGCAGTGCACCCTGAATCGATCAGGTGCCTAACTTCCACAGCCGAGATGCACGGTATCAACCCTCCAACCTTCCTACAGTTCAGCATGCACGACATACCACCTTTTGCGGTCACAAAACAAATCCTGCGGTGCGGACAGTCGATCGTTGCGGCATGTCTTGTTAACCAATCCATCCCCAATAGAACGTCGTAACCCGTGATCTCCATAACCAACAGGTCTATCTCGAGATCCCTTCCATCAACTCTGACTTTTCGGTTTCGGCATATGGTTATTTTTCGGTCAGTCGAACCGAAAGGGGTTTGGACACTCAGGACTTGGTTATTGGTTTCGGTTGGCCAGTTATACCTTTCTACCCAAGCCTTCGATACAATGGAATGGCTACACCCAGTATCTATCAAACAATAGGCACTCTCATCCGAGATAGAAAGTATACCTGTCATCACATCAGCTCGAGAATCAGACGGTTGCGAGCCTTCTCCTTCCTCCAGAGTCCTCGTTGCGTCATATGCAACCTCTGCTATACCGAGTGTATGGGCAGCCACTCGACCTCCAATCCTGCCTCCGCTGGTTTGGGAAGCACCTCGACCACGGAATGGTGGTCTACCAGTTCCACGTCCCATGGGCCCTCTGCCACCGCTGTTCCTCTGGAACCCTAGTGCTGCATTCGGGCACTCTCTTGCCCAATGCTCCATACTGCCGCAGGTGTAACAGGCTTGGTTGCGGCGTCTGCACTCGATCTCCGAGTGTTCCTGGTCGCATGAACGGCACCACACTGAAACAAAACCCGGCCGGAGTACCGGTGCTGCCATCTGCCTCGGAGGGGGTCTAGGTGCCACAAACTGTCTCAAGGGTGGTCTAGCTGTCGATGGTCTTCCCCTCGACCTCAATTGCCCGTTCTGGTCCTCCCTCTGCTTCACACTCCTCTCCGTCATTTGCAGCCTTCTCCTCTTGCCGTGCAACTCCACTTGCTCAGCATGATCCATCATGGCCTGCAGCTCAGTAGCCATCGGGGTATCCACAATCATAGAGATCCCCCCGTCAAGTCCATCCAGGTACTGCCTATGGTATCTCACCACATCAGTTTGCACATCAATTGCATACCTGGATAGGGCGAGGAACTCGTTGTTATAATCTGCCACCGTTCGCCCATCCTGCTTCAAATCCAGGAATTTCCTCCGCAGCGCCTCTCGCTGTATGTTACTCAGAAATCGTCGAGTGAATTGTTGTTCAAACCATTCCCATGGAATCTTGGCCTCCTCCCCGACATAACTACGTCGGGCTCCATCCCACCAGAACCTCGCACCCTCCTCTAACTGCTGCTCGGCCAGCTCCACCATATCCTGTTCTGGCGCTCTACACAGAACTAGCTTGGCACTCATGCTCGCGAGCCATTCTTCCGCAGCGGCATACTCGCCAGTGCCATTAAACCGAGGTGGATTAAGGCGCATGAAGGAGTCGTACAACCTCCTAAAATCTTCCGGACCTCCTCGGGGAGCCTCCGGTGCCACCTCATGTCTCTCTGCTTGGCGGCCTCTCTCGTAGGCCGCAATCAATCTATCGTCTAGATCTCGGTCCCGGTTCTGCGCACCTACAGGTCCAAGATCAACTCTCTGGACCTCCGGCCCTGCAGATCCGGCCTCGCTCGCATGAACGATTGGTTCGTTCAGTGGGTTCCTAGTTCTAGGTCGTCCCCTACCTCGGCGTCCTTCCATAGCTCTTAAATAAGAAGAAAATAGTCATTAGATTTGCATATACCTATCTCATAGAAATGAACCAGTCGTTAGCCGTGACGACCCCAAGTATAACGTACCCCACTCACGTATCCTATCAGTCTGGTTAGGGTTTAAACCTTGAGCTCTGATACCACCAAAGAGAGCTGTGTATGCATACAAGGCTAATCACAATTTAAACCAGTCGCGGCCACGGGTAGTAACAGTCCCCCGCCGTAAGCATACAACGCCGTGTATGCTTACAAGGCTAATCACAATTTAAACCAAACAACACGCAATTCAAAACAAGTTTCTAATATAAAATCAGAGTACACAGTCTGGATAGTAATAATACAACGAAAGTATCGCATCCGGATACCAACCATGAGGCCTACCCTATATCTATACAACCAAAATATCTAGGGTCCTGAGATGGTCAGCTACTATGGCCCACTACTCGCGTGCCTCTCCGGAATCAATCGTACCTGTACCTATAAAATAACCGGGAGGGTGGGGGTGAGAATAAAATTCTCAGTGCGAATTTGCCACAGTTTAGATTATTGGACTTGCAATCAAACTCTATATTCAAAGATGAAACCCAAACAATAAACAATGCAACAGTTATATAAATAAGAAAACATAAATAACAGAATGCCACTACTCGACAACAGTTAATCAACCTGAAACACAGTTTACGGAATTTCAATATGGATTTCAACACACAACATGTACTTTGGCTTAACTCGATTCCTAACGCAGTTCATTAGGGCTTGTAGCAATTACAGATGTTCTCTCGAGCTGAACCGTTATCAAACCCACATCTGTAGGGTTACAAGCGCCTACAGATGGCCAACCAAGCTGGACCCTTTATCGGACACCCATCTGCAATTGCTGTTTGGCTTAACCATTTCCTAAGGTCCGGTTACAAGTCACCAATACAGGTCAACTTGACACATATGCAAACACACGGACTCAAAGTTACCTATACAGGTCAACTTTGCTAAATCTCAAGCAAATATATCTCAAGCCACACATATAGGTCAGTCTCGCAAATTCTACAGATCGACGCATAAGTCAGCAGCGTCACCTGAATCCAGCCACCTAAACAGGTCGGTCTGGCAAATTCTACAGATCGACGCATAAGTCAGCAGCGTCACCTGAATCCAGCCACCTTAACAGGTCGGCCTGGCAAATTCATAAACACAGGTCAACGGATAGGTCACCGTTACCTTATCCAGCCACCTAAACAGGTCGGCCTGGCAGATTCATTCACAACAAGCACAATTCATAGAACTAAACAATTAATAACCATACCAACATGCCAATCAATCTTAACCGAACAATTCAAATCATTCTCATTTATGCAAGAATCCATTTGCAGTACGAATTCCAAAATATGCAACAATTAATCATTCAACATGACAAACGAATAACCAGTTTAATTCCTGAAAATAAAGTATCAAACAAGTCCAAGAATCCCGCACCTTATTATGACGAGCGTACCGCTTAAGCTAAGGATCGGACGTCTCGTATGGTCTCGCAAGTTCTTGCTCGACCGAGCCTACACCTATATTATACGTATACTAGGTTTAACATTGGTTCAGGATCGAGGAGTTTAATCGAGTGGTGCTAGGGCTTATACCTTCCCTATTCAATTTCTATGTTTTTGGTATCAATTCGTTCGGTTCATTATTTCTTACCAAAATCCTCTAGGTCCTCGGGACCATACAACTCTCCATTTGGTGACCATCAATCACCGGTTCACTACCTTGGTTCTCGGTTCATTTCAATTTACCGTTTGGTTAACCCTAATTTGGTCAAAACCTCAAATCGGCTGTTAAATGTTCTAAAAATTCACGATCAGGAGGCAACCCTACCGATTACAAGTCTAATTGGTCGGGTTAAGCAAATCAAATCACGATTAGGCCAACTTTCAATTTTGGCACGAAACCCTAGAAATCAGATTTCATAAATCGGAAGAAATCGGGAAAAAGAATGACAAACAAACTAGTAAGAAGTGTAGAGGAACTAGTCCTCGAGCAATTCGAGCACAAATCTCGGGTTTAAAACGAGAATCCGAGAAATCGAGAAAATTCGAGGTTTCGAAAGTAAAAATGAGAGAAAGAAATACCAAATAGAAGGGTTCTGAGAGATCCTCGGCTGCTTTCTCGGTTCCAAACTCGATTTCTCGCAACAATCGGGAGTCTGAATGAAACGGAAACTCACGGGATCTTTTCCTTCTCTCTTGGACGAATTTCACTTAGAAATGGGGAATGGTGGAAGAGAGAGAGAGAGAGAAGGTTTAATTTGGGTTTTAGGGTTAAAATTACCCTGAATGCGGATTAGCCAATCCGCACTGCGGGTTACCTAATCCGCACTCGAGACTTAGTCGGTTGTCAGCCGAATCCAGGAAAAGTCCGAGCCTACTGCGGATGAACCTGATCCGCACTGCGGTTCACCCTCATCCGCACTCACTACTTAGCCGATTTCAGGAAAATTCAGTGCAATACAGAAATTCATGAGTGCGGCTAAACTCATCCGCACTGCGGATCCCTCACCCGCACTCACTACTTAGTCAATTTTTTTGGCAAAATTCCAGAAAAAGCCTGAGCCACTGCGGATGGCTTCCACCCGCACTGCGGTCAACCTAATCCGCACTGGGGCTATAAAATTCCGAAATCTCGAAATTTCGACGCGGTTTCAATTCACAATTAACTTACTTATTTAGGGGAACCTTAATTAAGGTTTAAACTTCCATTTTATTAACATGATTTATCGATTCTTTCTTTTAAATCATTCGAATTTAATTATAAAAATTTCATAACGTAACACTACAAATTACCAAAAGAATTCAAAGCACATAACAAGAAAAGTCTACTAATTATTGAATTACCAAATTAACAAAACAATCCACAGTTTACAACTGAGGTAGTCAATTCGAATTGGTAATGAACAAATTATCAAATTAACATAGCAATCCACAATTTACAACTGAACTAATTAATTCGAGTTGATAATGAGCAAGTGAAAAGCAACTCGAACCAATCCTAAACAAGTTGTGAGCCACGAACATATTATGCAACCCTATCCAAGAAGTAAAATGTATATTAAATATAGGCAAAGGCTTCTATGGACATAAGGACCTGTTTGTAAAATGAACATATTTTTATTTTCAAAGTTCAAACAGTCGATCCGAACCGTTCATCTTGTTCTCCGTATTAATATGTGCTTGGAGACCAAAGTTTACATTTTTCTGAATTTTTTTTACTATTTATTAAGATGGGTACAAAATTCAATGGTCTGAATTTGATATTTTTTGTACCCGTCTTAATAAATAGTAAACAAATTCAGAAAAATGTAAAATTTTGTCTCCAAGCACATATTAATATGGAGAACAAGATGAACGGTTCGGATCGACTGTTTTAACTTTGAAAATAAAAATATGTTCATTTTACAAATAGGTCCTTATGTCCATAGAAGCATCACTCTTAAATATATCTATATATATATAGAGATGGGCTATAGTGCATTGCAATGCATAGGCCATGGTGTGCATTGGACCATAAATCACCGATTCAAAGTCCAAATGACCGATCCAAACCGTTCATCTTGTTCTCCATATTAATATGTGCTTGGAGACCAAATTTTACATTTTTTGGAATTTTTTTACTATTTATTAAGCCACTTTGAAAATCGCTGATCCAACGGTGGCTTCTGATTTTACTGTTCCAAACAGTCACCGTTGGATCAGCGATTTTCAAAGTGGCTTAATAAATAGTAAAAAAATTCCAAAAAATGTAAAATTTGGTCTCCAAGCACATATTAATATGGAGAACAAGATGAACGGTTTGGATCGGTCATTTGGACTTTGAATCGGTGATTTATGGTCCAATGCACACCATGGCCTATGCATTGCAATGCACCATAGCCAATCTCTCTCTCTCTCTCTCTCTCTCTCTATATATATATATATATATATATATATATACACATATATATATATATATATAGAGAGAGAGAGAGAGAGTTAGGCTGGGGTGCTATGGATAGCATAGTGGCCTCTATGCTACGGCTCAATATTCGAGTTTTCAAAATCCAAACGGTCGATCCGAACCATTCATCTTATTCTCCATATTAATATCTGCTTGGAGACCAAATTTTATAATTTTCTGAATTTTTTTACTATTTATTAAGCCACTTTGAAAATCGCTAATCCAACGGTTTTACTGTTTTGTGCAGCCACCGTTGGATCAACAATTTTGTAAAATACTTAATAAATAGTAAAAAAATTCAGAAAAATGTAAAATTTTGTCTCCAAGCAAATATTGATATGGAGAATAAGATGAACGGTTCGGATTGACCGTTTGGATTTTGAAAACTCGAATATTGAGCCGTAGCATGGAGGCCACTATGCTATCCATAGCACCCCAGCCTAACTCTATATATATATATATATATATATATATATATATATATATATATATATATATATATATATATATATATATATATATATATATATATATATAGACAGAGAGAGAGAGATGGGCTATGGTGCATTGCAATGCATGGAGGGGTTTGTGCATTGGACCATAAATCTAAAATTCAAAATTCAAATGACCGATCCAAACCGTTCATCTTGTTCTCCATATTAATGTGTTTGGAGACCAAATTTTACATTTCTCTGAATTTTTTTACTATTTATTAAGTATTTTACAAAATTGTTGATCCAACGGTGGCTTAACAAAACAGTAAAATCAGCAGCCACCGTTGGATCAACAATTTTGTAAAATACTTAATAAATAGTAAAAAAATTCAGAAAAATAACAAAATTTGGTCTCCAAGCACATATTAATATGGAGAACAAGATGAACGGCTTGGATCGGTCATTTGAATTTTAGATTTATGGTCCAATGCACAAACCCCTCCATGCATTGCAATGCACCATAGCCCATCTCTCTCTCTCTATATATATATATATATATGAGCAAGTCTTTCTATGAAGTGCTGAAATTTTTACTTATACCATAATAAAAAAAAAAACTAAAACATCATGATTTTTGGAGAATTTCACATCTATCCGGACTACCAAGCCAATTTGCGGCTCTATTATTTGAGGCCGCAGATTGGCTTGACGGCCAACAAAAACCTAAAAATGCACTGTAATATTAAATATATTTAGGTTTAGAAGCTCTGATAGATGTGGAATTCCTCATAGTTTGATCTTCAACTTTTTATAAAAAAATTTATAAAGAGATATAATTTGTCTACTCTCGATATTAATCACCATAATTATTGATTAATTTTATTATTTTAAAAATCAATAGTAAAGCTTTTGTGAATAGCTTGAGAATTAACTGTGATTTGCTTACATTTCTAAAAGATAAAAAAAAAATGAAACTTTACATAAATGATTTTTTTTTCTATAACAAGGCTTAAAGCCCATTTAAATGATGTATTTTGTTAAAATAAATTGGAGATCAATTGAGTTTCGTTTCTTCCATTTCCATTCGTTCGTGAGGACATCTGACATTAGTTTATGAATGAGGCAAAGAATAATGCTAACTCAGATTACAACATAATTTTTTTTTTGTCAGAGTTTGGAATCTATTACCTCCCATATCAGATAATATATATCTTTTTTGTTAGACTAAATGTTATTTTCGAAAATTGAATTTGCGTCTAGAAAAATAAATCAGTTAATTTAATTTTAAATAAAAGAAATAATATATTAAATGAAGAAAAGAGGAATGAAATGATATTTAATTTTGATAAGAAAATTAATATGCTTTGACAGAGAAGTTAGAAATTTTAAAAAACATTATAAATACATCTTCAATTTTTTTTTTTTGATGAAATACATCTTCAATTAACTCTTTATAATATATATCGAGTGAGTCTATGGTAATGGTACTATGTATATTATGGATTGGTCTATAATACTTATTAATGTTTTCATTTTGAACATTTTAACGGTCAATTCAAACCGTTCAATATGATCCCCAATTCCTTATAAGAATATGTACTTGCATAACAAATTTTATATTTTTTTAAAATTGTTTAATATATTTTAAGATAGATAGAAAATTAATTGATCTGAAAAATTCTATACCATTTAAAAACAGTGATTTTTTTTTACCTATTCTTAAAAATAGTAGAAATTTTTTTTAAAATATAAAATTCGGTCTGCAAGTACATATTCATATAAAAATCATATTGAACGGTTCGGATCGATCTTTAAAATTTTAAAAACAAAAATATCGATCCGTATTACCAAAGGAAATAAATCATGTTATTCATATTATTATAGACTCACTCATAGGGCTACAAACGAATTAAACTTATTCCAGTTTGAATTTGGTTTGAATTAATTTCGAACTAAGTTTAATTTGAATTAATTTCAAATCAAACTTTTTACGAACTCAATTTCAAATCTTTTACGAACATTTTTACGACAAGGAAGAGTGATCGTAGTCACCGAAAGCGAGAGGTAAAAGTCGTCTAGGGTTTTAGAACTGAGAACGAGAGTTACGACTTACGAGTTATGACTTATGGCTGAGCGGCTTTATATTTTAACTTTTAAGTCATCAACAAACATAAGTCATCAGCGAAAATCAACAGTTCACGTTACTTTGAGATTCGAACTAGAATAGTTTGCGAACCTATTTCAAACAAACCAGGTTCAATTTAAATTTTGTTTGAATTAATTTCAAACTATTTTGAATCGAATTTTTCACAAAATTTTTTAAATCAAACTCGAATCGACGAATTATAAACTTTTTGTGCAGCCCTACACTCATATCAATAAATTCGGTCGGTCTGCAAGTACATATTCGTCGATTTTTACAGTCTTTCTTCTTCAGAGCAGAGTGCTGCTCTATTGTGGATGTTTCATACAGTGTAGACTATAGAGAGTGTCTGTTCAAGGGGTCCCAGCATGTTTCATACCAATATAGCTTAGTTATCTTTTCGTTGACCCGCTACACAGAAAGTAACAAACTAATATGTACTAGATTCTCTTTAATTTAGTGCATCGTAAGTCGACAGGACTCGGGAGTTGGAGAGAAGGCAAAGTTAAGAAAGAATTGAAGCCCCAACAAAGAGTTAGATCTCCTTCCTTCATTCCTTCTCCCTCTCCTCTTTGATTCATTCGATCCAACAATCAATGGAAGAGATGGAGCCAAAGAACGAGCATTCACCCGAAATCCCCAATGGAACCGAACCGGAGTCAACCCCAATCGACCTTCCGATCGAACCGGAACTAGCCGCAGCTGAGTCACCAATTGAACCGGAACCCACCCCAGCTCAGTCTCCAATTGAAATCGAACCGAAGAAGGAAGCCACAGAGATCGAGATCAACGAAGTGGTTGTTTCAAATGGAGATGAAGTGAAGCAAGAGGAAGAGGAAGAGGAGAGATCGGATCAAGTTGGAAGCGGGAGTTTGACTAGCGAGGGAAGCAGGACTTTTACCATGAGGGAGTTGCTCAATGAACTGAAAGAGGAAGAGAAGGGGGCTAATGCCGGGGCACGATCTGGATCTGCGAAGGGCAATGGAAGAGAGACTGGTGCAGAAATCACTGAAGATAGATCTTCACTGAGGTTTGTTCTTTCAAATCTTAGATACTTAGTAAGTTTGAATTGGAAGTTTCAAGTGGTAGAATCCTTATTACTTCGTAGTGAATGCTAGCTCAAAATGGACTATATCAGCACAGGAATTGCACTTCTAGCAACCCTTACCAGTATAGGCTTCTGGTGTAAATTCACTATATGAATAAATGAATCCCCAAAGAAATGCAAATCAAACAAAAATGGAAACGTCAGTCAGTGCTGGTCTTACAGGCTGTAAAGGTACTTCTATTGGCAGTGTGTCCTTACAGCTTATATGGTTTGAATATTTAATTGTTATTTTTGCATTTTCTTGGCTATATATAGTTAGATAGGTCCGGAAAGGCAGTTTTACAGGCTTATATTATTCTAATTGTCCAGTGCACCAAAATTCACATGTAATATTTTCCATTTTTTAGCTGAAAAACCCCACAATTAAGATTACCGTAATAATATCTGCTTAATTTGTTTCAGCCAAGAAAGCTTGCAAAAGATTGCGGCCCACCACGATATAGCCATAGATTTGATTAACAGTGTTAGTGGAGTTGATGAGGAAGGCCGTTCTCGTCAGAGGATTCTCACATTTGCTGCTAAAAGGTATGTGTTATATTAAATTATTAATCAAATTTCCTTTTTAATTCAGCACTTGAATCATGAAATTTAATTTACCATTAAATTGGTTGTTTTTCCAGTTCCTGTACTTAGAGCATCTTATTTTTTTCATCTAGATATATAAGTGCAATAGAGAGAAATCCTGATGACCCTGATGCCTACTACAACTGGGCCCTTGTTTTACAGGTATGATTTAAACATCTTCTGATGTTGGTCAGGATATTAAATTTCAAATTTTATGGTAGATTTTGCATATAGATTGATATATAGTAACCTTACAAGTGCAATACTGCAGGAGAGTGCAGATAATGTCGATCCAAACTCCACTGCTTCTAAAGATGCCTTGCTTGAGGAAGCATGCAAGAAGTATGCCGAAGCCACACGTCTTTCCCCAACACTTTTTGATGTAAGTTCATATTTGAATGTTTGATGTTACTATAAAGATATTATACCAGCTTCCAACAACTGACTGTGGATTTCCTTGTATTAGGCATATTATAACTGGGCAATTGCTATCGCTGATCGGGCTAAAATGCGGGGCCGTACAAAGGAGGCTGAAGATTTGTGGAAACAGGTCAGATTACTGAATCCTTAAATATGCTCTTTTAAAAGATTCTGATTGGTATGTTCTTGCTTGAGGCACCATATGGACATTTATTTACTCACACATGAGGTTACTATAAAGATATTATGTGTGCATTTCATTTTAGCTTTCCTACATTTTTGTTCCTTGTTTTTTTTCTTTATGGTTTCCTTTCTGTGTGTGTCGTGGGGTTCGGGGTTCCTTCTGGATTTGTTCAGCACTTGTCTTATCTGCTATGCTTCTCTTCAGGCAATCAAGAATTATGCAAAGGCAGTTGAGCTTAACTGGAATAGCCCTCAGGTCAGTACAGTTATTTAGCTGTACATACCACCATGCAAGTTCTTTTTGCATGGTTGGCTTAGTAATAACAATTTCTCACAAGTCTTTTTTTTTTTACCTATAGGCCCTTAACAATTGGGGACTTGGACTACAGGTATGATACATCATCATTTTATATGTCAATCATTTGCACCATAATTGGTTATTACGAACATGTTTCTCATTTGTTATATGTGAAACTACCATGCAGGAGCTCAGTGCAATTGTTCCCGCCAAGGAAAAACAGACTATCATAAAAACAGCTATCAGTAAGGTAAAGTATACCACTTAATGATATCCCTTCTCTCATTATTCCCTTCTATCTTCTAGAAGTATTTTGAGTGCTTATTTTTTGGGGTCTTTTCGGCAGTTCCGAGCTGCAATCCAGTTGCAATTTGATTTTCACCGAGCAATTTATAATCTTGGTACTGTCCTGGTATGTTTTGCCATTGAACTCATGATTAATTTAAGTACAATTACTAAATTTCAGTATTAATAATTAAATGCCCAACTTGAAATTAATTGTGTTAACAGTATGGATTAGCAGAGGACAATATGAGGTCTGGCCGTCCAGACAGTGGGAAAGAGATTTCTCCTACTCAGTTGTACAGTCAATCGGCCATTTATGTTGCGGCTGCTCATGCCTTGAAACCAAATTACTCGGTATTATACATTTGCACATTCTGATCTTGTTATTATGGTTCTATTATCCATCTAAAATTTGGAAGTTGTGACATGTTTTTAACCTATGCAGGTGTACCGCAGTGCTCTACGACTAGTCAGATCTATGGTTTGTCTCTCTGTCTCTTTCTCTGTTTTTTCTTAAAAAAAATACTATATAATTGTTTGCTTAAGTTGAATTTTGACGATCAGTTTTAATTATTAAAAATGTCTGGGCATAGTACTAATTGAAGTAACACGTGAAAAGTTAAATTCATAATTTTGTTTTCCCTTGTAGCTGCCATTGCCTTATCTGAAGGTGGGATACTTAATGGCTCCTCCAGCAAATAGACCAATTTCACCTCATAAAGACTGGGTCAAATCTCAGTTCTATTTGAATCACGAGGGACTCCAACAGGTGCTACAGTGTTACATATCTATACTTTATATCCACACACCTCTGTGTGTGTGTGCCCACATGTGTGAAAACTTTTTTGAAGTTTATTGCTTTTGTTTCTGTCAGGTTAACTGGTTGGAGAGAGAAAGCCCTTCGAGAAAATCTCTAGACAATGATAAAAAGATCATAAAGGTTAATGTTGCAGATATTATCTCAGTGGCACCATGTTCCGACTTGACACTGCCACCTGGGGCCGGCCTTTGTATCGATACAATCCATGGTCCTATTTTCCTCGTAAGGCCTTCCTCTGTTTTTTTCTCTGTTTTGAGTTGTGTGAAAATGACATGAAAATTCCTTGTTATATTTCTCAAGTTTGAGCACGTAGTAAAAAAAAAAATTATTGAGTCAGAAGGGTATGCAATATCAAATTTGGTTACTTGACGACACATACTGTTTTATATTTTATTTAAGAGTAGGTTTAAATTGCTCCAATGTTTTCATACCCCACAGCCTTTGGAAATTTTTTACAATTTTCTAGATAGGTACAAAATCAGAATTCTGGACCATCCAAAAACAGTGATTTTGGTCTTCAAGTACATTTTAGTATAGATATCATGTTGAACCGCTTAGATTGGCTCTTTGGACCTTGCAAACAGAGATAAAGATGTGGGGTATGGTTGGGGCACAAAAGCAGTGGGGCATATTAACCCTACTCTTTATTTAATTTATTTATTCATATTTTCTTTTCATGCCAAAACATTTGCTTCTTGTTCTTTTGATCATTTATCAAAATGTGGTACAGGTTGCCGAATCATGGGAGATCCTGGATGGTTGGGTAGATGCTATACGTTTGGTATATACTGTTTACGCAAGAGGGAAGAGTGATGTCCTTGCTGGTCTCATTACGGGATAATTTTATCTTTTATAATTGCACTAGTTCCACCAGATTAGGCTTTGAGATTGGTGATTTCTCTACTGGTCTCCATTGTTTCATATGATATATACTACCAATTGCTCTTATGTTTGCCATGTCTTTCTTCAAGAAATTAGATCGGCTTCTTGTAGATTGGTGATTTGTCTGCTGTAATTTTGTTTGATAGGCTTGAAGAGAAAAGGAGCTATTTCCAGTGCTGTTTTGTACAAGTTATTTTTTTTTCACATTTTATTTGTTGGGTCTTTACGATAGATACGATGTTTACAAAATATTGAGTTCGTTTTGCATTCTGTCAACTTTTGTTGCAGTTAGGAAAAAATCCTAATTTTTTTGTTTCGATCTGAACCATCCGATAGCTAATCTGGCCTGAGGTGGAATGCACGGACCTCTTTAATATTCGTGAAAATTCTGATTGGATGGTCTGGATCTAAATAGAAATATTATGTTACCTTAGGTGATATGAATTTATTACTGAAGGGGTGATATCACCTGTGGTACGTACAACATGATAAATAACTCTCACCTGAATCAAAATTAGAGGTGTAAACGGATCAGATAATATCCGATTTCATCTGAATCTGAATCCAAAAAAATACTTAAATTATTCGATCTGTATCCGAATATGAATATGGTAAGATTTTTAACTATCCGTATACGACCATTTATACTTTTAAACCACAATAAATGTGATATATGTTCTTAAATTAATTTATTAAATGACATATTGTATAAATGATTTATTAAATTACATGTAGATATATATTTTGATAAACAATATAACACTATGACATAATTAGTGACTAATATTTTAATAATATAATAGATATTTTGTAACTAACAAGCTAATTATGAAAAATATCTGTATTCGTTCAATATCCGATCCGTATCTGTAACATTTAATATCCGATCCGTATCCGTATCCGAAAAATTATAACGGATGCAGATACGGTAAGACCACTATCCGATCCGTATCCGACCGTTTACATATTCAAAATAATTTTTGTGCTTTGAGATTTGCGCCAGCTTAAAACTACTGGACTTGAAACTGTGGGGAGTTTCCTATTTTAGGGGCCTTTTGTTAGTTTGGAGTTGAAACCGCTGTGTATAAATACAAGTCATAATTAATCCCTCGAAAGAGAAAACACCAGTTTTTTTGTTTACTTATTTGACTTAATTTGTAAATTCTGTGTACCAAATTTTGTTTACTTATTCATAGCAAATCACTCTACTGTGGGGGCAGTTAGGTGGGTCCGGATCCCCTAAAGTAACCCAATCTTTGAGTTTTGGATGGAAACCATTCGATTCGAATTCGTCGATCGAGATTGCTTCGGGATTCGAATTCATGTCTCGGGATATGTGCGCTTCACTTCGGATAGATCATCTCGGATTCAAATCGGACGGTCTCAATTTAAAACCAAAGATTGAGTTACTTCATTGGATCTGAATTCCAGTTAGGTATGAAAGTAAACTGTCCCTCAGTAGAGTAGTTAGGATATTTTTTTAAAATATTTGAAAACCGAGGACAATTCTAATATATATTTTATTTTTTTATTTTGAGGGTATTAGTAAAAAAATCGGGTTCAAGTTGGGCCTTTATTTTGAAAAAAAAAAAATGAGCTAGGGTTTATGCGATCTGTTCTTTGGTAACCTCTCCAGAGCGCTGCCCATTCCCGCCTCGATTCTGAATAATATGCAATGAAAACAATAACAAAATAAATGAACAGAAAGAATGCAATTTGAAATATAGGTACTGATTGAGATTTGGTTGGTTAAGGGATGGTACCAACACCGTCGTAAATGGATGAATCTTTTTTTTTTTAAAATTACATTTTTCAGGCCATTAAGTAATCGAGCAACATTATACCCTTGTTTAACAAGGCTAACAAATGTGTGAGCTTATTATTCTGATTTGCGCTGCAGAGTTAATGATGCTTCAGGAGAAATTCGAGCAAGACAAAAAGCGCATACAAGAGTTGAGAGCTGCCAGGAAATTCCGCCCTTATTAATCTTTTTTTTTGTGATTTTTAATCAGCATTACGATGCGATTATTAAGGTCTGTAGGTTATCGAGTTTAAAGAAGAAGAAAAATTCTGATGGATCATGTTGTGATTCTATGAAGCTGATGTTTATTTTGAACATAGTATACAGGGATAAAGAGCTGTACTTTTGATGCAATAGGTATGCTAAGAAAGAATTGAATCTATCCGAAGAATGCATCAAAATTCAATTCTAATCATCAAAACAAAGATAATTAGAATTGAATTTCACAGTTCTTGTTGAAACAAGATAATTAACCGGGGAGATAGATTTACAGGATTAGATGATAAGATGGAGTAGGGCTGCACAAGAAGCTCGTAGCTCATGATTCAATTGAGTTCGATTTTCTACTAACCAAAATAAAATAGTAAAAATATTCCAAAAAATATAAAATTTGGTTTATATGATTATAATGTTGAACAGATTAACTATTTTGACTTTGAAAATAGAGAGATGAATCCAATGTACAGAACGATCTATGCATTGCAAAGTACGTACCATAGCTTCACTCATGAGTTCATCTATATTCTCAAGTACCAAATTGTATACATTTAGAAATCGATTTCTCATATAGCATGTACTTAAAAAATTTAACAATTTAGTTTTATTCATTTTTATCTGCTGTTCAATGTTTTTAATTTGCACCAAACTTAGATCAATTGTACCATGACCACCTACGTCCTGTACAATTGATTCCTTTAATTATATATGCATGCACTATTTCAATTAAAAGTCATATGCATGCAATGCAATCACGCATTAAGAAATAAAAACATAATCGAGTCATTACAAAGATTGAAACAAAAAGCTAAAAAGAATACAAATTCAAAACAGTTGAATTGCACTTGGCTAATCCAACCCACAGTTTCTTCTACTCCCAAATTAGCCCCTAACATAATATTTTAACTAACCGATTCAAGTTAGGACAGTCGGAAATGTAGATTTGTTCGAGTTTGGGAATCTCATTTTGAAGGTATAAACTCTTAAGAGAACTCAAATTTAACAGTTTTAGATGCTCCAGATATGGAAACCCTCCAGGAATAGACATTGTATCCACGGGTAAATTGCTAATTAGGAGATTCTTGAGACAACTCAACTTCCCCAAAAGAGGGAGAAAGTTGACATTGTTGCAAGTAGAGATTTGAATTGTCTCTAGCTTCGAAAAAACTGGATCACCCATCCAATGCGGAAAGTTGTTACCTGAATAGTTTACAATAGACACCTAAGCCCGTGGTGCGGCTCCAGAGATTTGATTACATCTTCACTTTGTTTCTGAAGCAGTTGATCATTGAGCACCGAACTCTGCCATCTCAGCATTAGCTTTTCAATAAGCTTTCCTTTCAAGTTTGCATATATGGCTTGCCTGGTTGGCACCTTTTCTATGTTCAGTATGCAAACATCTCCTCTAAGATTCAATTTATCTAACTCAATAATGTTGCACGGACCATTGGCAGAGGTCACATTGAAGTTGTTCCAAATCATCAATTCCTCGCGGCAGTGTCACTTCAGTTGAATCGGTTATCACCTCCCAATCAAGATGCAAGTCGAGATGCCGCAAGTTCATCAACTGGCACAACCCTTCTGGTAAGACTGAAAGCTTCAAACATCCCTTAAGCTCGAGGGTTTGAAGATTGAAGAGGTCACAAATATTATCAGGTAGGGTTGTAATTTGAGTATTTGAAAGACCAAGGAACCTCAGGTGAATTAACTCACCGACAGAATCTGGTACCAGTTTGAGATCACTGTTGCTCATATCTAGAACCCGTAAATGCATAAGCTTACGGAAAAAGGATCCTGGTATGGAATTCAGCAGCCCCACCACTTCATTCAGTTCATGACAGAATTTCAAGGTTCTCAAGTTTGAGTAAGGCTCTAAGCACTCTAGTTTCACGGTATTTGTATTCTTTGGTTGCAAAAAAGAAGCATAGCGAGCCTGATCTGAGTTACCATGATTACCCTTAGGTAGAGGTTTACCAGACTCGAAGCTGCGAAATTCATATTTTGAAACCTCCATTGCTAGATCGAGCATCAGGCTTGGCATTCTGTACCTCTCTACCAGACAGGAGAAGAGCTTGGCATTCTGAACTTCAGTACCAATAATTATTTGGGAATGACCTCCATATCAGCTCATCAAAGTACTTGGTACCAACTGCCTCTAGCCTGCGATTCCCATCTGGTTCAATCAGCCCTTCTGCTATCCAATATCTAATCACCTGATCCCTCTCAAACACATAACCATTAGGAAATATCAAGCAGTAAGCAAAGCATTTTTTCAGGTGATACTTTAAGTCATGGTAGCTTATCTTTAAGTTAGAACGAACAGCCCCATTAATATCTTTTTTGAGGGGTTGCATATCGCTCAGCACATCGGACCACTCTTCATCACTTCCCCCTTTTAATACTGCCCCTAGAGCCTTGGCTGCCATGGGAGATCCATAGCACCTTTTCGCAATTTCTTTTCCAATCACCAATTTCTCATGATCATGATTTATGTTACCTTGTGGGAGAGCAAGGGACTGGATTAACTCCCAGCATTCTTCGTCACCTAGACCTTTTAAGCTGTGTCGTTGTATTACTCCTGGCTTATTCTGGAAGGTTTTTTCATTGCGTGTTGTGATTAGAAACTTGTTTCCATCTCCCCCGGCAAGCAAAAGGACTTGCAGCATCTCCCAAAAATGCAAATCAGTGGCCCAAAAATTATCAATTACTAACAAGAACTTCTTGTTGTTTTCACGTGTCTCGAGATACTCCCTAAACGAGAATGAAAATTTGACCAATAATGAAATGATTAGTATTGGTTGTAGTGTTATAATTTATTTTTTATTTTTTATGTTCTGGCTCATATGTGGCTACAAGTAATAAATTAAGCCTTAGGTGAGTGTTGATCAGTGTTGGCACCGACCAGCCAATGGGTCCGGATCCCCTAAAGTAACCCAAATTTTGGGTTTTGGATTGAGACCGTCCGATTCGAATCTATCGCTCGAGATTGCTTTGGGATTCGGATTCCTTGCTCGGCATATGTGCACTCCACTTCGGATGGATTGTCACATATTCGAATCAGATGGTCCCAATCTAAAACCCAACAATTGGGTTACTTTACTGGATCTGAACTCCCAGCCAATGGACATTGATACCAGTTTAAGAACGCCAAATATATTTGAAGGCCCTGTTAGAAAGGCTTAAGGGGTATTATTGTAATAACAGGCAAAACAACCTGATTACCTCCATACATCAACTTTGTTTTGATAACAGTAACATTTGTATCTTCCTAGTTCCTGCTTATTGATGACATGCCTGAGTGACATTTACGGATCATTCTATTTATAAACCAATTTTGGACATTGCTTCTTTCTATTAATACTTATTTTTACTTTTAATTTGCTGAATTCCTAAACACGCAACTCGTCGTATAATATTTCACATACAAAATATAAAATATAAAATATATATACCTAAGTCTGTCCTGCAGCCTGCCGAAGTCGCCAGAATCACACCTTCACTCGGTCATGTTTTCATAGATCTTCGTCATGGCAGTGCTCACATCACACCTTTCTGTCAAACACACCCATGCCTTGATATTAACCATTTGAGCAAGCGTGGTTTTCCCAATCCCAGCTGCGCCATTAATAGCAACAACAGTCAATGTATGAGCTGTTATCAACAAGTCAACAATTTCATTTTTGTCATTTTGTCGGCCGATTATGCTTGCCTGATCATGACATGGACCAATTTGGAAAGGTCGGGCATGCAGCTGATGAGAAGACACCCTCCTTCTCCCATCCTCCCCTTTCAACCTCAGATTCTTTCGACTCTTCCAAATCTCTTCCAACCTATTGTCATTTTTATTAATCTGAGATGTAAACCTCCTGCGTTGAAACGGGCCCCATTCAGGGCTAATGGATGGGAGCTCGAACCAATTCCTTTTCCTCTTACGCGAGGTTCTACATTGTGCACGTTGATGGCTGTCTGGTACTCGTCGAGGAGGCTGTCCGTGTCAAAGGAGACCGACTTGAGATCACTGAGCCAATCCATGACCGACTTATCCTCGATGTAGCATCGCTCTTCGGCATCGGTTAGGAGGGAGTTGATGCGATCTGATGTGCGTCTAAGCCGCCCGAGCTCTTCTTCTACCTTACAGTAGCGCGTCACCTCACTTTGAAACAAAGAGAGGCCTTTATCCACTACCTTCTCTGCCAGGCCCAGCCAGCTCATGGTCAACACTCTCAAGGGGAGCGTTGACTAGACCGGTCGAGTCGGAACGGAATCTGCCGGTGCCGAGCCGAGTTTCCTGTGGAAAATCGGCGGAATCGGGTTTAAATAGTCGCATACTACAGGAATAGCCACATCACTATTTTTCCTTCTTTCTTCTTTCTGCCCAATCTCCTTCTTCCCTCTGAGACGACAAAGTAGATTTTTTTCCCAATCTTATTCCCTCTCTTACATGTGGACCTCAAACCCCTCAAATCCATTTCTCTCTCTCTTACCAGCAAACCCCACCTCCCTCACTCTCTCTTATGTGCAGTAGAACTAGGTGTTGTTAAGTTTACCAAGTTTGAACTTTGGTCAAAAATTTATCAGAATTGGCTTCACTCGAAGAATCTGAACTGTTGAAATTCGTCTACTTTACGAGTGATGATTTTAATCAGGCTTCTAAATAGCTAGCTATAGCGGCGCTATAGCTACGCTATAGCTTTTCCGGACCATAAACGCTAAGCTATGAGATAAAATTGCGCTAACTCAGCTACGACCGCTATAGCTATAATAGCTGACCGCTATTACCGCTATATGAGACCCGCTATAGCTACCGCTATGCTACATGGTTTTTGTTTTTAAATTTATATGGACTTCTGTACTTTTATTCTTATTTCTAATGTTACATGGTCTTCTACGATAAGTATACTAAACCAAACTATATGCTTCTATTTTTATTTGTGATTTATTTTATCATTCTATATCGAGAAATATTCAAATACTAATTCTTCATTTTGATTACTCTTTTTATAGTATTCATTTGTAAAATTATTATCGTTCGTTTCAATTGAAAGCTGATTTTGATTATTATTATAATTATAAAATGTTTAAATATGTATATTGACTTCATTTACCTTATAAAATTAATTGCTCTTTGTCTATTATAATATGTAATACCATAAAGTATAAACTATTAAATAATGTTACTTTTTAGATTTTTTTTCTTCTTATTTGCATAATTGATAAAAAGTATAGACTTAGATTAGTTGTCATACAACAATTCTCTAATATTGATTATGTTGATAATTAGTATAAATATAGAATATAAAGTTTGAAAAGGGAAATCGCTATGTGTGATAGCTTCCGCTATAGCTACGCTATTCGCAATAGCTTTTTTTTTTGGTCTCCCCGCTATGCCGCTATAATCGCTATTTAGAACCTTGATTTTAATATAAATTGAACATCTAACAATTTTGATCAACTGTTTGAACTATAAAAATAAGAAAATTGAATCGTTTGTCCGGAAAATTAAAAAAAAAAAAAGTTTTAAACTTAACTAACCTCTGTGTGTGTGTATATATATAATTTTCTATCTCGACGGCACGGACAAAAAACATGACGCTAGTGACAAGAGCACCATGCATGGCTCAATTATCCACCAACAGACATAATCAAACGGATCGATAGGAGTCAGGCACCAAAACTTGTTTCTTTTCTTTTTGTTTATTTAAGTTTCTGTAGCTATAGGGTTTAGGGTTTGTTTGAATAGGAGAGATTAAAATTAGCTCTAAAGGGCTACATGTCCCAATCTTTTAACGGAGAGACACTTAATTGCAAGTTGCAAACAAGTTGAACGCAATATATTAATTTCTGTGCATATTTCCTGCTTATAGTAAGCTAGCCTACTTAGTGGTATATATAGGAACCGAATTCAAAACAGAGTCATTGTCGGTGAGTTCCCAGTTAAAAAATTAAAAGTGACCAGCTCTATTTAACAGTGATCGGCTCTACATAGCAGAGACTGAGGGGGCAATAAATTTCTGCACCCTGGGGAACAAGTGATTTCATTCCGTATCTATATATCCACCTCGATCAGTTTATTACTCAAACCAAAGTTTTATCCACCTCGGTTTATTCATTGATTAATTTAATTTTAATAAACACAATGTTGATTACAATTTTTATTGTGTGGATATCAATCTCACAATATATAACTCGGAGTTCAGATCCAATGTGATATACATGGCACAAATCTTAAAGCGGTCCCCTAAGTTCAAATAGACATCAAATTTATCTTAGCTGAGAGCTCATTCTACTAAGTGCAATATCCAGAAAATATGCATCTGAATCAAGGTTCTAAATAGCGATTATAGCGGCATAGCGGGGAGACCAAAAAAAAAAGCTATTGCGAATAGCGTAGCTATAGCGGAAGCTATCACACATAGCGATTTCCCTTTTCAAACTTTATATTCTATATTTATACTAATTATCAACATAATCAATATTAGAGAATTGTTGTATGACAACTAATCTAAGTCTATACTTTTTATCAATTATGCAAATAAGAAGAAAAAAAATCTAAAAAGTAACATTATTTAATAGTTTATACTTTATGGTATTACATATTATAATAGACAAAGAGCAATTAATTTTATAAGGTAAATGAAGTCAATATACATATTTAAACATTTTATAATTATAATAATAATCAAAATCAGCTTTCAATTGAAACGAACGATAATAATTTTACAAATGAATACTATAAAAAGAGTAATCAAAATGAAGAATTAGTATTTGAATATTTCTCGATATAGAATGATAAAATAAATCACAAATAAAAATAGAAGCATATAGTTTGGTTTAGTATACTTATCGTAGAAGACCATGTAACATTAGAAATAAGAATAAAAGTACAGAAGTCCATATAAATTTAAAAACAAAAACCATGTAGCATAGCGGTAGCTATAGCGGGTCTCATATAGCGGTAATAGCGGTCAGCTATTATAGCTATAGCGGTCGTAGCTGAGTTAGCGCAATTTTATCTCATAGCTTAGCGTTTATGGTCCGGAAAAGCTATAGCGTAGCTATAGCGCCGCTATAGCTAGCTATTTAGAAGCCTGATCTGAATAAACAACGGTACGAAATCGAAATAGAAACGCCGTATTAATTCAAATATTTTGATCCGACTAATATAGTAAAGAAATTCTATTTTAGGTTTTTAATCCCATATTAACTTTTCGTAGGAATTAGGTCACACTATTGCAGAGATATAAGTAGAGTGAGAAAAATAACATGGCGGAATCAATTTTGTTACAGAATGGCACAGTATGCGTGTTGATTACGTGTCGTGATTCACGTGTTTCCTGCTGTGATTACTTTTAAAAAATTTAGCACAGTACGTCGCGCAAAAGATCTAGTAATGACACGGCACAGCACGTGATCACGTGAGTTACATGTAACTAGAACCGTTAGATCTTAATCAAATGATGAATCTTGAATAAATTAACATAAATTATGATCAAATGGTCATGAGAGTCGCATTTGATCACAGCATGTTTGAGCACGACATGACTCACTAACATGGTCATTCGCATACTGTAATCATCTCTTGATAGTTTGATAAAATACAGTACAAAATGATCAAAATTGCAATGTATTAGTCACGGTAGAGTACAATGGATCCGGATCCCCTAAAGTAACCCAATTTTTGTGTTTTGAATCGAGACCGTTTAATTCAAATCCGTCACTCAAGATTACTTTGGAATTCAAATTCATTGTTCGAGATGTATGTGCTCTACTTTAGATGAATTATCACAGATTCAAATCAAACGATCTCGATCTAAAATTCAACTTTTTGAGTTACCACTGGATCTGAATTTGAATTGGAGTACAACAAGCTCATGTATTGACTGTTAATGGTGCGCTTTATCTCATTGGTCATGCGTTTGAGCCAGTGGGGTCCGTGGGGACACCAATAGTATGTCGTTGCTATTGACGTCAAATCAAATGGCTATCATTCATCGTAGGATTTTCTAAGGCCATAAATAAAAAAAAACTAATGGTTATTTTGAACCTGACAATTTATGGTCCAGGGAATGGATCCAGTCGATTGTGCTTGCCTTTTACAAGAAAAGACATCTCCTTGCAACTTGATCAATCATTGGTTGTGATTGAATTAGGTGCGAGGGATCAATACACCCGTTTGTTAGGATTTTTTTTTTTTTTTTTTTTTTGCAATTTAGTTGGATCAATTCGAATCTAGTTGAGGTTAAATTTGTGTAATTTAATTTTTCACTGGTTTGAATTTGAAATTTGAAATTGTTTTTGTTTACTAGTTATGTGATTATATTATTTAAGTTGGAGTATTTTTGGTACCAACACAAAATTGATCGGTAAAAGAAAAATATTATAGTTAACATTAAATATTTTTAAACTTTAAGATAGCATAAAAAATTAAACATTAATCATTCATCGTGTAGCTCGATTCTTTAATAAAAAAATAACTAGGAAAAAAATCAGAAAAAATATATATAAATAAGAACATTAATAAAATAAATAAATAAATGCATAAATAAAAACTATATTTTAATAAATATTATATATTCACCTAACATTCTCTTTTTCGGTCCTTCCACTAATGTCATAAACTTTTTTTTAATAATTATGACTATTAATTTTCTCCAATATCACATATGTTATTTATTTTTATTTTTGACAAAAAATGCATTTAACCTAAATAGAATTAGCTAACAATACAATAAGTCAATTTGCATATATATAGAGAGAGAGATGGGCTATGATGCATTGCAATGCATGGAGGGGTTTGTGCATTGGACCATAAATCTAAAATTCAAAATCCAAACGGCTGATCCAAACCGTTCATCTTGTTCTCCATATTAATATATGCTTGGAGACCAAATTTTACATTTTTCTGAATTTTTTTGCTATTTATTAAGTATTTTACAAAATTGTTGATCCAACTGTGGCTTAACAAAACAGTAAAATCAGCAGCCACCGTTGGATCAACAATTTTGTAAAATACTTAATAAATAGTAAAAAAAATTCAGAAAAATGTAAAATTTGGTCTCCAAGCACATATTAATATGGAGAACAAGATGAACGGTTTGGATCGGCCGTTTGGATTTTGAATTTTAGATTTATGGTCCAATGCACAAACTCCTCCATGCATTGCAATGCACCATAGCCCATCTATATATATATATATATATATAACTTGCCTTAAGAATAGAAAATATTAAATATTACTTTATGATTACCGACTTGTACATTCCAAACTATTAATAAGAAGTTATTTTCATTGAGCTTGTTATATGTGAATCATGCACGGTCATTATGATTTATATATAGGAGAGGCATATTTCTTTGAGGAATACATAATTCCCATGGGAATTAATTAGTGTATTATTTTGGTGATATGGTTCAAAATTTAATTTCAAAGAAGAACAAGTGTTTAAAAATATTGTAATTTTCGTAAATATAAATTAATATCAAAGCTATGTCCATTTTTTGAATTTTCTCCAATATCACATATGTTATTTTAATAATTAAAAAATTCACTCATCATATGAATGATATTGCACTTCTCCCCAATTCGTATTATCAATCTAAATTGAAATGATATTCTATATGGACAGTTATCATATATGAAATAGAAAGTCAGTGTCATGAATATCATATTTTAATATAAAAAAAGGGACCCCATTAACCTAAAGAAATTTTTTTTTTTGATTGGTGAGTAAGAAAACTGATGAAACAAGGAGAAGAAAGGAGGAAAGGATTTTGATTGACAAAAAAGACAACTGATAAAACAAGCATAAGAAAGGAGTTTGAGAAAATACAAAATGCATCCAAATATTATGTTACATCTCAATCTATAGTACATCCAAAACACTATCATATTTCAAGGATGTATGAGTAATTTTCACAACAAGCAAATTCAACATCCATTAATTTAAGGAAATTACCAAATTTATCCTTTTAACATGGTTAATAGTAATTTGAAGGATATACTTTTGGTTAATTTTTTTTTTTAATAATTTAGTTTACTTCAATTTTTAAGGTACCTCTTGACTTAGCATTACATCTTGAATAATAGACATGATTTTTCAAACATACAAAAAATTTATTCAATGATAGCTCAAATTGAGTATCTTTTATATAAGAAACTCTTATATCACAATTGCATTAATTATTTCATTTTTTAATTAAATGTACAATCAATGCAAGGTGACTCCTTTTAAAATCCTAAATTGATGAAAATGCAAGGGAAAAAAAACTTTCATTGATCTTCAGAGTGGAGGCATGAAAAGTAATGGAGTTAATTGGCTTCATTTTTTTTTGTATATATATATATATATAGTTTTCTATATTAAAATGTTATGGATACATAATCAAAATTCTAAACTAAGAGAAAATGTTTAGAACTATAATTATTCTCAGCGCTTCCCCCTAAAAAAAATTAATTGAAGAAATCATAAAATGATGATATTTTAGTCATTTCATATTTAAAACTAAGCATTAAATATATATATTTACTTCCTATTTGCTAAAATTTGGACTATTTAATAAGAGCAATATTATATCATTCCAGTGGTTGGATGACTATTAAGAAATAAGATGATCAAGCAATCTAATTATTAACAAATATATATTTAAATCAAACATATATGTTTAGAATATGAAGCAAAATTTCATAATATATGTTTATAAAATTCTCTAATATACTGAATTGCTGTGAGTTAGTTTATATTTATTTGATGGATGGTTATATATTGTTATTAAGTTTTCTAAATTAAATTACATAAATAAATTAAATTAAATTACATAAAAAAAACCACTCATTATCAATATAAATTGAAATGATCATTATATGGGGAAAATTATTATATAGGAAATAGAAAGTTAGTGTCATGAATCTCCAATATTTTTAAAATAAAAAATGAACCAAATGAGCCAAAAATAAATAAATATTTTGATTAATAAGTAAGCAAACTGATGAAACATGCAGAAAAATAAATACAAGATTTTGATTGGTTAATAAGACAACCGATAATAAAACAAGCATAAGAAATTAAGGAGTTTGAGAAAACAGAGAATTTCTCTTTATCATATACATCCAATGCCTTTTAAAAATATTGAGCACATGTGTACATGCATCCAAAAATTATGTTACATCTAATAAATGTATAGTTGTTGATGTTTGAAGGATGTATGAGTAATTTTCACAATAGGCAAATTAAACATCCATTAATTCAATCAAATTACCAAATTTATCCTTTTAACCTTTGCTTTTGATAATTTTGTTTTAATAATGTAGTATACCTTTAATATTTAAGGCACACCCAGACTTAGCATTATATCTTGAAATTGCCATGATTTTGTAAGGTAACAGAAAATAATTTCAATAATATTATCAAATTGAGTATCTAAGTTGTTGGATGACTATTAAGAAATAAGATGATCACATAGTGTCATAGACAAAAATGTCTCCATCCATAAACTTTAATTGATAGACACCCTTCCTCAAGAATTAAATTCACACAAAAAATAATTGACGTTAGCTTGATATTATCTTGGAACCCAATGCTATAACTTCTTTGGGGGGGGGGGGGGGGGGGGGGGGGGGGGGGGGGTCATTCTTATCCTTAAAAAAAATACTAGTTCATGAATATTAAGGAATTAGGAATATAGAAAGTTCTTGCTTTTATTTGAAAAAAAAATGAGGTGTGATGCCAACAAATTAAAAATGATTAATTTAAAAATCTAATTCTCAATTAAGTGATATTTTTTTATTGTTTTATGTATCGGTTTTTTACCTAAATATTGTGATGTTATTTAGGAGGGAAAAATTGTATATATTTTTGTATAATAAATCTGTAAAAGTATTATTATGTACATGAGATGCACATAATATTATTTAAATTCCTGTTTTTTTCTTTGGAGAATTCTTATGATTTAAGAAAAGAAAAAAGTTGTACCGGATTATAGGGGTACATTTTGGTGTGCATGAAGCATTGTCAAGGGCGACACAACTGACACTCCAGCTGGGGCCCTGGGGTCCACCTCGTCATAATTGAATCCTAATTACCTCCATTTCAGACAAACAGGCAGTCAGAAAGTACTTCCATGCATGCCACATTGTTTTCTTCATAATTTATTCATGCTCACAGCTCACCACCACAAATGCACAATAAATTCAGATGCTAACAACAGATGTTTGTCACCGAATCATTTCATCTTTTGGCGCGGAAATATTTCAAAAATTCAAAATAAGAGTTTATATTTTAGTGGGGGTTTAGTAATATGGAGTTAGGCTAATATGACATTGGTGTTATTAATTTCAAACTAAATAACACCACATCTTAAACCGTTAGATCTGTTTTAATATTCGTACAAAATAAAGTGCTTGAACAGTAAAAGCAGATATTACGAATATTAAAGTAGATCTAACGGTTTAAGATGTGGTGTTATTTAGTTTGAAATAACACCAATGTCATATTAGCCTAACTCAGTAATATGTGTAGTACATGTCGATTCGTACTATGATTTTAAAGTCTAAACAGTCGATCAGAACTATTCAGTATAATTTATGTATAAAAATATACTAGATTATTGCATTTTATATTTTATTTTAAGATTTTTTTTTTACTATATTGTTAGATAGAAAGAAAATCATTACTTTTGAATGGTCCATAATTTTTAGATCAAATATTTTTCTACATATATAAAAAGCAGTAAAACATTTCTAAAAAATATAAAATTTGATTTCCCCGTATATTTTCAAATAAAGATCACCAAAACAGAGTCAAACTTTCAAATAATAAGAGTCAAACTTATATGAGGGTCAATCATATAAACTTTTTCTATGGAGAATGAGGATCCATTTTATAATATCAAACTATTTCGCAGTGTATATAGAATATCATATCTAAATACAAAAAAAAAAGAAAAAAAAGAAGTGGAGGTTAATGGACTCTCATTTTTTTCTTAAAGATCACGTTGAACCATTTAGAATGATTGTTTAGATTTTAAAAACAAATATATATATCTATAGTATGAACAAATTAATGTACACTTCACATAGTAACGTTGTCTCACTCTTCATGTTTATAAATTATTGATCAGTGATATCACACAGCTCAAATATATATACGGAAGTATATTCTTCTTCTGATAAAGTTAGCCCCTTAAATAGGAAAATATACTTTCCAGCTGATACAAAGCTGTAGTATGCACAGAGACACTAAGCCACTAATCTTGTTTAATGGAGAAGATAATCGTTATTAATTTTTAACTGGAAACTGGAGAAGAATCAAACAAAAATGACATGAGCAGAATCAGTGCTTCTCATCAGGAGATTCCAATGATCCAATCATACCTCATATATTATATAAACAAAGTAAATAAAAAAATGATGCAATCATAGCATACTGAAAGTGTTCCTCTGCACCTCAGGACCAACTTTAGCTAACCCTCTTTGATTCAATATATAGAACACAAGCACCACATAGCACCTCTCAAATAACAATTCCAATTTCTAAAACCAAGCATTCCTTCCATCAATGGGTGACAATATCGGATCCTTTCGATTCATCAATCTCTTAAACCAAACCAATCAACCCCACAATGATCATCCCTTCCCCGACTTAGAATTCAACGAGGCCGACGTGTTCTATTCATCTACCGTCGATTCTCCTTACGGTTACCACTACGAGTCGCCTCCTTCCACCGTTGATCATAACCGGCGTTTCGGGCTTTCGGCTCTTTTAGCTGACAGCGAAACAGAATCAATGGCAGCAACCTCCCCTCAGCCTGTGCCGTATTTTGCTCACACGCAAAGAACCGGGCCCCATCAGTCAGCACCACAGGCCGTACCGACATGGCACGTCCGAACGGAATATCATGATGGTGATGAAGATGTAGTGTTTGATCAAGAAGAAACAGAGATGGTGCCGCCACATGTGATGGTGGCGCGGTCCCACACACCAACTGCCTTGTCAGTTTTAGAAGGGGCAGGAAGGACTCTCAAAGGAAGAGACCTTTGCCGGGTCCGTAATGCCGTGTTGCAAAAGACCGGTTTTCTCGACCTTTGATGTGAATTATGAATTATTAGCTAGGTTTCCTCAAGATCGATTTAAGCATGGTTACGGGCTTATGAAAATTTCTCGTTACCTAATTAATTTTTTTTCTTATTTCGGGTTATTGTGGAATGTTAGAAAATGCTCTGTTTTGTAGTTGCCATGTGAAGTATGAGGTAAAGAGTTTAACGGGGTAATTTTGGCTTCACGCAACGCAGGAATCATATGCAGTGCTGTTCGATTCTATAGTCTTTGTGCTGCATTTAGTCAAGGCTGCTCTGTTAAAATCTTTCCCGAAATATGGTTTAGGTGCAAGAACTTTTGTAATTAGTAGAAACATTGTTTGGATATTAATGTTATCGCTGTTATTTCTACTTCGAATATCTACTCTTAATTTACCATTTATAATTTCAATTCATATCAATTAGGGGTGCACAAAAAATTCGTAGTTCGTGATTCGATTCGAGTTTGATTCGAAAAAGTTCGAAAAAAATTCGATTCGAAATAGATTCGGTTTGAAATTAATTCAAACCAGTTCGATTCGAAATTAATTCAATTTCGAATTCGAATTTGATCATATTCGATTCAAATAGGTTCGCGAATTTATTTGGTTCGAAATTGAAATCTCCGAGTGTAATCTGAACCGTCCAATTAATATCTGAACATCACGTCTCTCCATCTCTCGCTATCTCTTATGAAAATTATTAATTTATTCAGTTCGAAACGCGTGTAACCTAATTACCTAGCCGACTAAAATATCACTTTTCGCTTTTTCCGAAGCTGTCTCCTTCTCCTTCGCTCTTTCTCCTCTCTCCTTCCAGTGGTTTGAAATGGCGCATGGATTTGAGATGGTAGCTTCTTTTGTGAAGCTCAAGCGCACACCCATAGAAGGAGAATGCTCAAGCTCGTGTTAAATTTTATTGATTTCTTTTGGATTTCCTGATTTCAATTTTTCATACAATTTGTCTCAATTTCGAATTAATTTCGAATCAAATCGAACTAGTTCGAATTATACCGAACCAAATTCGAACTGGCCTTTTAGGTTTGAAATCTATTTCAATTTCGAACTGGGTTTGGTTCGAAATTATTTCGAATTCGAATTCGAACTAAGGCAGATTTGATTTGGTTCGGTTCGTTTGCAGCCCTAATATCAATGTTTCGGATATTAATGTCATCGCTGTTATTTCTACTTCGAATATCTACTCTTAATTTACTACTTATAATTTCAATTCATATCAGTGTTATAAATAATAGTATGTAGTCGGACGGACAGGGTACCGCCAAGCAATTTATCAAAAATAAGTATGAATAATTGACTATAATCAAAAATAATTAACCAATTAGTTGAAAAAATTCATAACAGTTTAGTCACTGCCAATGACTAATCGACCGATTAATCAACATACGTTTTTTATAACACTGATTCATATCACCTAAGGTATCTGTGTTAATCTCATATTGACACAAGCAATTTGTCAATTTTAAAATTGCTCCCAATTAGGGGTGGCAGAGACAAGCTCGTAGCTCGTGGCTCAATCGTGACTCGTATCTGACTTACTCGCTAACAGTTCATTAATTACTGGACTGAATAAGCCAACTCGCTACTAGCTCGGTTCAGAATTAACAAGTACAAACTGGGACCTAGCTTGCTCGCCAGCTCGCGAGCTAGCTCAGTTGCATATTAATTTGTAAATTTGTATGAATTTGTGTGCATTTCATACTGTCTAACTCGATTCAGCTAGGTATAAAACATTTGTAGAATTTATTTTATTTTTAAAACAAAATTCAACCAGATCCAGCAAGCCAGCTCGTAAGTTAACTCAGTTAAACTTGTAACGATTTCAAACTGAGATTTCAGCTCAGACTTCTAAAGTCACCTCGCTCATAACTCGAACGAGTTCAGCTTATTGCCACCTAGATTCCGAATTGACTACTATTCATATATCGAACGGTCCTATTATAAACTCACCGATTACTTGGTCAAAAGATTGTTTTATTCACAATCAAATATTCCATATTTATTTTGAACATATGATAAATTAAAAAGTCAAAAGCTTTCAAATTGACATTTTTTTTTCTGACGTACCTACCGTACATTCTCTTGCATGAACAATAATTACTTAAAGTCAATTGTATATTAGATATAATTGTCATATTAAATTCTCCATATGTGTTGTAATCAGCAATCTTTTAAAGTTGGGATAGCGTATCGGTTGTAACTAAAATAACCGTGACCATCTGATTTGAAATGGAAGGTTCTGATCCACCCACAAACAAATAGATATATTCCGTACCAAATTATAGCAATTCCAATTCAAAACTTCTTTTTAACAGATAGGTTGATTTTTACACATTTATTTAATTAGTTTTAACACGAATTTAATTATTTTTAACAAATAGTTATGAAAAATATGACTGCATGACTATATATTTTTTAAAAATATTGAACGAGTTATTTAAAAAAAAAATAGTATGCTTATAAATACTTAACTGTTTTTTTAATCTAATTATCTTTGAAAATTATGAACATATACGTGTTAAACGGCATGAAAAAATATTAAAAAAAAAAATACAGTTATGTAGTCATTTGTTTAAGTATTGTATGTTAAAAGTTACTAATTATTTTTACATATTTTATTGAATAACTCGTTAGCATATGGATTACATATATATGCTAATATTAATATATTCTCTTCGCATAGTAATTATATTCCCAATAAACTTAAAAAAATAATGTTTTTTATGTGAATTTGATTGAAGTATTGTCTTTACGTGAAGATCATATTAAAATTGAGTTAGAGAACTTTAAAAAATATCTCATACTAAAAAAAAAGTATCCCTTTTGAAAGATCCAACAACTACTTTGATGCATTATGATGCTCTCCTCCGTCATAATGGAATCATTCGTTGGTTGAACACTTTTTGTTTACTTGTTTAGTACAAAAGACTTTGTATTTTAGAATATTTTATTAAGGGCAATTTGGCCACTAGCAAGATATTAAATAGTGTGCTTGTGTTGCTAATTTGCTATCACATTGAAAGGGTAAGGGGGTGTTCGATGGGCATCGGATCAAATTCTGTTCGATGGGCTGTTGGAATTGTCGGATCTGCTTTAAGATTCGCGCCCACAATTTTATGTCTGCTTTAAAATCCGTACACACGAATCCTAAAGTAAATCCGACGGTTCCAACAGCCCATCGAACAGGATTTGATCCGATGCCCATCGGAAACCCCCCTCTCCCCACATTGAAATGATTGTGGGTCAAGCATACACACAATTAATTTATAATTTATTCAAGGAGCCGACATCATATCAAGCAGGACTTGAGACTTTGAGAGTAGTTCCGATGTTCATCAGAACTACTTTGATTCAATTCGATGAGCTCAAACACTATTTGATTCACTTTAAAATTTCGTACATATCTGTTTTAATTTTGATTTCGTGCACACAAATTTGAAAACAAATCAGACAGTTTTATAACTCATTAGATTAAATTATAAATTCAATAGACAATGGATGCGAATTTGGGCTTACCACCGAAGTGCACGATAAAACACTTGAAAAAAAAGTTAAAAAAAAAAAAAAAATGGTACCGATCAATCCAATCAAGCAATCAAGCAATCAAGTTGGTATTTGTTTTTTTGGACGTATGCTAATTTCCAGCCTATTTTGGAACCGTTTTTTATTTTTTTATTTTTTTTTATGTGTCTTCTAAACACAATAAACATAATTGACAGACTTAAAAAAAAAAATTACAAAGGGACCGAGCCGAAATTTTTAAATATACCATCATCCCAAAAAACATAAACCCAAACACCCCGGTTTTGAAAATTTTCGAATTTTGACATGACCGCATCGCCTAGATGCGGCCACTTTTCTGCGGGCCGCATCTAGGGGCAGCGGCCTTTTTTTTTTTTTTTTTTTTGCTTTTTTCTCATGTGACTTTGAACTGAAAACAGGGTGGCCGCTCCCTCGGGATGCGGCCCTGGCCGCATCGCCTAGAAGCGGCCCGAAATAAGGTGGCCGCTTTCTCGGGATGCGGCCGTGTCAAAATTCGAAATTTTTCAAAAAAATGGTGTTTGGGTTTATCTTTTTTTGAACCATGGTATATTTAAAAATTTCGGGGGACCGAGGTTAGATATGTGCTGTTTTTTTAAAAGAAAAGAGAGAAATAACCATAAATTGTGGTTTTATATTGTTTTTAAGAGAGCGCAAATTTAATTGCGACCCATTCAAAACAGAAACTCAGATTAAATCTGCTCCTCTGATAAAAATAATTTTTTTTATGAAAATCATGTTAATTATGTTTATTGTATTTCAGAAAATGGTAAGAAAAAAAAATCAGCTTTTGAAATAATAGTTGTAGTAAAGCTAGGGTGTGATTTGCTCACTAAAAGAGTTTGGTGAATACAATTTTAAAAGTCTATTTGATTAGTTTTAAACAACGAATTCAAACCGTTAAAATTTATCTACTTCTGGTACAACAAATACTCCAAGAGGTGGGGCTATGGATGAGATACTGTACTGGACCAGTGATTAGAGAAGGGATAGGCTAGATGGACAATAGAGGCTTTTGTAATAATTGTATTTTAAGTTGAGGTTAGCTGTTTAGAAATGATGTAATCAATTGGTAGCCTCTACCAATATTTTCAAAAAAAAAAAAAAATTATCTACTTCAAAAATGATGCAAGTACAAATTTTTTTTTGAAAAATTTCAAATTCATTTATTATAAAATCAAGTGATAAAAAACATAAATATTTTGTAAATTATTTCATAAACTATTTTATGTATTAATTTTTCATCAATTTTCTAACCGCAATATATAAAAAATGTGCCTGTGTTGCTATCACATTTTAAATGATTGCGGGTCAAGAATACATACAATTAATTTATAATTTATTCACGGAGACGACATCAAATCAGGCAGACTATTTCTGGCGAATTCGGGATTACCACCGAATTGCAATCGGATAATCGATAAAATTCTTGAAATAATAAAAAAAAAAATTAACGGTACCGATAAATTCAATCAAACAATCCACTTGGTATGTGGTTTTTGGATGTATGCTAATTTCCTTTGGCTTTCCGCTTTTGGATTAATAGTTGATGAATGAATATTGTCAAATTTTTAGTAATTAAAAAATCGATTTGATTGATGAGTTTTTTTTTTTTTTTTTTTCTTTCTAAAATTAACAAGTATCAAACAAATCATTGATTCTGTCAAAATGAGATTTTTTTTTTCTTTACTTGGAGTAAAGATAGTTTATAACTATTTAAATTTAATATTTATGAATGAGTTTTAAAATTACGATTTCTCACACGAATATATTATATTGTCACTATATTAAAGACTAATTCTCAGTTCAATTCACCTTTTATTATACATAAAGTTCGAAAAAAAGGTAATCGAACTATTGTTTTGATCCACCTAAAATTTCAAGTCCATGCCTCTCTTTTTTTCTTCTTCTTCTTCTTTCAAATAGCACTTGAGGACCAGACTATTAATTTGATCTAGAAGCAGGGGTGCAAACGGATCGGATACGGATCAGATAGTGGTAAAACCATATCCGCATCTGTTTTTATTTTCCGGATACAGATACGGATCGGATATTTGACAGATACGGATACGGATCGGATATTAACCGGATACGGATACGAATATCCGCTTTTTATAATAGTGAATAACATATTTTTTTTCATAATTCATATTAAATTATATAATATATATATACTATTCGGATACGGATAATTAAAATTCAAAATCATATTCGTATCCGTATCCGCACGGATATTTGGATATCGGATATCCGTATTAAATTTTCAGATACGGAATCGGATACGATCTGATAATATCCAACCCGTTTGCACCCCTATCTAGAAGTGATCGAATTAATGGTTCAGTCATTTAGAGGATGGAATCTATCTGGCCAACCTGTGTAGAGGTGTGGAAACTCAACCTGAACCGAATCAATAATTCGAACTCACTATTTATTGAGAAAAATATATAATCTCTCTTGATAAATCGGTGCAAGTCGTTTCAATATCTGTACACGTTGCTTCAATATTCATACGGATTAAGTGCGTGTAGATTATGAAACGAATTGAACAGTTTGAAGCGGACATCATACCGATTTGAGTTTCATGCTCATCAGACACATCTCGCTCCTGTCAAATTTCTGCACGAAAAAAAAAATGTGAAATGTCAATAATTAGTTACAGATTTCACAAATTGCTAAGATGAGAAATGATTTAAATAGAGCAATTTATGTCGCTGTAAAAAAATTCATACTCCATCTTAAGAGATTATTATTGAACAGTTTAAACGAGAAATACATTCTTTATTTACCTGTTACTCCACAATTAAACATCCCAAGTCAAACCCATTATTAGAAACTATAAGCTTGCTAATTAAACAGGCAAAATTATACTAATACAAACGGGCTGAGTTTGGATGATTTTCGTACGGCCCGTTTATCGGCCCGTTTATCAGCCCGTTTGTTTAGACTAGACCGATCCCTCTCTCCCTCTTTGCTGCCTCTCTCTACTGAACTCCCCCTGCGCCGCTTCTCTACTCTGTCGCGCTGGCTCCTCTAGGTAAACTCTATCTCTTCATTTTTAAACATTTTCTTGCAAAAGAAAAAGTAAATTAAATAGAGAGGCACTAGATCGAAACCCCCTCCTTTGCTCGATTCTCTTCATACTGGTATACGTCTTGTTTTTCTCTTTTTAAGTTATGTTTGATTAGGGTAAAATAGCCATTAATGGCTGACTTGAAAGCTTGAATGCGTGCTTGCATGTTTGGTTCCTTACCTGTTCATACTCGAATTTTCTGAAATTGAGATTTTTTTTCTTGATGCTATCTATGATCTGGGGCATGGTTGAAATTGTAGAAATTTAGAAACAGAAATGTGTAAGTTGCATAATAAATGTTGTAATACACTGTGAACTGTTTTACAACTCAGCATTTTTAATTGGGTGGCTTACTGAAGTTTGGTCTTGATTTAGAAGATTAATGGTAGTACTGCTGTGTTAATGGGTTTTATATTTTGTGTTTTGACTGAAACCCTATAACTCAGCATAAATTGTATTTCAAATCAGTTCGCATTAAATTTATTTGCTTAGTCTGGTCTGATAATTTTTCTGACCAATTTTCAACTGATATTATTGGCATTATCGGAACCCTGCAACTTGCCACGGCAAAGGAAACATCTCCAGTCTAACAATTTATTGTGATATGTTCATCTAAATTAAGATCTGTAGATTCTTTTCTAATTTAAGATATGTTCATCTTAATTCTTGAAATTAAGATATGTTCATCTTTTCTAAATTAAGATATGGTCATCTTAACAAAGCTGGACATGTTTTATGCATTTGTGAAGGTAAAATATGATGAATATCAAGGCACAAGGTAGTGAGGGGAGTTATGGCATTGATAGGATCAGTAGCTTGCCTGATGATGTTCGCACACATATCCTATCTTTTCTTAGTACAAGAGAGGCCGTGCAGACATGCATCTTGTCCAAAAGATGGATAAACACATGGGCTTCTGTGCAGGATCTCAAATTTGACATTTTAGATTTCAGGTTGCCAAAGTTTCTTGATGGTGAAATGGCTGTAGAAGAATTTGTGACCAAATTCAAATTATTTGTGAAAAATGTGTTGGAGAAACGAGAGACATCATGTGTTAACATATTTCAACTTTGGTTGGATTCTAGGTTTTACTTTCCTCGCACTCAAGCTGTTGCCGATTATATTGGTGATGTGATGAAGTTGGGGCCTCGAGCGTGCTTAGTCAAAATGGGTTTGTGTGAAAATTTGAATTTAAACATGGATGCCATTTTCACTTGTGCATCACTAATACATCTGCAGCTGCAGCTGTGTCTCTCTGTAGAAGTCAATCATTTTGAAGCTATAGAACCCAACTCAGTAAACCTTTCTTGTCTTAAAACACTTGACCTTGATGGTGTTACAATGAGCGATGACTCTTTGAAGAAGCTTTTGTTGGGGTGTCCTGTGCTTGAAGTATTAGTGCTACAAAATTGTTATATCAGCATTATTGAGATATGTTCCAACACTTTGAAGAAGTTGATTCTTAGTAGTGGTTATCACATAATGAGATTGCATATTTCCACGCCTAATCTCGTGTATTTGAATATTATAGTCAGTGCTATGGGGAAAACTCTGTTGCTTAATATGCCATCGCTTGTTGATGCCTCCATCTATATTCCTGGTTTGTGTGATCAAGGTAAATATGTTACGAGGTTACCCAAGCTTATTCACAGCCTTTCAAATGTTGAAAGCTTACGTCTTGATTATTATTGGTCCAAGCTGCCAAAGGTATTTTCTCTTTGCAAAATATTGGAAACAAAAATCTTCATTGCTTCTACTTTTGCATATACTCTTTGTTGGCTTTATTTTTGTTACTTTAGAATTAATAAAACCCTGCTCCTGTTATATACATATGCACTCCAAAGTCTAACGAAGCCCGGTACATACCCTTATTGTTTATTAGGACAATATTAAACAAACTCATATAATATCATCTTTCTAAATTGATTGGCTCTTGATGCTGTCTGCCATAAATACACTTTGTTTTCAACTATAATTTAGATACAATTCATAATATTAAATGTACATGATATTTGTTTGTGGTTCTTGGAGTCAACACATCCTATGGCTATAATAAGCCCCCCAAAAGTTCTCATTTGTAATTAGCTTTTTTATTTTCCTTTTTGCTTTTTCTCTGGAACATGGTTTTTATTTTACTTTGTAATGAAAATAGGTACTAAAGAAGGATTTTTCTGATTGCCTAATGTTCAACAACTTAAAGCGCCTGGAACTAGTGAATATGGGTTTGCATGACTTTGATCTTGCATCATTTTTCCTCCATCACTCACCTAAGCTACAGGAGCTCACCATAAACAACATCTGTGTAATCTCTCTCTCTCTTTCTCTCTCTATCTCTCGGTATTGCTACTGGTACTTATTATTTTCCCATGCCTCAATTAAGGGAGGCAGACAAAAACAAAGTCAATTAATGAGATGGTAGAAAATTCCAATTTGATCGAATAAAAAAATGATAAGCTTCGAGTATCTATAGTTAATAGACTTGCTAGGAATGGACGTAGATCAGGACTTAACAATATAGTAAAGGTGGTGTGTAACTATGTGTTGTTGATAATAGTCCCCTCAATTAAGTTCTTGTCGAAGGATCTTTGATCAATGAAACATATAACTTGTTTTGTTACAATTGAAGGCATGGAAGAGCAAATGTTTGGAGATAACTAAGGAGGGACCGAGAGATGCATTAGTTCAGCGGGAGTACCTTCAGACCGTTAGAATTTCGGGACATTATAGAGTTTTTGATCAGCTGATCAACAAGTTGCTTGCCCATGTTAAGATCATCGGTGAAATTCATACTCCGACAAGAACCTTGTCCATGGTAACTTGGGGGAGCTTTCATGCATGACTCGCTTGTATTAATATTATCTAATATGTGATATCTTTTGGGTGTTATGGCAAACACTGAACCTTAATTACTGGGTGCTTCTCTGGGTGAGTTTTGTATTTTCCTAGTATTTTGTTGGTGTGGATGTAATTTTGGGATGCAGGGGGCTTTAATAGATGATTTGAGTACCATGGTGGATTTTGGAAACTGGTACTTTTGGGGATGTGGTGGTACTGGTAGTGGTTTGGGAGGGTTTGGTACCAGTACCTTACAGGGCAATTACTATGGAGAGGTGATTTTCTTTTCCCACCCCTCTTTTGTTATACTATTATGTAAACTGTTGAGGCTTCTGCAATGCAACTTGTGTTGTATTGATGCCATTGGGTTTCCATAATATTGACTTTTAGTAATTATTTTTATATGTTGATATGATTATGTGCGAGGTTTGCAAATGTAACATCCTTATGGCCTGAATTTCACTCATAATTGCAATGTTGTCATTTTATCTTGTTTGAAGTTTGGTCTATAGAAATTTCTATTTTGTTTTGCCTTTTGTAAAATAAAAAAATCGTTTTAAGACCAAAGTTGTAATTTTATAATTACAAGAAAATACTAGTAATTAATGGAAATTATTCCCGTTAAAAGGATCAACAAGCAAATAAGTCTTATAAAGACTTGTGGCTTTTACAGAACCCAAAATAAATCTGGACATAAGACAAGTTGAAGGTCCAGATCAACAAGTTTGATTGAGGGATGATATATAGTTAGGTTGTTATCGTGTGCTAATGTCAGGTGTGGTCAAGCTTTGATTTCATGGCAGAATCAAGCTGAGGATCTTGTTGGTACGTAGGTCTATGCAAACTCTATATGACTGACGATCTTTTTTCTATCAAATGCAAAAAGGGATTTAAAAAGTTACTGACCTGATGCATTACAGCAAAGCATGACACGTGTACTGGTCACGTGGTGTCATTTGTGTGTCGCGTGTTGTGACTATTTGCCTCATGTGTAATTATGACCACTAGATATCAAATAGTGAATCCTTAATAAACTAACTTAAATTATGAAAAAAATAGTTAAATGTGATCAAACTTTACATATCAAATTGGTCACAACAGAGCATTAGCACGACACGTGACCCAAGTCACAGAGTGACTAGTCACGACACGGCACGCATGCCAAGTATTTAGATCCTATAATGCAAAAGACTAGTGCATGATTAATTTCCGTTGTAGGATATGGAATTACAATTGGAATTCAGTGGGTTGAGAACTGGAATTGGTAATAATAGTAAAGAATAAGAATTCCATCTTAATTAGGAATAATTGAAAATAATTAAGGATCCCAATTGATGACAATGGGCTATATCATATTTAATTTTTAAAAGATTTAATACTACGTTGTTAGAAAAATAATGTCCAAGTGGATTCTGGCTTGTAATTGATCTACAGAAATATAGTAGTGATAAATCATGGTACAATCTTTAGTGTTGTTTCCAGTGGATGGGTACATGAAAATTCTGATTAAGAATGCTAGTCTGGTTAGAGGAAAATAGGCTAATTCTGGTAAAACTTATGCCTGTAATGTAAAATGTCAGTTTGGGTACTTAAATGAGATGCTCGCTTATGGATCTTTTTTTTTCTTTGTTTTTTTGGTACATTACCAGTAAACCAGGAGGGATTTTTAATTCTGTACCACGTTTTTTTCTTGTGTAAAATAAAGAACTCGTTTTGAGACTGAAGTTATAATTTTATTTAAAAAAAATAATATTAGTATATTAATAATGTAAACTATTTCCGTTAAAATTAAGAACCAACAAGCAATTAGGTCCAGATCAGAAGTGACAATATCATAGCCTATTTTGACTAGGAAATGAAATCGAAGGACATACTGTAGCGGTAATCTAGGTTAAATCAATTCCTCTTATGAGAGGATGATTTAATAATTGTCTCTAAAATATTATGAAAGTTTTGTCTATTTTATGTGTTTGTAGGGAAAATAATTCAGAAGGGACCGGCAGATGCATTTGTCCAGCAAAAGTTTCTCAAGACTGTTAAAATGGTAGGATTTAAAAATGATAATGAATTTGTTGATCAGCTCATCAACAATTGCTTGCCCATATTAAGATCATTGGTGAATTTTTTTTTTTAAAATTATGTGTTTCATCTTGTTTAATGTTCGGATAATTTTGATAACTAAGGGGAGCTTAATGTATGACGCAGTTGTATTAATATCATTTAATCTAATATGTAATATTTTGTGGGTCGATGACTCAGTTGTATTAATATCATCTAATGTAACATCGATCATCAAAATATCATGTTACCGCAGAGAATATGATTGTGGTCCCGCTACAGTGTGCAAGTCCATTTCAACTTTTCAAGTTCTCAACCAGCGAACCATTCAGTTCTCTGTGTTTGACCCGTTAATTTCTCCCTTCTTATTTCGGATATTTTTCAGATATATTTAAAATTTCCTCTTTGGTTCTCCCTACTCTCCTCCTCGCCAAAAGCAAAAGGCCCACCAACACTACTTTTGTTTATCAACTAGAGAGAGAGAGAGAGAGAGAGAGAGAGAGAGAGAGAGAGAGAGAGAGAGAGAGTTGTGGAGGAAGAGTTGTGCAAAGGTGCAAAGGTGAGTTGTGGAGGAAGAGTTGTGCAAAGGTGAGGCAGGGGGATTACACCCTTCAACCAGAACCTGATTAGTTTAGATGGGTGTATGTGTTTTTGGGTTAATGAGTTTGGATGTTTATGGTTTTTGATTTATTTACATCATTGATGTTTACTGTTGTTTTAAGGGTAAATTCGGTGGTAACCGAATGTTCCCAGTTTTGTAAGACTTTTCATACTTTGATCAATAAAATTTCGGACCTAGGCAGCCACTGCCAGGTATTTCAAAAAAAAAAGAGAGAGAGAGAGAGAGAGGCAAACAGATTTAGCTGCCGGTGTAAAGGAATGGAGAAAGGAAAGGCGATCCTTGATGAAGGAAAGGCCAAGCTTCAGGTTCTCATCGAGAAGAACAGGAGGGCCTTCCCGCCTAAGGAGCCAGAGTGGCAAATAGTCCGCAGGAAGAGGTCATACCCAAACCACTGGAGGCCGGGAGGAGGAGTACCATCGCCGGCAGTGCTTATACCAAGATCCAAGGTTTACATCCCATTTCAAACAAAGCCTACCTATGCTGGGATGGTGGCCAACCGCAACACCTCACCCACCACCTCGCCCCCTATCTCTCCACCATCCTCACCCCAGACACCAACCTACTACCTTTCGCCTCACAGCCCTACCCCATTACGTTTCCCCCCCTCCTCTAAGTTTGAGGAATGGAAAGGGAAGTGTTTCCGATGCTGTAGGTCAGGACACTCTATTGCCGTCTGTCGAAACCCACCCAAGTGTGGCCGGTGCTGGAAAAGTGGCCACACTGGTAATAAATGTAAGGCAGCAAACACCAAGCAAGCTCCCATGCCGGCCGGTAAGCCGGTTACAGTAGACAGAGTTCAGAAAAATGAACCGGGCTTCGGCGAGATGCTAACTGAACCAAAACCCCGCAATCCACCACCGATGCCTGAGGGACGGCCTGAGTTTGTCAGATGTTTCGTAGATCGTGATGCTGAGTACTACCATGAAATGGATCGGCTCAATCGAGGGGTCGTGGTGCATACAGAGTCATTGGCCATTAACTTTGACTTATCAGTTGATAAGATAGCCGAATGGGTGGCTCAGTCAAAGCTCATCCCAGAATCTGAGATAGTCGTATCGGTGCTCACAAAGAAGAGGTTCCTCATCATCTTACCTGAAGGGTTGGCACCTGAGACATTGATTCAAGCCATTCCGTATGAGGTGTGGGACGAGGGCATTTCGTTTCAGAAATGGGACCACACAGAGGATGTAGAGAGGCTGGTCCCGGAATTCAAAGCTATTATCGACCTGGTTGGCATTCCACCTTTCTTTTACAGAGAAAAACAGGTCATCAATGCGGTAAGTTCTTTTGGCACATACTTGGGTACGGTAGCACAACCCAATCAGGCTGATATATCTGCCTGGACCACTGTGGTGGCCGTAGAGAAGTTGGAAGATATCCCTGAGGGGGTGCTCATGGTGGCGGGGGAAGCGAAATACCCAATACAGATCAAGCCAATTAAATGGAAGAAAGGCAGAGTTTATGACGAAACTGATTTCCCAAAACCTCCACAAAAATTTGGAAAACCACCAAAACCGATACAGCAACAGCAGGAAGGAGATACCAAGATCGGACATGGCAGCACCATAGGCTCAGCTGAAGAAGATGACATGTTCCCGATGTCAAGACGAGTACTTTTAGAATTGTGTCAAGGGCGAGAGTTGGACACGCTGCCGTTGGCAGTCAGAGCGGTCATCATCGGAGAAGAAGTGCCTAAAGAAAATTCAGATTCAATTCTATTACTAACAGATTCTGGTGTGGCGGGTCAAATCAATGAATCTGAGTTACCCGTTTCATTTAACGGTACAGATCTGGAGACTCACATCAACAACGAGAAGGACCTGACAGAGGTATTTCTCGAGGATACGGTTCTAAGGGGCACGACTCCTGAGGGGCAACAGGAAGTACGAGGTAATAAATGTGATGAAGGAGACGTGTCTAAAGGGGATAACCAAAAAGAGACGCAACTGGTATTACCTAATGGTGAGGCAGGTCCCCAACAGAAAGAACCTATCCCACGCGCGACTGATCAGTCAGACACAAATGTTAATGAGTCAGAGGCAGGGGAGATGGGTTTTGAAGAAGCATTAAATGATCCCACTCAAGTGGAAGGGGGCCCACAGGAAGACTCAGAGCCGTTGGCAGTATTGAGAAAATCAGTGAGAAAATCCAAGAAAAACAAAAGCATATTTAACCAAGTTTTGGGCCGCCCAAAATTAATTATGGGCTACAAGCGTAAAGATTCTGGAGCTGGGCCGTCCAAGAGATCCTTTGTCAAAAGGAAAGAAAGAAAGGTGGATCTAGTAAAAGATTCGGAGGGGTTCTTCAAAGTCCATGTGGATTTCGCTCACTGCATTGCTGTAGCAGAGGGCTGTGGTGTGAATCCGCAAGATGTCCAACAGACAATTGAAGATGATAATTTACAGAGGTTGCATGTATCAGATTTACCAAACTCGGATGAAGAGGATGACATGCAAAGCCATGAAGAGGAAGGGGCTGCACAGGAAGGCAATTCGAACCTAGATTCCGAGGAGGAGATCCAATCCGAGATGGATTGAGAACCAGCATAAGTGTTGAATTTTTGTGGTGCTTGTTGATGTTTTTCAGTTTTTTTAATGTATCAAAAAAAAATCAGAGTTATGTCCTGGAATGTCAGAGGGTTAGGTGATGTTAAAAAATGTGATGTCGTTAAGAATGTCATTAGAAGGTCTCGTTGTGATGTTGTATGCTTGCAAGAGACAAAGTGGAATAAATTTGATTTTGCTTATATTCCATGCATGCTGCCTAGTTTTTTTAATAGAGAAGGGTGTTGGGTAGATGCAAATAGCTCGGCAGGGGGAATTTTTATAGCATGGAAGCATGCTTACACTTTGATTAACTCCTTTGCCACAAGGCATACATGCACAGCTGTTCTACAGCAAGCTTCAACGTCAAGGCTTTGTGTGATTACCACGGTATATGGACCCAGTAGAGATGAAGAAAATATGGAATTTATTGAAGAAGTGAGAAGGCTAGCGCATTACATAACACAGCCTTGGATAATGACGGGTGATTTCAACCTTGTTAGATGGATGGTCGATCGTTCGGGTCAAATGAGGGGATTTGGACTCATGTTTGAATTCAATGACCTCATTAGAGACCTTCAACTCATGGAGGTGCAGTTACAAAATCGTGATTTCACTTGGACAAATAAACAGCCGAACCCAGTGATGTCTAGGCTCGACAGGTGTTTCCTGACACCGGATTGGGCACTTAAATACCCCACTATCACACTCACAGCGCTTGAGATGATAGTATCAGACCACGTCCCGTTGGTTTTATCATGTCAAACACCACCGGCGAGAAAGGCACCATTCAGACTTGAAAGGTTTTGGTTCAAATATTCTTATGCACATCAGATGGTTCAAAAGATTTGGGCGAACACCCAAATAACAACTCCAGAGAATGCCTTGAGTGGTTTTGATGGAAAAACGGTTCGGTTGCATTCGGAATTGAGAATATGGCATAGGAAAAGATTTAATGAAATGCAGGATCAATTGGAGTATTGCAAGATGGCCATATTATTTTTTGATCGGATTGAGGAAAAAAGGAAATTAGATAAGAGAGAATTTTGTTTGAGGCAGAAAATCCGAGAAAAGGCGTATGAGCTATCAAGTAATTTTGAAATTAGATGGCACCAAAGATCGAGATGTAACTGGCTACAGAATGGAGACCGCAACACAAGATTTTTTCATGCCTATGCCTCGGCACGGGTACGGAGAAATACAGTACAGACAATATTGGTGGGACAGCAATCCGTTACAGACCAAAAATCCATTATGGACAGCTTTCAACAGCATATGAAGAGCCTTCTTGGAGAAAAGGTACCATCTATGACCTTTAATCCGAAGGTGTTGTATCCAGAACAGCAAATGGACCTTAAACACTTGCAACAGAGATTTTCCATGGAAGAAATAAATAGGGCGGTTAAACAATTGGCGAACAATAAAGCGTCTGGTCCCGACGGACTTCCGCATGAATTCGTTAAGGAATATTGGAATCTATTGCAGGATGATATTTTTAAAATATTTGAGAATTTCTGGGAGCATGGGCTGGATTTATCGGAAATAAACAAAGCGAATATAGTAATGATACCCAAAAAGGAGAAGGCAGTGGAGATGGGGGATTACAGACCAATTAGCATAATTAACATAGTGCCAAAACTGATCACGAAGGTTCTATCAAATCGGCTAAGAGTAGTGTTGCCGGAACTTGTCTCGTACTATCAGACTGCTTTCACTCGTGATAGACACATTGCTGAAAATTTCCTTGCGACTAGGGAGATATTGCAGCATGTTAATTCCTCAAAGGAAAAGGCAGTATTTGCGAAGATTGATTTTGCCAAGGCATTTGATTCAATAGATTGGAATTTCCTAACAAGTGTCATGACAGTTCGGGGGTTCCCGAGTAGATGGATAAAATGGATACATAACATCTTGACAACGTCACAGTCCAGAATTGTAATGAATGGAGATCACACTGCTTACTTTACGCACCAGCGGGGCCTAAGGCAAGGCGACCCGATTTCTCCGATGCTTTTCATAATAGCCGTAGATGTGTTTCAGAGAATGATCAGCTCGGCAAATGGGTTACTTACAATACCCCTATCTAAGAAATGCCCCCAAACAATAATTGCTTTGCAATATGCGGATGACACTGCAATCATTGCGAGAGCGGATCTTGAGACAATGGTCACGCTAAAGATCATACTCAGATGCTTTGCTCAAATCTCAGGTCTACAAATAAACTATCACAAGAGTAGTTTCGTGCCTTTTAATCTGACTCGGAGGGAGAGTTGGCAAGCAGGGGTTGTTCTCATGTTTGAGCAACTATCACTCCCTGTTGACTACCTCGGAATGCCCTTAACGATTAATAGGCCAGCAAAGCGGGATTTTTTCCCATTAATAGATCGGCTGGAAAAGAGATTGGAGGGGTGGAAAGGTAAATTGATATCAAGAGGAGGAAGGTTGCAATTAGTAAAATCGGTTCTCTCGGCCATACCTATTTACTATATGATGTGTTTCAAATTGCCAAAATGGGTAGTGGATAGAATTGATGCTGTTAGACGTGCCTTTTTGTGGGGGAGAAATGACAAGGAAGGTAGGCCTATTTCACTGTTGAATTGGGAAACAGTGTGTATGCCTGTGGTAGTAGGAGGGATGGGCATCCAAGATTTGGCTTTCCACAACACGGCCTTGCTCATGCGATGGTGGTGGAGGGCTTATACGAATGAGAATTGTTTATGGACGGTCACGGTTACGGCACTCAAGTCAACAGGCATGTATGTTAATGGTCCAAAGTTCTGGTTGACTGATGGTTCCTTTTTTTGGAAAGCTCTCTTGAGACTGATGCCAATTTTCAGATGGTCAACGTGTTGGGTGATTGGAGATGGAGCTGCAATTTCTTTCTGGTATGATGCTTGGCATAACCGACCTTTACTCTATATGTTGGAAACGGGTCAGAAACCTACCCAACCTAAAATCTCATTGAGAGATGCCATACCGATTGGGGACATATTGCTACCGTCTGCTGATCTAGAGGTTGTACTAAGCCAAGGAAGGGATCAGGTACTGTGGAAGTGGACAGCTAGTGCGTCTTATACGGCCAAATCTATCTATAGGATGTTGGTCACAGGAGGCAAAGTAAGATGTGAGAACTCATATGTGTGGAAATTGCCGGTGCCACCGACTGTACGTATCTTTGCATATTTCATGTTAAAAGGCAAAATACTCACTGGAGATGTTAGAGTAAGGAGAAAAATGAGTAATGAAGGCTCATGTCAGATGTGTCGCAATTGCCCTTCAGAATCTGTTCTGCACCTCTTATTCCTTTGTCCCAATGCAGTACAAATTTGGTTTGGGGTATCATTACAAATGGGATTCAGAGTTATGATTCCGAGAATGGCAATTGAGGAGATTATCAGTAAATCGAGGGAACAGGCGCAGATGGAAGGGGTGGAACAGGCCAAGCTATGGGACTCTGTGTTTTGGTGTACATGCTGGATGATTTGGCGTCAAAGAAATGAGTTGATATTCTCAGATAAATTGCTGCAGCCTCATATAGTCGTGCATCGAATTATAGGCGAAGCCATGTTGTGGAGGAAGAGTTGTGCAAAGGTGAGGCAGGGGGATTACACCCTTCAACCAGAACCTGATTAGTTTAGATGGGTGTATGTGTTTTTGGGTTAATGAGTTTGGATGTTTATGGTTTTTGATTTATTTACATCATTGATGTTTACTGTTGTTTTAAGGGTAAATTCGGTGGTAACCGAATGTTCCCAGTTTTGTAAGACTTTTCATACTTTGATCAATAAAATTTCGGACCTAGGCAGCCAGCCAGGTATTTCAAAAAAAAAGAGAATGGAATACTTTGGTGCGATACTAATAGTATGCCTTTTAATCCTATGTAGTGCTGGAGCAGCAACAGCTCAAGCTACGACAGACCCATCTGAAGGTATGCATTCCATCTCTAGTAGTACCTTTATATTTTAATACATCTGTGTTTTTCCTCCCTTTTATTAGTGTCTTTTTTTATTTTAGGGGGAATTAATTTCAGTATATCCTTCAAATATTATAAAATTACATATTTCCCCAAATTCGAATTCTATAATATCGTAATTTAACCTCTTAAATTATAACAACTCAGGTATTAATCCAATATAATTTTAGTATATAACAAATATATTCTAAACTCAGCTTAATATGTTTAATAATAATACAATTAATCAAGAAATTAATAAAAAAGTTAAACTGGACCCATTCTTCGTGGACCGTGGTACACTCTCCAATCTTTTAATTTTAGGGGCTTAAGCTCTAATTTTTATTTCAATTCACCAGAGAAGAAAACCCAATATACTGTCAAGCATTCCAATCCAACTGTCAGTATAGAAGAAAAATGTTTCTACTAATCTGACATTGCATTATCCCATTCAAAATTGCAAACTAATACTGAAGGGGGGAGATATGAGGAGAGATTTTAACACAAGAAAAGGGGTACAATTTTAGCACTAAAAAAAGCGAGAGCGATTCAACACTGAAGAAGGGGAAGTGGAATCGGTTGAGTTGGACCAGAATCGGCCGCCGACGATACGATTTTGGACCGAATTCCTTGGTTTATTTTTTTTCAGCAATTCTTGACGTTTAGGGCCGATTCTCACTATTTGGGAGAGATTAAGCCGCGGTCAAATCGACTTCAGATGCAGGGAAGTAACTCAAAGATTGAGTTTTAAATCGGAACCGTCCGATTTGAATCCGTAATAATATATCCGAATTGAAGTACACACATCCCGAGAGATAAATTCGAATCGCAAAACAATCTCGAATGATGAATTTGAATCGGACGGTTTCAATTCAAAACCCAAAGATTAGATTACTTTAGGGATCCGGACCTGTCCATCTTTTAACTTTCATTAGATCTGCGCATACTTTTGATCCACTGGCTCAGATCTGTCACTCTCTTGCTGCATAAAGAAATTCGACACGAACTATGATAAAAGCAGTAAAACGGGTACAAACTTATTTGCAAACGGGTCTACAGTTTATGCCTCAAAAGTCGTCTGTTGTTTATTATTATTATGCCACGGCTTATCTTACTGGGAAATGGTTCTTAACTCTTGTGGATGTGTGGTAGTCCGCGTCACTAATTAATGACGACGAATTAATGAGATGGTGCCATGCAGAGGGGACCAAAGGTATGAAGGCTTCAGGACCATCCAAGCTTTGATCAAGTCAAAGGAAGAGACTAAATATAATTAGGACTCTTAAACATAATTAGTTAGGAGTTAGGTAGAGCTGATAGAAAGCTATAGTTTTGACCAAGTCACGGTCCCTATAATATCAATTCAGGACATATCACAGATTCTTTAATTTTTTTTTTCTTTCTTTCTTCAAGTCTTTCCATTTTCCAATATTATGTTACTTATTTTGTCAATAGAAAGCCAAAAAGTTTCATTTTTTTTTTTTTTTGGTTCTGGACAATAATATATATATTTTTTATTATAATATAGATGATGACAAAGTGTTCAAATTAGCACGACATAGTTTTTAATAGTGAAAGAGTGTGAGTTTTTAATTGTAATTCTTGTATTATATTGTATTAGTGAATTATTTGAGTGTAATTATTTGTCTCAATAGAAATTGTTGATAAATCCTTTTTTTAATCAATTTTTTCCTATGGCAAAAAAACAAGCTTCATGTTAAAAAAAAAAAATATGTAATTATTATGTGGTGTAGATGGAATATCCCAACTCACTTTTTTTTTGTGTGTTGGTTGTCGGACGGTATAGTTAGGGGTGTTCAAATGGTATTGAAATCAAACTAAAATAATCAAATCAAAATTTTCTTTGGTTTTCAAAAATAGAACCGAACCGAACCGAACCGAATAAACCGAAGTAAATTTCGTTTTCTTCTGTTCAAACTGAAGTAAATTTCATTTTCTTCGGTTCAAACCGAAGTAAACCTATTGGTACCATTATTAACAAAACTTACACATGTTAATAAAAAGTTGTTCAATTTCATATGAAATAAGTAGATGTTTTAAAATATTTAAACTAAAATGAAAGAAATGAAGCAATGATTTAATCAAACAAAATATAAATCATACTTGACCCAATATGATTCGGTTGGTTCAGTTTAGTCGTTTTTGAAAAATTAAACCGAACCTATTTATTTAAATTGAAAATTTTCAGTTCAGTTGAAAACCGAACAAACCGAACCGTTTGAACACTCCTAGGTATAGTTTACATGCAGCTAGCATCTGTCCCACGAAGTGAGATTTGGGGAGATGAGGGATCCATCATTGATTTTTTTCCCTTTAATAATAAAAAACTCGGAATATAATGTGGCATGCTCTAATGTAAAAAAGTTAATACTCGAAGTCTGATGAAACTTTGCGAAACATCGCCCGATTATGCAATTTTTTTTTCGTGCAGTGGTGGCATTGAATACCATTTTAGGAAGGTGGAAACAGAGTGATAATTTCTATTGGAACATAAGTGGCGAACCGTGTAGCAGGTGGGCTATAGACTCCACAGACCTTGACGACAACTATGATTTCAACCCAGGATTCAAGTGTGACTGCACCTACAACTCCAACAAAACGTGTCACATTGTCAAGTTGTAAGTTTATCTGACTGAGGCTAACATGTTTTTTTAAGCACAGATCTCCAAATCTTTATTTTTATAATGCACACAGTAGATCAAACCGGTTAACGTGATTTATATATTGAAATTTTGTATTTTATATATATATATATATATATATTTTTACTATTCCTTCAATGTGGAAATTAACCTAAACAATACACCGACTGCCCTATTTCCGGTAGCATTGGTCAGGCTTGATCTTTTCATATCCATCTAAAAGACCAATCTAAAATGGCTTTTACTGATCACACAAAATATTGCATTTGATTGACAGTCTGAAACAGAGGATTTATAGTACTCTCATAATTATATCATTTTATGGCAACACAAGCATATATATATATATAGAGAGAGTGGCTAATATGCTTCCATAAGCACTTGGACCGAAGTGCTTACGCCCCATTTTCGATTTTTCAAAATCCAAACAGTCGATCCGAACCGTTCATCTTGTTCTCCATATTAATATTTTCTTGGAGACCAAATTTTACATTTTTTGGAATTTTTTTGCTATTTATTAAGCCACTTTGAAAATCGCTGATCCAACGGTGAACCCCTGATTTTACTGTTTGGCAAGCCACCGTTGGATCAGCGATTTTCAAAGTGGCTTAATAAATAGCAAAAAAATTCCAAAAAATGTAAAATTTGGTCTCCAAGCAGATATTAATATGGAGAACAAGATGAACGGTTCGGATCGACTGTTTGGATTTTGAAAAATCGAAAATGGGGCGTAAGCACTTCGGTCCAAGTGCTTATGGAAGCATATTAGCCACTCTATCTCTCTCTCTCTCTCTCTATATATATATATATAGTGAGGCTATGGTACTTTGTAATGTGCATATCGGTCGGGTCAAAGTTCAAACAGCTGATTCGGACCACTCAACATGATCTCCATATAAAATGTACTTGGAGACCACATTTTATATTTTTTAGAATTTTTTTGTTATTTTTTAGATAGATAGAACATCAGACCTAAAGATACTTGACCTTTCGAAAATAATGATTTTCTACCTATCTAAAATATAGTATCAAGATTTAAAAAAAAATAAAAAATTTAGTCTCCAACTCTTCACGTATATTTTTATATGAAGATCATACTGAGCAGTTTGATCTATTGTTTGAACTTCAAAAATAAAGGTATGAATTCATAGCAAGGACAGTTCTACGCATTGCACAATACCACAGTCTCATTCTCTCTCTATATGTATTCTTTTGTTTATGCATTAGATACTTGTTTATTTTATAACTTCTACTTTTTTTTTGCTTGCTTTTTGAATTTAACCAGGCAGGTGTATGGGATAGGTTCGTATATCTCCGGTTTTACTGTACCAGATGAGCTCCAAAACCTTTCTTATCTTACTTACTTGTAATAATTTCACTGACAAGCCTCTAGTTTTCCATTGTCTCATTCTTTACAACACAAATTATATCCTGAAACATGTCTCTGTACCTAATATTTATTTTCTTTTAATTTCCTCAAATAGTAAAAATCAACCAAAAGGGTTTCTATTTTCAACTTTCAACCATATATCAACCAATGTTAGCTTGATAACAACATGTGATCGAGTCAATAATGTACATATTTATTGGAAGATTACCGAAGAGCATACCAGATAGTCATAAATTATTCTAGTTGTGTATTTTTCTTAGCTATTTTTTTTTTAATATATTTGTGTAAGACTTCAGCTTCACTGATTGTTTCATGAACTTGGCACAAAACTACCTAACGGGTCCCTTTCCTGCATTCATGGGGAAAATGACTCGAATGCAAAACATGAAATGTCATCTTCCTTGATAAATAGTAAATTATATAAGTTTTAATATATTAAATCGGTTGATTATTCTAATTGTGATTTTTCTTCGCTATTTTTTTTATACTTGTGTAAGACTTAAGCTTCACTAATTGTTTCAGGAACTTGGCACAAAACTATCTATCGGGTCACTTACCTGCATTCCTGGGGAAATTGACTCGATTGCAAAACTTGTAATGTCATCTTCCATGATAAATTGAAATTATATAAATTTTAATATATTAAATCGTTTATATTAACATTATATAGCTTCCTATTGATATTAAACAAATTAGGTCTATTGGCAACAATGAATTATCAGGTCCAGTTCCAAAGGAATTGGGAAATCTTCAAAACCTCATATCGCTGTAAGTTTTCTCTTCCCTGATTCCTATTAGAACTCCAAGAATGTAATAGATCTTCAAAACTAATTTTTGGTGTTCGGTTACTTTATATTGCAGGGGAATGGGAACAAACAACTTCAGCGGGCCAATACCTAATGAATTTGGGAACTTGACGAATCTTCAAGAACTGTTTATCTCTTTTACTGTCTTTATCATAATTTTAAAAACTGAAACAAAACTAACAAACTAACAATATAGTTTCTTATTTTGCAGTTATATTGATAGTTCGGGTCTCAGCGGTGAATTACCAGAAACACTATCCAATCTTATAAACATGAAAATCCTGTAATTTCTCTCAAGTCTTTTTCTTATAATTCATGTTTAATTCTATTAAATATGAGTTAATAATTTATTTCGTATGGCCAGGTGGGCATCAGACAATGCATTCACTGGTAAAATGCCTGACTATATTGGTACCTGGACAGGTTTGCAAGACCTGTATGCCTCTCTCTCTCTCTCTCTTTCTCTCTCTGAAACTTTGGCAAGGACAACCAAGTTAATTTATTAATAAAAGGAGGTACATTACAACAACTTTGGGTGCATTCTTCTACAAGAAATTCCCTCACCCCCCAGCGTCATACCTAAAATAAGATTACAGTGTTATACCACACTACCTAGCAGTATACTTACTCGCTATATCAAAATATCTTTACCCTGTTTAATCCCTGTTGCATCCGCTACATCTGAAACTAGCAGTACTTCAACCTCATTTTTCTTCACCCCTCATTCTATATACCAACTATATGGGTTGCACCCATGAGCCTAGGTTGGTGTTGTCTGGTAGGGGGCTAATGGTTTGGCTAGAGTCAGTTGCGGCGAGACGGTCGTCTTCCAGTTCTCTCTCTCTCTCTCTATCTTTTGAAATCTTGACAGCAGCTGCCAAAGTATTATGCTCTCTCTCTCTCTCTGATCTCTCTGTGTATGCCATCATTATCCTTCCATTTGACAAGTGAACTAAAAGTGTAGTGGTCAACTTTAATTTAAAGCATTGGTATTTGGCAAGTAAGATGTAGTAATTAAATTAACTGTCGATATTAAGGTCCAAAATACCCTTCGGGTATTATGTTAGCAAGGTGAAGTAGTGAGGAGGGTGAGAAGTTAGATACGCGTGTATATTAAAGCACCTACAAAGCTCCCTTCATTTTACTGATGAAGTAAAATCACACTTTTAACTCCGTTTTAAGAACCTTACTCCTGTTGGGCAAACTGGGGTTATATTTATGTATATAAGCAAATACTAGTCTCGGTGTCTCGGTGATGAACTCATAATTAGGTTATGTGTGGTACCGAAAGCATAAATAGAAACATGAGTTAATAATTTCTAGAATTTAGTAATGTATACCAGACAAAATCTGAACCATAGATGTTCCAGAACAGGCATAAAGTGTCTAATGTGATTGACAAAAAAAACAAGAAACGTAAATTAAAATGCCCCCTGTTTTGAATTTTCACTCAAGATTAGTGAAAATTTGACCAGCTCGTTGTCACCCGTACAAGCCAAGCAGTTTTGAGAGTTCACCCAAATTGGCTGGACAATTACGGACCATAAGTGAAAGATGCAACAAACAAAGGGATCATGTCACAAAGTTTCTGTGTGTTTCATTGTGATCATTTCAACAACCATGAGTATTCAATTTTCAGGCGACTTCAAGGAAATTCTTTTCATGGGCCAATTCCATCTAGTTTTTCGAACCTTGTCAATTTAACCAACTTATAAGTTTCTGCTAGTTCGAATTTTGTTGAACGTTACTTTTTCTTTTAATAAATATTTTACAATTGCAAAATTTGATTATGTGCTTTTTTGTGTGTTTGAGTGAAGGCGGATTTGTGTACCTAATATTTATTTTCTTTTAATTTACTCATAGAGTGAAAAGCAGCCAAGAGGGTTTTTACTTCAAACTTTCAACCAATGCTTGATACTATACTTCATTTTATGAAGCCAAAAATGTGCATATTTCTTGGAAGATTGCCAAAAAGCATACCAGATAGTCATACATTATTCTAATTGTGTATTTTTCTTAGCTATATTTTTTATATTTGTGTAAGACTTCAGTTTCACTAATTGTTTCAGGAACTTGGCACAAAACTATCTATGGGGTCCCTTACCTGCATTCCTGGGGAAATTGACTCGATTGCAAAACTTGTAATGACATCTTCCATGATAAATTGAAATTATATAAATTTTAATATATTAAATCATTTATATTAACATTATATAGCTTCCTATTGATATTAAACAAATAAGGTCTATTGGCAACAATGCATTGTCAGGTCCAGTTCCAAAGGAATTGGGAAATCTTCAAAACCTCATATCGCTGTAAGTTCTCTCTTCCCTGATTCCTATTAGAACTCCAAGAATGTAATAGATCTTCAAAACTAATTTTTGGTGTTCGGTTACTTTATAATGCAGGGGAATGGGAACAAACAACTTCAGCGAGCCAATACCTAATGAATTTGGGAACTTGACGAATCTTCAAGAACTGTTTATCTCTTTTACTGTCTTTATCATAATTTTAAAAACTGAAAAAAAACTAACAAACTAACAATATAGTTTCTTATTTTGCAGTTATATTGATAGTTCGGGTCTCAGCGGTGAATTACCAGAAACACTATCCAATCTTATAAACATGAAAATCCTGTAATTTGCCTCAAGTATTTTTCTTATAATTCATGTTTAATTCTATTGAATATGAGTTAATAATTTATTTCGTATGGCCAGGTGGGCCTCAGACAATGCATTCACTGGTAAAATGCCTGACTATATTGGTACCTGGACAGGTTTGCTAGACCTGTATGTCTCTCTCTCTCTCTCTGAAACTTTGGCAAGTACTGCCAAGTAAATTTATTAATAAAAGGAAGTACATTACAACAACTTTGGGTGCATTCTTCTACAAGAAATTCCCTCACCCCCCAGCATCATACCTAAAATAAGATTACAGTGTTATACCACACTACGTACCTAGCAGTATGCTTACTCACTATATCAGAATATCTTTACCCTGTTTAATGCTTGTTGTATACGCTACATCTGACTAGCAGTACTTCAACCTCATTTTTCTTCTCCCCTCATTCTATATATAACAACTATATTGGTTGCACCCACAAGCCTCCAAACACCACTGTCTTGTGCTGTTTCCATATGTTCATAGGAACATATATAGAGATCCACTCTTGCCTTTGTAGTCTCTGCTATATTCCAGCCCTTGCACTAGAACCAGTCCAAACTAGTTGTTTTGGTGTCATGATACAGTAGCATGTGAGGGAGTACAATGCCCTCCAAACTGTAATCGCAAATTGGCATAAGCATAAAAGATGTAGTGCCGATTCTATTGGACAATTGTTGCACATTTGACATCTCATATCACATTAAATTCCACGTTTACGTAGCTCATCATGGGTTAAGACTTTTCTGTAAGCATGACAAGTGCAAAGATTTTTACTGTATGCAACACCTTAGAGAACGCCACAAGTGCTTGAACTGCCATCCAATTTTTCCTCCCCCTATCAATACATTGTAGATTGATTTTGTGCTATAGGAGCCCTGTGCTTCCCAATGCCATATCATGCTATCCCTTTCATTGGTGAAACTGATTTAGAATCTTAACCTAGTTGAGGTGCAAGCTAGTACATCAAAAATAGGAGTGACATCACTTAGGACAATAGTCGGATATCGTATGTATAAAAAAACCCTTTTTAAAGGCATGTTGTGCCACCAATTAAACCAAAATGAAATTGATATATCATTACCAATAACCCAATAACAGCTCTGATGAAATATTGGTTTTTATTTTTTTATTTGTTGGCAAAAGAACGAACCTCTCACTGACCAAAGACTCGGACCATGTGCATAATGTGAAATCCGTCGCAACCTAGTTCCTACCATTGTCCATAGGGTCGTATGCTCCATGTAGGGTCGCCACCACCTTCTCAATAGTAAATCAATGTTTCAGAATTTAAGATTGGAGACCTCCATGCCACCCCATCGCTTGGGAAAATAGACTGTGTTGCAATTGATGATAGATATACCTGTACGTGTGTCATTGTTCTTACCCCACAAAAATCTCTTCGGATCTTGTCCATCCTATTTAGTGCCCATTTTAGGATACAAAACATGCTGTATAGTAGATAGGAATCAAAGAAAAGATTGAGTTCAACAACTGCAATCTCCTCCCTCGCTAAATCAGTTTTTATTTCTACTCTTGCAGTTTTTTTTCCCAATATTTCAATCAATGGATGGCGTCTTTGTCATCTATAATGGCATGCCAAGATATGTGATTGGCAATTTGGCTTGAGGACATCCCATAATTGCTCTTCTATTTGTTTGAAGGACATAGTTTCTTTTCCATGATATAAGACAACCACCTGAGGATTCAACAGCTTGAATGAGAACATAACTTCTCTTAAAAATTAGAAGGCAGAACACGGTTAATATATGCTAAATCATAATTGTTCATTTTTTCTCCTTCAAACAACATTTATCACATCTCGACTCGATCTTTAATTACATTTCAAACTACATTGCACTTCTGCCATAAAAGAGAGGAGCACATCAGTCAATGTTAGACATGTTGTTCAGCTAGAGCCACCCTTAGTTCCGATGGCAGGGTCTTGGGGTCCTGTCCCTTACAGATCTCCCTAAGAGCCTTCCAAATCAGTGGGGTCAACTCGTCATCGTCTCTTTGAACCTCCTTCTCGCTTGAAGTTGTATGTGAATATTGTGGCCTTGGACCAGTGAAGTTTGGCGGCAATGTGGGTAAGCCCGATGGTTTGTATATATATAGACGAGTGCACCCATTTGATTGGATTGATGGGTACAATACTACAATAAACTCCATATATGCCTCCCCGCCACCATTTTGACGTTGTGCAGGATGTGTGGAAGATTGTCCGTTGCCACTACCACAGTCTGTTGAGAGAGGTCCACCGGCTCCTCCAGAGCAATGGAGTCCAAGTACAGTCCAAAGGAACTGACAGCATTAAGAGATTCTTGAGTAATTTACATTGATAGACATTGCGCACATAGTTTCTCCTTTCAGTACCCCTCCCTCTCTCTCTCTTTATCTTAGCAGAGGCTGCCAAGTTGCTCTCTCTCTCTTCCTCTCACTCTCTCTAGAAATCTTGGCAACCGGTGCCAAAGTATTATGCTCTCTCTCTCTCTTTGATCTCTTCAGCATCCTTCCTTTTGACAAGTGAACTAAAAGTGAAGTAAGGGTTAAATAACTTTAATTTAAAGCATTGATGTTTAGCAAGTAAGATGTAGTTATTAAATGTACTGTCGATATTAAGGTCCAAAATACCCTTCGGGTATTACATTTGAAAGGTGAAGTAGCGAGGGTGAGAAGTTAGATACGTGTATATTAAAGCATGGTTTGGAAACTCGGCCGAGTCAACTAGGTATCGGTCAGGTCCGATCCGAGTTTCACCTGAGCCTCGCACCCATGTGATTTTTTTCATCAAAACTCAGTTGAAAGTGTTTAACTCTGCCAAGTTATCTGATTTTCAGGCCGAGTAAAATTGCACTTTTAACTCCATTTTAAGAACCTTACTCCTATTGGGAAAAATGGGGTAATATTTATGTATATAAGCAAATACTATAGTCTCGGTGATGAACACATAATTAGGTTATTTGTGGTACCGGAGGCATAAATAGAAATCTGAACTTGAGTCAATAATTCCTAGAATTTAGTAATGTATACCATACAAAATCTGAACCCTAGATGTTCTGGAACAAGCATAAAGTGTCTAATGTGATTGACAAAAAACAAAAACAAAAAACAAGAAACTTAAAATGGATTCTATATGTACACAATTACGGACCATAAGTGAAAGATGGAACAAACGAATGGATCATTTCACAAAGTTTCTATTTGTGTGTTTCATTGTGATCATTTCAACAACCATGAGTATTAAATTTTCAGGCGATTTCAAGGAAATTCTTTTCAAGGGCCAATTCCATCTAGTTTTTCGAACCTTGTGAATTTAACCAGCTTGTAAGTTTCTGCTAGTTCGAATTTTGTTCAACATTACCTTTTCTTTTAATAAATATTTTACAATTGCAAAATTTGATTTTGTGTGCTTTTGTGTGTATTTGAGTGAAGGAGGATTGGGGACATAGCAGACAACACTAGCTCATCTAAGTTGGATTTTGTTAGCAACTTAACATCGTTGATCTTTTTGTATGCCTTTTATTTTAAATTTAACCAAGCTACATTTAGTATTTCATTTCTTTAGATATGCAGATCCTTCAGTATATTTAATTGGTGTTTACATTATACTGTTGTAGAATCTTAAGGAATTGCAAGATATCAGATACTCTCCCGACAGACTTCTCTATGTTCAAAAGTTTACAATTATTGTATGAATTTCAACAATTTTGTTTAATCTTCTAATGAATGTTATATTTTTACTGCTTTTGCCTGCTGTTGAGTTAATTTTATGTTTCTTTTCATGCATCCTGTAGAGATTTGAGTTTCAACAATATAACAGGAGAGGTGCCGCAGTCTCTTTTCAGTTTAAGTTCTCTGAATTACTTGTGAGGAATCCTTTTCCTGTTTATTTTAATAACTTCAAATAGATTTATTCTTTTATTGATGTTTATTTCTTATGCTATTGTATTTTGAGTCAGATTTCTTGGGAACAATGGCCTTAGTGGCAGCTTGCCATCTCAGAAAAGCACTTTACTCGTCAACATGTGCTTTTTTTTGTTTGTCTTTTTTTTTTCTTCTTTTATTTCTTTTGCCTTTATCATGAAACAGAAGTTCTTAGATTATTGATATAGTACTATCGTTTCAAGATTACCCATTTGTCTTTATTCCATAGAGATTTGTCATACAATCTGCTGTCAGGAGCCTTTCCTTCTTGGGTTACCGATAAAAATGTATATTTTTCTCTGTAAGTAATGTTATATCTCAAAAGTCTTCTTCATTTTTATAGATTTTATCTTCCCAAGGAATTCTATTACTTACATTGAGTCCTATAATTAGAAATTCCATTAACTCAATATAACGTTTGTTACGTCATACAACACTGTTTATGAAAAAACTTGACTTTTTTTTTTTTAGGAACTTGGTGGCAAACAACTTTGTCATACAGGGCTCCAATAGCAGGTGTTTTGTATGTTTATCCTTTTGAAGTATTCCATATGAATAATCAACTCTCTTAATTTCTAATACAGAAATTTATTTATTGCTCATCAGTTTCCTTTATATTTGCCATTTTTTCATGATACAGTGCATTGCCTTCTGGTTTAGAATGCCTTCAACGAGATATTCCGTGTCACAAGGGCTCTCCTATTTGTAACCCTCTCTCTCTCTCTCTCTCTCCCTTGAAAGAAGACTTGGCAGTGGCAGCCAAGTTTTTATTATTTAAGATAAAATAAAACGGGTCCTTACATCGAGACAGGATGCACCTTCCACACATATACATCCACACTACCTCAGAAAAACATCAAAAAGAAATAAAAAACACATCATAACACACATGTGCATCCTTAAGAAAAAAAAAAAAAAAAAAACATACCCCAAGCACCTATCTAAATTGGACATCCACACATATACATATACATGCACACAACCTCAGAAACTGAAACATCAAAAAGGAAAAAACACACTTCATAACACACATGCGTATCCTTAAGAACAAAAAACAAAAAGAACCCCTAAGCACCTATCTAAATTGGACCTGTACACACTCCTCCAGCTTTGACCTTCAGACGTAGCTTATTCACGCTCCTACCTGGTCCTCTTACCTTTACTCTATCCACTATAAATGCCAGCGTGTGTCCATCCCCTCTCTGTCCAAGTACCACAACCCACTATGCCATGTGTCAGTCAAGTCTCCAGCATGCCCCCTTCTTTTGAAAAGATCATCTTAGAAATATCCAAGGAAACAAGGCATTTGAGTTGAAGAATAATGATACTAATGGATAGCATGTTTATAAGAAATGAAGGAGCACACAACACATTAGAAAGGGTCATGGACTTGGTATACTTAATGGTACCTTTGCCTACAATAGTCTGTGTGGTACAATCTGCAGTCTAAATGATTTCTGGAACTGTTAGGTGAGTGTAGGTGAGAAACTAGTGGTGAGCTCCTGTGACATGTCGAGATACACCAGAATATACTATCCATTCTGATGCCCTTGTGGTGGGTATGGATGCAAATGCATGTGCATGAGTACTTGTGTCCAAGTGGGCATAAGTGGCAATGTTACATTTGGATGAAGATGGTGTCAAGGCTCCCTTAACAGTGGCCTTTTTGCTATCATCCCTAGCCAATCTCATCCTCAATAACTCCAAGACCTCATGCTCCTCTGCTATTGTCAGATTGACCCTATACCCTCCAGATGAAGCACCTCTGCCTCCTCATCGACCACCACAGCCACATCCATGACCGCCAGGCTATCCTCGTCCACCAGCCCCTCTCTCCCTAGGAGGTTTTGCGCACAACCGGCTCAAATGACCCACCTCACCATAGTTGTAGCATTTGGAAGTCTCACTATGGCTCAGGTTGGATGTCACCAAGACTGATCACATCCCCGGCGGCTGTTGTTGTTGTGTTCCTGACATCGACACTGAAGCCTCTACCTGCGTCATCAGATTCAACAACACCTTCACATCATCCTCATCTAACTTCCCGAAGAATTTATCCATCCTCTCAACCTGAGTTTATCATGCTGCGGTAACACAAGTCGTGAACTCCCTCCTCAATTTCCTCACTACCCCACATGCGTGTTCTTCTTCTCAACAACCTACTGCAGATGTGCCTCTCTTTCTCCTCTAATGAGGCCTAGGCCACTCCATCCATCAAGGCTGTGGGGGGAAGAATCCCCTGGACTTTAAAAAGGGAGGTTTTAGGGTTTTGGCGATGAACCAGTTACTATAGCGCAGTTTTGGCAACACCCATTTTTTCCTTGCACTAAGAGTGCAGTGATGGAAAATGTCCTAGAGTTGTTGTACCCAAAGGTCGAGAGTTCGATTCCCTCTCACGACTTCGCAGCTTCTGCGAAGATATTAAAAAAAAAAGGGTGCAGTGATGGAAGGGTTTGGCTCTGATACCAAGTTGAATTTTGGGAAAAATAAATTCAAAAAAATAATTTCGTTAATTCACCCTAAGGCTTATATAGAGTACACATCTTACATATAAGTCTTTAATTGATTTCATAATTTTTCTTTTAAAAAATTGTCCTTTTCAAACATAACTCTCAACATCAACCAGTTAATACTATCCTGAAACCGACTCAAATGAACGGCCACCAAGTTCCCCTCTTTGTACTTCATATTAATAAGCTTTATTCGAAAGGCTTTGTTAATACTATCAACATCAACTAGTTAATACTATCCTAAAACCGACTCAAATGTTCAGCCACAAAGGTCCCCTATTTGTACTTTATGTTAACAAGCTTTATTCAAAAGGCTTTTGTTTTGGGTTGTTTTTCTTTCGTACAAACTCTCAAGTTTTGTCCATAATGTGTGTGCATTGATCTCTGCAAACATGTGATGAAACACATAATTAATTCATTGTCGTATCAGACCTACAGTATTTCGGTTGCTGATGTTCCAATCATCATTAGTTGCAGTTGCTGGTTTCTTGCTATCTCCCTCAACCAAATTATATACATTCTTGCAATATAAAAAATCCTCAATTCGGGGTTTGCAAATTAAGTAATTGGTAGAGGTCAATTTTATCATGGTGCCACTAGAAACTTCTAGTATTGGTCACACACAAATGTCTCTAGAACCAGTTGATGGGAATTTTGTACCAGTAATTTGGTTCACGTAGACAATACCACAAACACCTTGTTTGCAGTAGAAAACCAGATTCGTACCAATATTGGTACAGATATAGTTCAACACCAGATTCAGCAAGAAAATTGATTGAAAATCAACCAAAACCGCATTCACACAAAACATCAAGGTCTTTATACTTACAAACTATGCACACATATATGTTGTCCCTAATGGCACCTAAGGGGTGGGGGGGGGGGGGGGGGGGGGGGTGAATATGGGGTACGTAAGTAGTTCTTGGTTTGATCTTCAACTATAAAATATAAATCTCGTGTGTACATAAGTAGTTCTTGGTGGAATCAATAAACTTAAGAATAAACAAGTGTACGTAAAAATAAATAGAAGAGTTAAGCGACACTTGACACGAGATATGTTTACATAATTCGATTTAATATGCCTACGCCTCCCAGGCTCCGTGATCTTTGAGATGGCGTGTCTTTCTTTACCAAATGAGAAATGAGTATAAGATGAAACTGGTGACCCTTACAAACTCTGGGAACAGGGGCGGACCCAATAAGGCCCAAAGGAGGGCAGTTGCCACCCCCCCTGGATTTTGAAATTGTGTGGAAATTATGGGCCTGAATCAATTTTGCCCCCCTGTGCACAGCCCAAAACTGTTTACTGAAACTTAGATATTAAATTTTAACGGGCCTTCCTTGGAAAACTGTTCTGCAATGATAACGGGTCTGCTTTATTTGCTTTCATATCTCTTTGAATCTGTTTAAAAAAATTATAACCGGCGAATCTTAAGAATCTCTCTCTTTCTCTTTGACTCTCCGCTCTCAAAACAAAGTCGAACTCTCTGATCGCCTGAAAAAAAAAAAAAATCACTCTCGTGCTCTCTGAAAGAATAAAATTCTTTATGCTCCGCTCCTGGTTCTGAAAGGATCAAGTTCTTTATGCTCTGCTCTCTGACTATATAATTTCAAAAATAATTCATTTGAATTCCGCTCCTGGCTCGACGTAATATTAAGAAAGAAGCTTTTGAATAATGAGGTCATTGGTCAATTACGTTCTTTGCTAAATACCCCACGACAAATGCTCCAACTTTGCAATTGTATGAATTAGGTAATTTATTCATCAGATTTAACTGAGAAAGAAAGGAGTTAACTGAGAAAGAAAGGGTTACTCTAAATGGAAATTCATTCAAATAACGGTTCGACAAAATTAGAAACTTTTTTCGGTTGAACTAGTTGGGGACTGATTCGGGTTTGATGGTCTGGGGTACTATAACATTTCTCTTTTATTTATATTGGTATTTGGTATCAATTTATGGTGTATTCAATTAAAAATCTAATTTACTTGAATTCTTTGAATTAGGATAAATTTAGAGAAGTAAATTAGAATATATATTTTTAAGTACCTGATTAGTAATGAATTTGAACCCGATAAGCTATTTAAACCCGATTCTTGCCCCTCCCTAGCAGAAATTCTGCGTTCGCCCCTGTCTGGGAAGTCACATAGCCCTAGATGCGATCATGCGAGCACTAAAGGCTCTAATACAAGAAGCGAGCACTCAAGGCTTTGGTGTTTGAATAAACAAGAGATTTCTCACAAAGCACTCTAATTCTAATCAAGATTATTGAGGTTTGGTGGAGTGAATTTGAGGTTGTTGAATAAGTATTGAAGTTCTAAGAACAAACAACAATGGAGGCTCTTTTTCAGCAGAGAAAGACGAACTTTCGAAGTGTATGGCGGCTGGGAGCTCATCCAGAAACATATCCAATGTTTCTATTTATACCGAGGGAAAAAATCTAGTGTTTTGGTGACAACCGCTGTGACGGTTGTGACTACCATTGTAGCAGTTGAATGTAACAGTTGTTTTTGACTTTTCGAGCTGAAAAAAATAGACTTCTAATATCCCTCTTTTACAAACTAGACCCTAGACTTAACAAAAATGTTGAAACTGACCCAAAATTAGTTCAAACGATTGGGCTGAAATGAGGAGGAACCCAAAAATATTGACATAAATGTTATCATAAATAGTTAAATTTTTTTTTTTTTTTTATATATCTTCTTCACTTTGAATATTATCATGGTATAGTTCATAATGCAAATTTTCATCTAAATTTTATACTGTTGATAGCAGGACCTGTTTGGTGCAAAATAAATTTTTTAAAGATCAATATGATACTTTTAAAAATTACAGACCAAAATGGCAAACAAGGCATGCTTTGAAACTAAGTAAAATATTTAGTTATTTACAGCAAAAACTAAATTACAGATTCATCCTTTGCAATAAATTGTGGAGCTAGGTCCTTGACCTCTCAAGATGGAACAGTGTACCAATCGGATAATGTCAACCTGCTTCCCGCTTCTTACTATGTTACAGGTATGTGCTCCATACCCATATGCTGCCATTAGTCTGTTTCCAGCTTGGACACGTAAATTAAGGAATCAGGTACAGCTGTAATTAAGATGTCTCATAAGCACAACTCAAAATACTTAATATGAAATGTAAAGTCATAATTTGAATTATATTGTAGGAATAACATTCTTGACTGTTGGCACCTTTAATTATGTACCAGTCATGCATAAAGAAATTTATAGATGTACTGAAACAAATAGACATTTATACAATTTTTTTTCTTCTTTTTTCTAGATGAAACCCAATGGGGGGTGAGCAACGTGGGTGCATTTATTGATGGGTATGATAGTTCCAACAAAATAATTCCAAGGGACGGCGCCCAATTTCAAAATACACCTGATTCTGGATTGTTTCAGAATGCACGAATGTCACCTTCTTCTTTGAGATATTATGGGTTTGGACTTCAAAATGGAAACTACACTGTTAAGCTCCAATTTTCTGAGATTACCTACCCAGACCCACCTCCATTTACTTGGCAGAGTATGGGGCGAAGGGTTTTTGACATCTTTATCCAGGTTTCTGCAATATCATTTTTTTCTGCAAACATTACTGTATCACCTGGTACTAGTTTATACTTGATACCTGCTTACCTGTATGGTAACATACTGCTAAAGAAATTTTGTGATAGCAGCTAAACAACAACAACAAAAATGGTTAGAGGGAGGTGGACAGCAGGTCTTCTTCCAGAAAATGCAGCCATCATCATGATAGTACCCACCTCCTGTTACCAGTGCAACATACATTTACAATCATTGTTTCACTTCTGTGTGTTGGAGGTTTATTGTTCAATTGGCATTTTAAGTGTTTACTGTTATCTCAAATTATAGTTTGAATCACAAAACCTGTAGCAGCAGCCTTGTTTGTACCAGTATCAAGACTAATTAATACGTACCAGTATGGGCGTGCATTAATTCTGGCTAAGTCATTCAGAACAAAACTTTTGGTTATTCTGGAAGATATTCCTGTGTTGACAATAGGTAAAAGATGTTTACATACTTTTAACCAATGATTTTTGCACGATTTTTAACTAATTGTTGTAGGGAGCTTTAAAAGAAAAGGACTTTGATATAAGGAAAAATGCTGGTGGAAGATCCTTTGTAGCAGTCGTGAGAAAGTACACTGTACCAGTAACAAATAACTTCATTGAGATACATCTCTTTTGGGCTGGAAAAGGCACTTGTTGCATACCAACTCAATACAGTTATGGCTCTATCGACAATTATGGCCCTATCATCTCAGCTATTAGTGTTTCTCCTTTCGGTACGCCTCCCCCCCTCTCACTCTCTCTCTCTCTGGTTTGAATGCACCTATATGATCCTTTCAACTGGCAAAGCAATACTAAAACAATTTGTGATCTCGTTTCCAATTATTTATCATTCAGACTTAACGCCTATGTTCTCAAATGCTGAACCAGGTTCGAGTAAGAGCAAAGCAGGTCTCATTGTAGGAGTTGTAGTAGCAGTCACAATTTTAGGGTTAATAGCACTACTTGCAATGTTATATTGGAGACACAAGAAGAAGATGTCAGATATAGACAAAGGTACATTACTATATACATTTTCATTTGAATTATTCAACTAGATGGTATGGATGTGGGATTGTTCGGTGGGGCTTTATTTTACTTCATTATACTTTTAGTTCCCTTTTCTTTCATCCGGTCAGATTTATTGGGGATAGTTGATCGACGAGATGTCTTTAGTTATGCTGAGCTTAGAACTGCTACGGAAGCATTTAATGCTAGTAATATTCTTGGAGAAGGCGGATATGGCCCTGTTTATAAGGTATTTATCCTTTTTCTTTATACAAATTTGTTTTGTACTTGTGAGAAAATTGGGGAATCTTATTATTTATTCTGTCTATCATTTCTATTTCTTTTTGTAGGGAAAATTGTCTGATGGCCGGATTGTGGCAGTGAAGCAATTAGCAGTTACGTCACGCCAAGGAAAGCGAGAATTCTTGACAGAAATAGCCACCATATCAGCTGTGCAACATAAAAACTTGGTTAAATTGTACGGTTGTTGCATTGAAGGAAACACTCCTCTTTTGGTGTATGAATACTTGGAGAATGGAAGTCTTGACAAACCCCTCTTTGGTGTGCAATTAAGGCTTCTATAAATTCCATCCATTAGTTGACACTCAAAATTAATATCACAATTATATATGCCCGATCTAATTGTCCTTAACTACCACTAGGTGTGAGCGTGCACCCCAAACTCAGTATTGTAAATAACTTCGTTTAATCCAATTTCTCCTCCAATATTTTCAGGAACAGAACTAAAAAATTAAGATTTTAGGAACTAAATATGCTATTTTAGTATAACTACTTTTTTGTGAGGGCTAGCCACTTCCTGAACCCTAAATAAGCTATTTTAGTTAGCACTTGCAAAAATTATAAAGGACAAAATTGTTAATTTTTATTTATGATGGGGGATTAGCCACTCCCTGCACGCCTAAATTGGCCCCAGATTAGTTATTACCCCTCATTTCTATCCAAATTTTCAATTATTCGATAAACCTCTTAGCCCAATTTTACCTCTGCTGACCTTCAATTATCTAATTGTGCCTCAGCTTTGTATCCATTTATTGTACTCTATTTATCAATGAGAAATGTTCATAATATTTTTCTTATTTTGATTTCAGGGAATCATACTTTGTGCCTTGATTGGGCAACCCGCTTCGAGATATGTCTTGGTGTTGCAAGAGGCCTAGCATATCTGCACGAGGAATCAAGTGTGAGAATTGTTCATAGAGATATTAAAGCAAGCAATATACTAATAGATGGTGATCTGAACCCCAAAATATCGGATTTTGGATTGGCCAAGTTTTTTGATGACAAGAAAACCCATATCAGCACAAGAGTGGCCGGTACATTGTAAGAGTCTTGTCCCTTTGTCTTCTGTTTCCTTTTTTTTTTTCCAAGCACAATTCAATAAAATGTTTTAGTTGAGCAACAAACAGTAAATATGATAAAGATCCTTGAAATTTTATTAATTGAAGGTAATGATATTTATTTTTGTTTTCCCTGTTATTTTGAAATTATACAGAGGTTATCTTGCACCAGAGTATGCAATGAGAGGCCAATTAACAGAAAAGACAGATGTGTTTGCATTTGGTGTGGTTGCCTTAGAAGTTGTAACAGGTCGCTCAATTTCAAACCCAAAACTTGATTCGGATCAAATATATCTCTTTGAATGGGTACTACACATTTCTAATTCTATCTTTTCATAAACTATAAATAATATAATGCCAAACTTGTCTCGGACAATCCCTGCCCTGACCCGGCACATACTGACATGTTTACAACCTAGCTTTGTACCAACCTGTCCGGAGTTCAAACCAAAAACACATAAAAACATAAATATATAGTATGGTTCCAGTACTGACATAATAGTAACAGTGGTGAAATCTGAGATTTTTAACAATATGAAAAAGGTAACATTCTATCCCCAGGCTTGGAGCTTATATGAACAAAATCGCGCAATTGAGTTATTGGACCCGAAACTGGCTTCATATGATGAGGATCAAGCTTTGAGGCTGATAGGCATCTCTCTATTGTGCACCCAGGAATCTCTTCTGCAACGCCCATCCATGTCCCGTGTTGTGTCAATTCTGACTAGCCATTTGGAAGTTAGCAAAGTTAGTTCTAGACCAAGTTACCTAATTGATTGGCGGCAACGCTCTACAAGCAGAGGTGTGCATGCTGACATTTCATGGCCACATTTGTCAGAGGTGTTGTTGGATTCGATCATTCAAGAGGGAAGGTGAGACAATTATCGATCTCTCTACTTCACATGGTGAAAAAGAATGCTTAATGGCGCATATACATTTTATTTTGTTAATATACATGTACGCTGTTATATCCCTGTTGCATATTATTTGACTTGACTTCAAATTTTCTTTGCCTTCTCTTTTTATTGTAATGAGTATAATAGATGTTTGAAATGACTTTGTATTTGTGTTTCTTCTATGAAACAGAACGACTTTGACATTTTGTAAGATTCGTTCATTAGTTTTAACATATAGTGATTATAAAAATTCTTAAATATATAATACAAGTGAGCTATGTTACTTTGCAGGATTCAAATCCGTTTTATTCTTTATAAAATAGCAGCTTCCTGCTTTCCTCCTTTTCTCTCTCGCTCATCCTCTCTTTTTTCTTTCTCTCTCTAAAAGCAGGATCCTGCTTTTCTTTTAGAATAGCAGCAGAAGATCCTACTTTGCAAAGTGTGGATCAGACCATACAATGGATTCATATCTATGTTTTCGAAGTTTAAAAAATCAATCTGAATTGCTCAACATAATCTCTATATGAAAATGTAGTTGGAAACATGATTTTACTTTTCTTTTTATAATTTTTTTACTATATTTTTAGATAGGTTGAAAATTACTTCTGGATGATTCTGAATTTTTAGATTAGATGATTTTCTACTTATTTTAAAAATAGTAAAAAGAATATGAAAAATGTAAATTTTGATCTCCAAGTATATTTTTATATAAATAATTTAAGATCATGTTGAACGGTTCCGCTCAACTATTTAAACTTCAAAAACGAAAATATAAATCGATATGCCTTTTGCAAAGTATCATAACCTTACTCAATATAATAATTAATAACATGGTTCAAAAAATCGGCCGATTCTGAGTCAACTCGGAATCGGACGGGACCGGGCTGAGTTTTACCCGATTCTCGGATCTATGCGAGTTTCTCATAAAAAACCAGATGAACAGTGACGGAATTGGCCGATTTTCTGATTTTTCAGCCGAGTTACACCGAGTTTTGTCCGATTCTCGTAGGCGGTGCAGGAAATTGGGAGGGAGAGGGAGGCTTTGCCTCCTTGCGCGAAACAGAGAAGAAGAACAAAGAGAGACCCGTAATTTTTATTAAATGGAGTTAACTTTCCAATTTAAAATGTTTTCAAAGATCAAAGGATGATATTGCTTCAGGATTCGTGCTAGATGTAATCCAATGGTTAAAATAATTGATCGGGTTAAGGCATTTGGGCGGACCCGAACTGAAAATTAGATTTGATTAATTTCAATTCTTTAATTTGAAACAAGCCTTGAGATTTGTGCTGATTGAACAATAAACGGTTAAGATTTTCCAAAAGAAACAAATATTCATATATGGTTGTATATGGTGTGAAGTCATTCCGACGGGAAGCAAAGGGAATAGTATAAAAATAAAGTTTGTTTATTAACATTAAGTCCCCTTTAAATATCAAGTTTGTTTAATAAATTCGAATCGATTAGAATATATATACGTACGTATATAAATATTTATTTAACCATACTTCTAGAATTTATAATAAATCGATATTTATAAATTTTATAATATTATGTTTTTCAAATACTTCACGTGTTTAATCTCAACTATAATCTCGAATGATTCGTTATTAATTATGTATGTTTTTATATAAATATTTATCTATTCAATTCTTATATTTTATTTATTTATACGAATCGTATCATTTTATTTTGTTTTTACTCTTCTTTTCTAAATTTTACGCCTGGTAATGAATTTTTGCGGGTAGTTATAAAAATTATTTTAGGTCTATAATAATAATATTTTTAATATACATAATATCATATTTCGTTTATATTTTAAATTTTAGATTCATTTTAGATTAATCAGATAATTTTGATCGGTCATTAATGTAGTTAGAAAATATATTAAATAGTATTGTCAAATTGACAATGTACTAACTAAATAAAATTATTAAATTTGATGCATTGTAAAAGTTCCATGTAAATGTATGTTTCTACATTCTTATTTTAATACAGAGGACGATGAGATGATTCAGTCAGCTCGGCATAGCTTATGGATATAAAAGTGTGTTCTATTTGTAATGTTTATAATACATTATATAAGTAGTGGATTATTTGAGTGTAATATTGTCTTAATTAACATAGTTTTTTTACAAATTATTTTTATCAATTTTTTCCTACTTTTTTACTACAAAACAAGGCTTCTGCCAAAAACAACAGAATAACATCAATCAGTACTGTTCTAGCTTGATAATGGAAAAATGAGAACAACACCTGACCAATAGCTGAGCGTTGTTGTCTTTGCAACCTGACAGAGAACAACACCTGACCAATAGCTACCGTGGCGCATACCCGGCCCCTGAAGCTTTCCAAAAGCACCTCTCATGCCGGTCTGGAGCTCATCAGCTCCTGCACACAAAAGCATCTTGTTGATCCGGAGGCCGGAGCACAAGGAAGGGGTGGACACGGACACGTAGGTGGAAGGCATCCTTACCAGCGAACTTGGTTATGTACTTGTTGAATGCAATGCGAGCAGCCTCGAGAGCATAGTAGGAAATATCGGTATCGGTATCGGGATCGGTCACGGCCGATACCGATACGTATCGGACCAGTATCGGACCAGTATCGGCCAATACAGCTCAGGCTCTTTAACACACTATTGCGAGTATCGGACCAGTATCGGATCGGTCACGGCCGATACCGATACGTATCGGCCGATACGGATCGGTATCGGCCGATATTTCCTACTATGCTCGAGAGCTTGGCTGGACACGTTTTCCTTCTACCAAGAGGTAAGGTGGATACAGAAGGGAAAATCATTGGCGGGTTTCCTCTTCATGCCAATAGATACGGATCTTTGGGTCGGGCACACCACGGCAGTACACATTGTTAGTTAAGTAGGTTCTTTCTTTAATTTGTTAACAAGATGCATTACAATTTGTTTGTTTTGAAAGTTTCTAATTTATACTTCAAACTATAAAAATGTAAGCATAAAATATAAAGTTTGTCCATACCAATTTATTTATTTTCGAAAAAAGAGAAGTCTAAATCAGATAACTATTCCATTCATCTTATTAAATAGTTTACAAAATGATTAAGTTTAGAACAAAGATAAATAGGAAAAACATTAATTAGTGGCAAATGTGATCATAGCTTTTTATTAATCAAGAAAAACAGAACGACATGCCATATCATGAGAGGAGAGGATATAATAATTATCTCTATTTTCATATATTCTAAATTTATAATATGTAAAAAAAGGTTAGGCCTTAATTTTCTTCTCTAAAAATAAAAAATTCAACCCTCTTAAATAACTTTATTTTATCTATGTATTATATATGTTGTTTTTCACCACAAAAGTAGCTACAACTCTAATTCCGTCAATCTAATTTAAAAAGATCAATTTAATCTTATAGAGAATTTTTTTTTTCTGAACTACCTTTAAAACTCTAATCCGCATAGCTTTAAACCTTTCTTAATTAAATCCTTCTCTATTTACTAATTTCATACATATTCCAATATTTAGAGTTAGGGTCCGTTATTTTTGCAATCAATACGGTCTTTTCTCTCTCTCTCCTCTCTTCTCTGTTCCTCTCTCTCTGATTGCCATTTTTCAAACATCATGGCGCCTCCCTCATCTATCAAAAGGTACAAAGACCTTCCTGATCATCTAATTCACCAAAATATCTTACCACGCCTCCCTTTCAAGTGCCTCAACAGATGCAAATGCATTTCTAAGGAAATGTATTCTCTTATCAGCACAGATGCCAAATTTGCTGCCGATCAATCCCGCTTAGCGGGCACTTCATCAAGCGGCTTTGTTTACATGACATGTAGCAGGTTATCTTTCTTCTCCAACAACCTGGCACTTGTAGGTGTCCCCGACCCATCCCTCAATTTCCTCAATCCTACTAATAACTATTGTGAGATCAAGCTAGTCTCTTCGACAAATGGCCTTCTTCTCCTTTACGGTGAATTTAGAGGCATGATGTCCCTTTGTGTGTGTAATCCTGCTACCAAAGATGCGGCGTTCATACCAAATGTTGTCGGGAAGAAGTATTTCCGTGCTGAAATGGGTCTTGTGTATGATCCTTGCGAGTTGCCTGATCAGTTCACCATTGTGGACCTTCTGCCACGCTACAAAAGGGATGGTATCATGTACCAGTTTGACATTTTTCATTCAGACACCGGCAAATGGACCCGTTCGAGCCAAAGCATATATATAAACATGATTTTCGAAGCACGTAAAGCATTGTACGCGAAGGGGGTGATATATTGGTATTGTGGGTACCTTTTATGGTATGATGTAAAGAGAGATATAGCAGGGTCCCTAGAGTTGCCTGTGAATGAAGGAAATGTGATAGGAGAAATCACTGATGTAGGGATTTATTCTGGTGAAATTACTTGTTGCCGTGTTTGCTGGAGTGGTGGGATCGAGGTGTGGAGACTGACTGGGGGGTCCCACTGGGATAAAATACATGCGGTAAGTTGGGACGTCATGGTGGATGCACTTGGCTTCTGTCTTGGCTTGCAGTTGCGCAACGAAAACATGCGTGATATATCATTCTACAAGCGACATGCATGCCCGATAGGGTTTGATGGACAGTTTGTTTACATCGCTCTGTGGATGACATATCAAGATAAAACTGACAAGTTGTTCAGCTGGGAAACAAAGACGGGACGACTTGAAAAGAAGGGTGTGATCAATAGATGTTGCCCTGATCAAACGTTCAATTATGCTAACAGCATGGCCAGAGTGCCGCAGATTTTTAATGCTACTTCTTAGGAAATTGGCAAATTGGAGAAGAAAGGGGGTATTTTTTTAGAAAATTGTTTATGTTCTTATTTCAACTGAGTTTCCATTAAAAAAGGATGTGCATGTACAGTTTTACCTATATGAATATCAATTCACACCCAATTATGAAATTCTCATATTTTCAGTGATCTAAAGAAATCTTTTAATGATCATGTCATTCAAACTATGAAGAGAATCAGTATAATGACATTTCTAATCAAAAAACGATGGAGGTTAAAACACTATTGGTTATAGAATTTTCTAAAATATTGTAAAAAAAATTATGTATATGTAGGAATAATACTATAAATAGTTTTACTTCCTACTCAATTTACTTTTATTGAAGACATACGTACAAAATAAAAATAACACATAATACCTTCATGCTATTTCTAGATTACACATGTTGTTTTTCACACCAATTTAAAACCTACAACTCTAATTCCGACCTTCCAATTTAAAACTTTAATATAATGTATGAAAGAGTAAACTATATTTATAAATCGCTGTAATATATTTATAAACCGATACTTTTAGCACTTTATTTTTTTTTCCAAAATTCCTTGCTATATTAATGTACATATATCTACTTAAACCACATTTATTTTGTCCAAGCCCCCTATCTTTTATTAAGAACTTATTTGATTGTTATTACAAAAAATAATTGCACATAAATCTAAATCTATTTTATTTGACTTTGAAAATAAAATCTGAGATGATGTAACAACAACCTGAAATCACAAGTCCAATGAGTATTAGACTCAAATCGGTCCGATGCCCGCTTTGTATTGTCGGATCTGTTTCATGATCCGTGCAGGCCGCTTTAATATTCATGCACACTTCAAGCGGGTTGGATAGTTTGGATCGGACATCAGACCGATTTGAGTATGATGCCCAACAAATACGCCTCGCTTCCGTCAAATTTCTGCATGAAAATGTGAAATATCAGTGGTACAGATTTCTCAAATTGTTAAAATGAGAAATTGTGTAATTAACCAAAAATATGTGGATTCATGACCTTTAATATTCATTGACATCATTGATAGGTTATTTAAGTGGAGTAATTTATTTCGCTGTAAAAAAATTTCTTACTCCGTCTTAAATTTATGTCGCTGTAAATAAATTCTTTATTTACCTGTTTCGAAACTATTATTCGAAACTAACTAAGCTTGCTAATTAAACAGGCAAAATTATATCAATACAAAAAGGGCTGAGCTTGGTGATTTTTGGACGGCCCGTTTGTTTAGCCCTAGCACAACCCTTTCTCACCTCCCGCTCAACCTATATATACTCCACACCTCTCTATTTTTTTTTAACCCAGCGCTCCTGTCTCTCTCCCGCCCTCTTCGCCGCTTATCTCCTCTGTCGTGCCGGCTCCTCTACATAAACTCCTCTAGGTTTGTGGTTTTATGTACTTACAACACTTGAGATCTGTAGCTTTTTTTTTTTTAAATCTTAATTTTTTAAATTAGAGAAGCGATTAAATCTGTGCATGCAACTCATTAAAGTTCCATGTTTTATGCATTTGTGAAGGTCAAAGATGATGAATATGAAGGCACATGGTAGTGAGGAGAATTATGGTATTGATAGGATTAGTAGTTTGCCTGATGATGTTCGCACGCATATCCTATCTTTTCTTACTACAAGAGAGACCGTGCAGACATGCATCTTGTCCAAAAGATGGATAAACACATGGACTTTTGTACTGGATCTAAAATTTGACATTAAAGATTTCAGGCCATCAAAGTTTCTTGATGATGTAGTGGCTGTAGAATTTATGACCAAATTCGAACTATTTGTGAAAAGTGTGTTGAAGAAACGAGAGACATCATGTGTTAACAGATTTCAACTTCGTTTAGTTTTGGGTGGCGGCCCTTGCACTCAAGCTATTGCCGATTGTATTAGTGATGTAATGAAGTTAGAGCCTCGAGAGTGCTTAGTCAATATATTTCCGCGTAAAAATTTGAATTTAAACACTGATATTATTTTCAGTTGTGCATCACTAACAAATCTCCAGCTCTGGTTCTCTATAAACAACTCTAATTTTGGAGCTATAAAACCCAACTCAGTAAATCTTCCCTTCCTCAAAACCATTGGACTTAAAGGTGTTCAAATCATTGATGACACTTTGAAGAATCTTTTGTTGGGTTGTCCTTTGCTTGAAGAATTATCACTAAAAGGTTGTTATATTGGCATCATTGAGATATATTCCAACACTTTGAAGAAGTTGGTTCTTGATAATTATTCTTACATAAAGAGATTGCAGATTTTGACACCTAATCTCCTGTATTTGGTTATTCATATCTATCTTATCAAGGATATTATGTTGCTAAATATGCCATTGCTAGTTGATGCCTCCATCTATATTTTTCGTTGGTATGATTAGGATGAATATGCTACTATGGGACCCAACCTTATTCACAGTCTGTCAAATGTCGAATGCTTACAGCTTAAATTTAATTACACAAATGGAGAGGTACTTTCTCTTTGCAATATGTTTGAAACAAAAATATTCAATGCATCTAATTTTGCAGGTACTCATTGTTTGCCTTATTTTAGGTACTTTAGAATTAAACAAAACCCTATGTTGGTGGATTTAAATCTTGCAAAAGCACAATTTTTAACAGTTGTGTTTTTCTATTGACATGCATATTCATCAAATATACAATTCTTGTGATTACATTTTTTAAGTATATTATGTCTTGCAGTGTTTGTTTTGTCAACATTGCTAGTGGTAATTAGTTATGTTTAATATTTAAGAGAATGCATTTCATAAATTGCTTAGTTCTTGATGCTACAACAAAATCAAAATAGTATCATTTTAAATTGATTGATTCTTGATGATATCTGTCACACCCCCGGACAACCCGCCGCGCATTTATGCGCTAGGCGTTAAGCACATCACATACATCATCAATAAAAAAACATTCAACAAGCCACTTTATTTAAAAGTAAATGGAATTCACAATCAAACAGAAAAGGGACAATATGTCAGACATGGCTAGTCAAACAGTCACTGCCATGTCCACACAATATATTGTTCATACAAATATAAAATAAACAGATAGTGGCTATCTTAACAACTTCCGCTAATTTCCTCACCCGCGGCCTTCCTCCATGCTTTCTTCTTCGTTTCCTGGAACCCACATAACAGGTGGTACGGTGAGAGATCGAACTAACTCTCAGTGCGGGATTTAGTTCCAGCCCGGTGCTTTTACAAATCAATGCATTTAATTCCCCAAATAACATAAGAAGAAGGTTTTTGAATTTTTCCCCATGTCCCTATCAATTCGGATATGCAAATCACTTTAAAATAACCAGTTTTTATTCCCGCCCCTTTCTAACTCATTTCAAAAGGTTTTAAAATTCCACACTCTGGGAATCATGCCCGTACATGGAAACCCGGCGAATCGCCACGCAAGGACGACCCGATTATCACACTCTAGATGGGCCATTTCGGGGACCCATCCGGCGAACCGCCGCGAATTTAGCGGCCCGTTCTGTTCTGTTCTGTTCTGTTCTGTTCTATTCAAACACTGGGCTGCCACACATGGGCAGCCCGCTTTTCAAAAACACATGCAGAGCCGCCTCACACGGACGGCCCCAATTTAAAACAATTCATTCAAATTCCCCTTCCCAAATTCACAATTCAATTCCTGTCAAATTCAATTTCATGCATCAATAGTTCCTATCATGCAATTCTACACAATTTCAAACGAATGTTCGACATTCACAACATGCAGTTTATCCACCAGATTAAAGAAAGAATTACTTACCTCAATCCCTGCATTTTTGTATTATTTGTAAAAAGACCAGGAACCCGCACCTGCTATTGTGGTGTAGTTCGCTACCACTTCTTCGTCACTCTTTACTTCAGAACTCAGACCTAGACCATATAACACGGTTCTCAAATTAACATCTATACATTTTATTTGTCATTTAATTTGTCCGTTACTAGACCGACAGTTATGGAGTACATATGGTCCGAATATATCACTAGATATAATTAAGCAGTATAATGTTACCCTAAGATTATACATATACTAAAATTGATTTTGATCCGAACGTCTGTACATATATGAATATAATGGAATTTATTTCAAATGATATATTAATGTATATCTAATGGAATTGTTTGACCAGAAGGTCTGTACATATTTAAAAGTTGATTAAGATCATACATATAATGGAAATTATATTCTCATGATAAAAAGTATATATTATTTATAAGTTTTAGACTATAGTTCTTTGTAAATAAGTAAAATAATTCTAGTGTTATCAGTGACAATTTTCATCAAATAGAATAGTAGATGTAAATCAAAAATAGTTATTTGTAATAAAAATAGTTTTAAGGTTATTAATGAATTAATCCCTAAGGTTATCGGTGAATAAATTTTCAATATTTTTCGGTGAAAATTATCCGTTTAATAAAATAATATAATATATATTATTCAAATAAAGTCTAACCTTTGAAATAATTATTCTTGCCGAACATATAAATTTCTACTAATTTTGCAAATGATACATGTATAAACCTCACAGTGTTCATAAAATTGTATAATCCATGTATATTACGACACTAGATAAGTTATTTTGAAAATAATTTGTGTAATTCATAATTATCTTCAAAACAGGTGCTAAAAGTATATACAAATACGTGTAAGACATGTTAATGAAAATGCTATAAATATAATACAAATATAATGCAGAAATTATATAATGAATAAACATAATCTCTTAAAATAAAAAAATAGAACAATTCATCTTCATGGAATAATTCAAATTTCTTGAGATTGAATCCGAGGGTTATTTTATGAATATAAATTTATAATATAATAGTACCAAATAACTATTTGATAACCAAATAATCTTTTTATTCAAGAAATAGTTTAACTAATTGGATAAGCATATAATTTTCAGAAATCGGATCATAAGTCAATATAAACAATAAGTAATTTAATATAATATTAATATAAAATTGGAATACCTTAATTTCAGAATTTGATTTTGCAGGAAAGAGATGCGGCTTGAGTCTCCTATGGGTGCTACGAAGGAAAGAGCAATTAAATAGGGTCTCCATTCTAATCGTTGTGAATTGTTCTGAAGAAGCGGAGAGAGAGAGAGAGTAAACAGATTGGAATTAATTATGGCAGCAGTTGCGTTGCTATCTGTAATGAGAAGACGCCTTCTCAAAGTGGTTATTTGTAAGTTATTGTTTTAATTTCAGTAATTATTATAATTATATGTATTTTGGACTTATCAAAACAATATGTAAAATCGGATCTTGTATTTTGATAACTTAAATATATCATTATTTTAGTTTAGTATTTAAAATACGTGGTATTACATCCTTCCCCTCTTGAAAAATAATTTTGTCCTCAAAATTTAAATATTAAATTATATTTACTTTTATACCCTAAAAATAGAATTAATCGATAATTGTTAAATTCAAACATTAAAATGTAATTACTTTTATATCTTAAAAATATAATTAATTGAAGAAGTGTTACATTCTCCCCTCCTTTAAAAAGAATTTTGTCCTCAAAATTCACTATTACATCGTAATTACTTCTACTGATTGTTACTGACTGATACATTTTCCCCCCTTCAAAAAGAAATTTTGACCTCAAAATTCAAACATAAAATTATAACTACTTTTGTTTCGCTTTCGCTACGCAACTCTGATTAAATTATCAAATTATTCTAAAAAAAAATATTAATAAAATAATAAATAAATTATAAGAGATGTTGACAAGAAGATTTATGGAACCAATAATTATATGAGGATTTTACTAAAGTCAAATAATATGAGATTAGATATATATTAATATAATTGATAATTAATCACTTCCATGAAATTGACAAATTTAACAAATGTTCCACTAGTGGTGAAGAATTTTCAAGACTAAATAATTTAACAAAGAACCCAAGTTAGAAGAATTGTCGCACCCCAGATTTTTACCATCCGGAGCGTAATTATATAAGTATCTTCACCCTTTTCCTTGGCCCGTCAACTTGTTAGTGAGATATTCATAACTTCAAATCGGATTACAATAACAACTCAGAATCAGTGCGACGTAGTTGGAATTCGAATCGACCATAAAATAAGGTTCTTCTCGAAGGGTGTGCAAGAAAAAGAAGAGATGTAACTTGTTTGGGTTCGACAGAAAATTGATATGGAGAGATTGAAATTAGGGTGAGGCGGCAACCAATAAACAAATGGAAACAGTTTCAAATAAAAGTATAGATGGTTATAATTTATAGAAGGGGCGGAATTGTATCAGGAGTTACCCCTTTTTTTTTCTTTTAAAATTATAAATGAATATAAATTGAAATAAATCTGATTGCAATTAATTCTTGGCGGTTACTATATAAAAAAAAAATGCTATTTATTTGTGGCAGTTATCAAATTAAAACATATATATAATATGTATATTATTTATCATATTAAATTACTAATAAGACACAAAAAAAAAATATATAAATATATATGTTCATTTATCATACTTGATATATGAGACATCAATTTTTATAAATTAACTGTTATATTAGTCAACAATCAAAATCTTTTTACATAGACGTATAAAATATATTCAATATTACATATAAAAAAATTATATTCCAAAATAATATTAACTCAAATTTTTTTTTTTTTTTTTTTTTTTTTCTGGATGTTACAAAAATAATTGTTGATGATAACTTATACATCTCAACCAAATTCATTTGAATTGATATGAAAGGATAACTTAATAGATTTCGAATCATATTACACTAGTTTGAATCAAGGATAACTTAGTAGATCTTGAATCATATTCATACTAATTCGAATCGGATGAAGATATAATGAAATTATATACAATGTATCGAATAAGGAAGATATGGTTGTCTTTTGATCGAATAAGGAAAATATGGTTGTCTTTTGATTCAGTTAACATCATCACCGATAAGTTTTCAGGACATCTGGGAGTTACGAGGGACACTTCCAAATCAAGCTTTTTCAAAATATAACTTTTGTATAGTAATAGTTTCTACGACGACATATCGTAAGAGTAATTAAGATCATATTATCTAAATTCTAAAGACAAGATCTTAACGTGTTCTCTCTTAGTGGTTATTTATTGATATTGTATGTGCTGGCTCTGATACCAACTTAGTTGTCACACCCCCGGACAACCCGCCGCGCATTTATGCGCTAGGCGTTAAGCACATCACATACATCATCAATAAAAAAACATTCAACAAGCCACTTTATTTAAAAGTAAATGGAATTCACAATCAAACAGAAAAGGGACAATATGTCAGACATGGCTAGTCAAACAGTCACTGCCATGTCCACACAATATATTGTTCATACAAATATAAAATAAACAGATAGTGGCTATCTTAACAACTTCCGCTAATTTCCTCACCCGCGGCCTTCCTCCATGCTTTCTTCTTCGTTTCCTGGAACCCACATAACAGGTGGTACGGTGAGAGATCGAACTAACTCTCAGTGCGGGATTTAGTTCCAGCCCGGTGCTTTTACAAATCAATGCATTTAATTCCCCAAATAACATAAGAAGAAGGTTTTTGAATTTTTCCCCATGTCCCTATCAATTCGGATATGCAAATCACTTTAAAATAACCAGTTTTTATTCCCGCCCCTTTCTAACTCATTTCAAAAGGTTTTAAAATTCCACACTCTGGGAATCATGCCCGTACATGGAAACCCGGCGAATCGCCACGCAAGGACGACCCGATTATCACACTCTAGATGGGCCATTTCGGGGACCCATCCGGCGAACCGCCGCGAATTTAGCGGCCCGTTCTGTTCTGTTCTGTTCTGTTCTGTTCTATTCAAACACTGGGCTGCCACACATGGGCAGCCCGCTTTTCAAAAACACATGCAGAGCCGCCTCACACGGACGGCCCCAATTTAAAACAATTCATTCAAATTCCCCTTCCCAAATTCACAATTCAATTCCTGTCAAATTCAATTTCATGCATCAATAGTTCCTATCATGCAATTCTACACAATTTCAAACGAATGTTCGACATTCACAACATGCAGTTTATCCACCAGATTAAAGAAAGAATTACTTACCTCAATCCCTGCATTTTTGTATTATTTGTAAAAAGACCAGGAACCCGCACCTGCTATTGTGGTGTAGTTCGCTACCACTTCTTCGTCACTCTTTACTTCAGAACTCAGACCTAGACCATATAACACGGTTCTCAAATTAACATCTATACATTTTATTTGTCATTTAATTTGTCCGTTACTAGACCGACAGTTATGGAGTACATATGGTCCGAATATATCACTAGATATAATTAAGCAGTATAATGTTACCCTAAGATTATACATATACTAAAATTGATTTTGATCCGAACGTCTGTACATATATGAATATAATGGAATTTATTTCAAATGATATATTAATGTATATCTAATGGAATTGTTTGACCAGAAGGTCTGTACATATTTAAAAGTTGATTAAGATCATACATATAATGGAAATTATATTCTCATGATAAAAAGTATATATTATTTATAAGTTTTAGACTATAGTTCTTTGTAAATAAGTAAAATAATTCTAGTGTTATCAGTGACAATTTTCATCAAATAGAATAGTAGATGTAAATCAAAAATAGTTATTTGTAATAAAAATAGTTTTAAGGTTATTAATGAATTAATCCCTAAGGTTATCGGTGAATAAATTTTCAATATTTTTCGGTGAAAATTATCCGTTTAATAAAATAATATAATATATATTATTCAAATAAAGTCTAACCTTTGAAATAATTATTCTTGCCGAACATATAAATTTCTACTAATTTTGCAAATGATACATGTATAAACCTCACAGTGTTCATAAAATTGTATAATCCATGTATATTACGACACTAGATAAGTTATTTTGAAAATAATTTGTGTAATTCATAATTATCTTCAAAACAGGTGCTAAAAGTATATACAAATACGTGTAAGACATGTTAATGAAAATGCTATAAATATAATACAAATATAATGCAGAAATTATATAATGAATAAACATAATCTCTTAAAATAAAAAAATAGAACAATTCATCTTCATGGAATAATTCAAATTTCTTGAGATTGAATCCGAGGGTTATTTTATGAATATAAATTTATAATATAATAGTACCAAATAACTATTTGATAACCAAATAATCTTTTTATTCAAGAAATAGTTTAACTAATTGGATAAGCATATAATTTTCAGAAATCGGATCATAAGTCAATATAAACAATAAGTAATTTAATATAATATTAATATAAAATTGGAATACCTTAATTTCAGAATTTGATTTTGCAGGAAAGAGATGCGGCTTGAGTCTCCTATGGGTGCTACGAAGGAAAGAGCAATTAAATAGGGTCTCCATTCTAATCGTTGTGAATTGTTCTGAAGAAGCGGAGAGAGAGAGAGAGTAAACAGATTGGAATTAATTATGGCAGCAGTTGCGTTGCTATCTGTAATGAGAAGACGCCTTCTCAAAGTGGTTATTTGTAAGTTATTGTTTTAATTTCAGTAATTATTATAATTATATGTATTTTGGACTTATCAAAACAATATGTAAAATCGGATCTTGTATTTTGATAACTTAAATATATCATTATTTTAGTTTAGTATTTAAAATACGTGGTATTACATCCTTCCCCTCTTGAAAAATAATTTTGTCCTCAAAATTTAAATATTAAATTATATTTACTTTTATACCCTAAAAATAGAATTAATCGATAATTGTTAAATTCAAACATTAAAATGTAATTACTTTTATATCTTAAAAATATAATTAATTGAAGAAGTGTTACATTCTCCCCTCCTTTAAAAAGAATTTTGTCCTCAAAATTCACTATTACATCGTAATTACTTCTACTGATTGTTACTGACTGATACATTTTCCCCCCTTCAAAAAGAAATTTTGACCTCAAAATTCAAACATAAAATTATAACTACTTTTGTTTCGCTTTCGCTACGCAACTCTGATTAAATTATCAAATTATTCTAAAAAAAAATATTAATAAAATAATAAATAAATTATAAGAGATGTTGACAAGAAGATTTATGGAACCAATAATTATATGAGGATTTTACTAAAGTCAAATAATATGAGATTAGATATATATTAATATAATTGATAATTAATCACTTCCATGAAATTGACAAATTTAACAAATGTTCCACTAGTGGTGAAGAATTTTCAAGACTAAATAATTTAACAAAGAACCCAAGTTAGAAGAATTGTCGCACCCCAGATTTTTACCATCCGGAGCGTAATTATATAAGTATCTTCACCCTTTTCCTTGGCCCGTCAACTTGTTAGTGAGATATTCATAACTTCAAATCGGATTACAATAACAACTCAGAATCAGTGCGACGTAGTTGGAATTCGAATCGACCATAAAATAAGGTTCTTCTCGAAGGGTGTGCAAGAAAAAGAAGAGATGTAACTTGTTTGGGTTCGACAGAAAATTGATATGGAGAGATTGAAATTAGGGTGAGGCGGCAACCAATAAACAAATGGAAACAGTTTCAAATAAAAGTATAGATGGTTATAATTTATAGAAGGGGCGGAATTGTATCAGGAGTTACCCCTTTTTTTTTCTTTTAAAATTATAAATGAATATAAATTGAAATAAATCTGATTGCAATTAATTCTTGGCGGTTACTATATAAAAAAAAAATGCTATTTATTTGTGGCAGTTATCAAATTAAAACATATATATAATATGTATATTATTTATCATATTAAATTACTAATAAGACACAAAAAAAAAATATATAAATATATATGTTCATTTATCATACTTGATATATGAGACATCAATTTTTATAAATTAACTGTTATATTAGTCAACAATCAAAATCTTTTTACATAGACGTATAAAATATATTCAATATTACATATAAAAAAATTATATTCCAAAATAATATTAACTCAAATTTTTTTTTTTTTTTTTTTTTTTTTCTGGATGTTACAAAAATAATTGTTGATGATAACTTATACATCTCAACCAAATTCATTTGAATTGATATGAAAGGATAACTTAATAGATTTCGAATCATATTACACTAGTTTGAATCAAGGATAACTTAGTAGATCTTGAATCATATTCATACTAATTCGAATCGGATGAAGATATAATGAAATTATATACAATGTATCGAATAAGGAAGATATGGTTGTCTTTTGATCGAATAAGGAAAATATGGTTGTCTTTTGATTCAGTTAACATCATCACCGATAAGTTTTCAGGACATCTGGGAGTTACGAGGGACACTTCCAAATCAAGCTTTTTCAAAATATAACTTTTGTATAGTAATAGTTTCTACGACGACATATCGTAAGAGTAATTAAGATCATATTATCTAAATTCTAAAGACAAGATCTTAACGTGTTCTCTCTTAGTGGTTATTTATTGATATTGTATGTGCTGGCTCTGATACCAACTTAGTTGTCACACCCCCGGACAACCCGCCGCGCATTTATGCGCTAGGCGTTAAGCACATCACATACATCATCAATAAAAAAACATTCAACAAGCCACTTTATTTAAAAGTAAATGGAATTCACAATCAAACAGAAAAGGGACAATATGTCAGACATGGCTAGTCAAACAGTCACTGCCATGTCCACACAATATATTGTTCATACAAATATAAAATAAACAGATAGTGGCTATCTTAACAACTTCCGCTAATTTCCTCACCCGCGGCCTTCCTCCATGCTTTCTTCTTCGTTTCCTGGAACCCACATAACAGGTGGTACGGTGAGAGATCGAACTAACTCTCAGTGCGGGATTTAGTTCCAGCCCGGTGCTTTTACAAATCAATGCATTTAATTCCCCAAATAACATAAGAAGAAGGTTTTTGAATTTTTCCCCATGTCCCTATCAATTCGGATATGCAAATCACTTTAAAATAACCAGTTTTTATTCCCGCCCCTTTCTAACTCATTTCAAAAGGTTTTAAAATTCCACACTCTGGGAATCATGCCCGTACATGGAAACCCGGCGAATCGCCACGCAAGGACGACCCGATTATCACACTCTAGATGGGCCATTTCGGGGACCCATCCGGCGAACCGCCGCGAATTTAGCGGCCCGTTCTGTTCTGTTCTGTTCTGTTCTGTTCTATTCAAACACTGGGCTGCCACACATGGGCAGCCCGCTTTTCAAAAACACATGCAGAGCCGCCTCACACGGACGGCCCCAATTTAAAACAATTCATTCAAATTCCCCTTCCCAAATTCACAATTCAATTCCTGTCAAATTCAATTTCATGCATCAATAGTTCCTATCATGCAATTCTACACAATTTCAAACGAATGTTCGACATTCACAACATGCAGTTTATCCACCAGATTAAAGAAAGAATTACTTACCTCAATCCCTGCATTTTTGTATTATTTGTAAAAAGACCAGGAACCCGCACCTGCTATTGTGGTGTAGTTCGCTACCACTTCTTCGTCACTCTTTACTTCAGAACTCAGACCTAGACCATATAACACGGTTCTCAAATTAACATCTATACATTTTATTTGTCATTTAATTTGTCCGTTACTAGACCGACAGTTATGGAGTACATATGGTCCGAATATATCACTAGATATAATTAAGCAGTATAATGTTACCCTAAGATTATACATATACTAAAATTGATTTTGATCCGAACGTCTGTACATATATGAATATAATGGAATTTATTTCAAATGATATATTAATGTATATCTAATGGAATTGTTTGACCAGAAGGTCTGTACATATTTAAAAGTTGATTAAGATCATACATATAATGGAAATTATATTCTCATGATAAAAAGTATATATTATTTATAAGTTTTAGACTATAGTTCTTTGTAAATAAGTAAAATAATTCTAGTGTTATCAGTGACAATTTTCATCAAATAGAATAGTAGATGTAAATCAAAAATAGTTATTTGTAATAAAAATAGTTTTAAGGTTATTAATGAATTAATCCCTAAGGTTATCGGTGAATAAATTTTCAATATTTTTCGGTGAAAATTATCCGTTTAATAAAATAATATAATATATATTATTCAAATAAAGTCTAACCTTTGAAATAATTATTCTTGCCGAACATATAAATTTCTACTAATTTTGCAAATGATACATGTATAAACCTCACAGTGTTCATAAAATTGTATAATCCATGTATATTACGACACTAGATAAGTTATTTTGAAAATAATTTGTGTAATTCATAATTATCTTCAAAACAGGTGCTAAAAGTATATACAAATACGTGTAAGACATGTTAATGAAAATGCTATAAATATAATACAAATATAATGCAGAAATTATATAATGAATAAACATAATCTCTTAAAATAAAAAAATAGAACAATTCATCTTCATGGAATAATTCAAATTTCTTGAGATTGAATCCGAGGGTTATTTTATGAATATAAATTTATAATATAATAGTACCAAATAACTATTTGATAACCAAATAATCTTTTTATTCAAGAAATAGTTTAACTAATTGGATAAGCATATAATTTTCAGAAATCGGATCATAAGTCAATATAAACAATAAGTAATTTAATATAATATTAATATAAAATTGGAATACCTTAATTTCAGAATTTGATTTTGCAGGAAAGAGATGCGGCTTGAGTCTCCTATGGGTGCTACGAAGGAAAGAGCAATTAAATAGGGTCTCCATTCTAATCGTTGTGAATTGTTCTGAAGAAGCGGAGAGAGAGAGAGAGTAAACAGATTGGAATTAATTATGGCAGCAGTTGCGTTGCTATCTGTAATGAGAAGACGCCTTCTCAAAGTGGTTATTTGTAAGTTATTGTTTTAATTTCAGTAATTATTATAATTATATGTATTTTGGACTTATCAAAACAATATGTAAAATCGGATCTTGTATTTTGATAACTTAAATATATCATTATTTTAGTTTAGTATTTAAAATACGTGGTATTACATCCTTCCCCTCTTGAAAAATAATTTTGTCCTCAAAATTTAAATATTAAATTATATTTACTTTTATACCCTAAAAATAGAATTAATCGATAATTGTTAAATTCAAACATTAAAATGTAATTACTTTTATATCTTAAAAATATAATTAATTGAAGAAGTGTTACATTCTCCCCTCCTTTAAAAAGAATTTTGTCCTCAAAATTCACTATTACATCGTAATTACTTCTACTGATTGTTACTGACTGATACATTTTCCCCCCTTCAAAAAGAAATTTTGACCTCAAAATTCAAACATAAAATTATAACTACTTTTGTTTCGCTTTCGCTACGCAACTCTGATTAAATTATCAAATTATTCTAAAAAAAAATATTAATAAAATAATAAATAAATTATAAGAGATGTTGACAAGAAGATTTATGGAACCAATAATTATATGAGGATTTTACTAAAGTCAAATAATATGAGATTAGATATATATTAATATAATTGATAATTAATCACTTCCATGAAATTGACAAATTTAACAAATGTTCCACTAGTGGTGAAGAATTTTCAAGACTAAATAATTTAACAAAGAACCCAAGTTAGAAGAATTGTCGCACCCCAGATTTTTACCATCCGGAGCGTAATTATATAAGTATCTTCACCCTTTTCCTTGGCCCGTCAACTTGTTAGTGAGATATTCATAACTTCAAATCGGATTACAATAACAACTCAGAATCAGTGCGACGTAGTTGGAATTCGAATCGACCATAAAATAAGGTTCTTCTCGAAGGGTGTGCAAGAAAAAGAAGAGATGTAACTTGTTTGGGTTCGACAGAAAATTGATATGGAGAGATTGAAATTAGGGTGAGGCGGCAACCAATAAACAAATGGAAACAGTTTCAAATAAAAGTATAGATGGTTATAATTTATAGAAGGGGCGGAATTGTATCAGGAGTTACCCCTTTTTTTTTCTTTTAAAATTATAAATGAATATAAATTGAAATAAATCTGATTGCAATTAATTCTTGGCGGTTACTATATAAAAAAAAAATGCTATTTATTTGTGGCAGTTATCAAATTAAAACATATATATAATATGTATATTATTTATCATATTAAATTACTAATAAGACACAAAAAAAAAATATATAAATATATATGTTCATTTATCATACTTGATATATGAGACATCAATTTTTATAAATTAACTGTTATATTAGTCAACAATCAAAATCTTTTTACATAGACGTATAAAATATATTCAATATTACATATAAAAAAATTATATTCCAAAATAATATTAACTCAAATTTTTTTTTTTTTTTTTTTTTTTTTCTGGATGTTACAAAAATAATTGTTGATGATAACTTATACATCTCAACCAAATTCATTTGAATTGATATGAAAGGATAACTTAATAGATTTCGAATCATATTACACTAGTTTGAATCAAGGATAACTTAGTAGATCTTGAATCATATTCATACTAATTCGAATCGGATGAAGATATAATGAAATTATATACAATGTATCGAATAAGGAAGATATGGTTGTCTTTTGATCGAATAAGGAAAATATGGTTGTCTTTTGATTCAGTTAACATCATCACCGATAAGTTTTCAGGACATCTGGGAGTTACGAGGGACACTTCCAAATCAAGCTTTTTCAAAATATAACTTTTGTATAGTAATAGTTTCTACGACGACATATCGTAAGAGTAATTAAGATCATATTATCTAAATTCTAAAGACAAGATCTTAACGTGTTCTCTCTTAGTGGTTATTTATTGATATTGTATGTGCTGGCTCTGATACCAACTTAGTTGTCACACCCCCGGACAACCCGCCGCGCATTTATGCGCTAGGCGTTAAGCACATCACATACATCATCAATAAAAAAACATTCAACAAGCCACTTTATTTAAAAGTAAATGGAATTCACAATCAAACAGAAAAGGGACAATATGTCAGACATGGCTAGTCAAACAGTCACTGCCATGTCCACACAATATATTGTTCATACAAATATAAAATAAACAGATAGTGGCTATCTTAACAACTTCCGCTAATTTCCTCACCCGCGGCCTTCCTCCATGCTTTCTTCTTCGTTTCCTGGAACCCACATAACAGGTGGTACGGTGAGAGATCGAACTAACTCTCAGTGCGGGATTTAGTTCCAGCCCGGTGCTTTTACAAATCAATGCATTTAATTCCCCAAATAACATAAGAAGAAGGTTTTTGAATTTTTCCCCATGTCCCTATCAATTCGGATATGCAAATCACTTTAAAATAACCAGTTTTTATTCCCGCCCCTTTCTAACTCATTTCAAAAGGTTTTAAAATTCCACACTCTGGGAATCATGCCCGTACATGGAAACCCGGCGAATCGCCACGCAAGGACGACCCGATTATCACACTCTAGATGGGCCATTTCGGGGACCCATCCGGCGAACCGCCGCGAATTTAGCGGCCCGTTCTGTTCTGTTCTGTTCTGTTCTGTTCTATTCAAACACTGGGCTGCCACACATGGGCAGCCCGCTTTTCAAAAACACATGCAGAGCCGCCTCACACGGACGGCCCCAATTTAAAACAATTCATTCAAATTCCCCTTCCCAAATTCACAATTCAATTCCTGTCAAATTCAATTTCATGCATCAATAGTTCCTATCATGCAATTCTACACAATTTCAAACGAATGTTCGACATTCACAACATGCAGTTTATCCACCAGATTAAAGAAAGAATTACTTACCTCAATCCCTGCATTTTTGTATTATTTGTAAAAAGACCAGGAACCCGCACCTGCTATTGTGGTGTAGTTCGCTACCACTTCTTCGTCACTCTTTACTTCAGAACTCAGACCTAGACCATATAACACGGTTCTCAAATTAACATCTATACATTTTATTTGTCATTTAATTTGTCCGTTACTAGACCGACAGTTATGGAGTACATATGGTCCGAATATATCACTAGATATAATTAAGCAGTATAATGTTACCCTAAGATTATACATATACTAAAATTGATTTTGATCCGAACGTCTGTACATATATGAATATAATGGAATTTATTTCAAATGATATATTAATGTATATCTAATGGAATTGTTTGACCAGAAGGTCTGTACATATTTAAAAGTTGATTAAGATCATACATATAATGGAAATTATATTCTCATGATAAAAAGTATATATTATTTATAAGTTTTAGACTATAGTTCTTTGTAAATAAGTAAAATAATTCTAGTGTTATCAGTGACAATTTTCATCAAATAGAATAGTAGATGTAAATCAAAAATAGTTATTTGTAATAAAAATAGTTTTAAGGTTATTAATGAATTAATCCCTAAGGTTATCGGTGAATAAATTTTCAATATTTTTCGGTGAAAATTATCCGTTTAATAAAATAATATAATATATATTATTCAAATAAAGTCTAACCTTTGAAATAATTATTCTTGCCGAACATATAAATTTCTACTAATTTTGCAAATGATACATGTATAAACCTCACAGTGTTCATAAAATTGTATAATCCATGTATATTACGACACTAGATAAGTTATTTTGAAAATAATTTGTGTAATTCATAATTATCTTCAAAACAGGTGCTAAAAGTATATACAAATACGTGTAAGACATGTTAATGAAAATGCTATAAATATAATACAAATATAATGCAGAAATTATATAATGAATAAACATAATCTCTTAAAATAAAAAAATAGAACAATTCATCTTCATGGAATAATTCAAATTTCTTGAGATTGAATCCGAGGGTTATTTTATGAATATAAATTTATAATATAATAGTACCAAATAACTATTTGATAACCAAATAATCTTTTTATTCAAGAAATAGTTTAACTAATTGGATAAGCATATAATTTTCAGAAATCGGATCATAAGTCAATATAAACAATAAGTAATTTAATATAATATTAATATAAAATTGGAATACCTTAATTTCAGAATTTGATTTTGCAGGAAAGAGATGCGGCTTGAGTCTCCTATGGGTGCTACGAAGGAAAGAGCAATTAAATAGGGTCTCCATTCTAATCGTTGTGAATTGTTCTGAAGAAGCGGAGAGAGAGAGAGAGTAAACAGATTGGAATTAATTATGGCAGCAGTTGCGTTGCTATCTGTAATGAGAAGACGCCTTCTCAAAGTGGTTATTTGTAAGTTATTGTTTTAATTTCAGTAATTATTATAATTATATGTATTTTGGACTTATCAAAACAATATGTAAAATCGGATCTTGTATTTTGATAACTTAAATATATCATTATTTTAGTTTAGTATTTAAAATACGTGGTATTACATCCTTCCCCTCTTGAAAAATAATTTTGTCCTCAAAATTTAAATATTAAATTATATTTACTTTTATACCCTAAAAATAGAATTAATCGATAATTGTTAAATTCAAACATTAAAATGTAATTACTTTTATATCTTAAAAATATAATTAATTGAAGAAGTGTTACATTCTCCCCTCCTTTAAAAAGAATTTTGTCCTCAAAATTCACTATTACATCGTAATTACTTCTACTGATTGTTACTGACTGATACATTTTCCCCCCTTCAAAAAGAAATTTTGACCTCAAAATTCAAACATAAAATTATAACTACTTTTGTTTCGCTTTCGCTACGCAACTCTGATTAAATTATCAAATTATTCTAAAAAAAAATATTAATAAAATAATAAATAAATTATAAGAGATGTTGACAAGAAGATTTATGGAACCAATAATTATATGAGGATTTTACTAAAGTCAAATAATATGAGATTAGATATATATTAATATAATTGATAATTAATCACTTCCATGAAATTGACAAATTTAACAAATGTTCCACTAGTGGTGAAGAATTTTCAAGACTAAATAATTTAACAAAGAACCCAAGTTAGAAGAATTGTCGCACCCCAGATTTTTACCATCCGGAGCGTAATTATATAAGTATCTTCACCCTTTTCCTTGGCCCGTCAACTTGTTAGTGAGATATTCATAACTTCAAATCGGATTACAATAACAACTCAGAATCAGTGCGACGTAGTTGGAATTCGAATCGACCATAAAATAAGGTTCTTCTCGAAGGGTGTGCAAGAAAAAGAAGAGATGTAACTTGTTTGGGTTCGACAGAAAATTGATATGGAGAGATTGAAATTAGGGTGAGGCGGCAACCAATAAACAAATGGAAACAGTTTCAAATAAAAGTATAGATGGTTATAATTTATAGAAGGGGCGGAATTGTATCAGGAGTTACCCCTTTTTTTTTCTTTTAAAATTATAAATGAATATAAATTGAAATAAATCTGATTGCAATTAATTCTTGGCGGTTACTATATAAAAAAAAAATGCTATTTATTTGTGGCAGTTATCAAATTAAAACATATATATAATATGTATATTATTTATCATATTAAATTACTAATAAGACACAAAAAAAAAATATATAAATATATATGTTCATTTATCATACTTGATATATGAGACATCAATTTTTATAAATTAACTGTTATATTAGTCAACAATCAAAATCTTTTTACATAGACGTATAAAATATATTCAATATTACATATAAAAAAATTATATTCCAAAATAATATTAACTCAAATTTTTTTTTTTTTTTTTTTTTTTTTCTGGATGTTACAAAAATAATTGTTGATGATAACTTATACATCTCAACCAAATTCATTTGAATTGATATGAAAGGATAACTTAATAGATTTCGAATCATATTACACTAGTTTGAATCAAGGATAACTTAGTAGATCTTGAATCATATTCATACTAATTCGAATCGGATGAAGATATAATGAAATTATATACAATGTATCGAATAAGGAAGATATGGTTGTCTTTTGATCGAATAAGGAAAATATGGTTGTCTTTTGATTCAGTTAACATCATCACCGATAAGTTTTCAGGACATCTGGGAGTTACGAGGGACACTTCCAAATCAAGCTTTTTCAAAATATAACTTTTGTATAGTAATAGTTTCTACGACGACATATCGTAAGAGTAATTAAGATCATATTATCTAAATTCTAAAGACAAGATCTTAACGTGTTCTCTCTTAGTGGTTATTTATTGATATTGTATGTGCTGGCTCTGATACCAACTTAGTTGTCACACCCCCGGACAACCCGCCGCGCATTTATGCGCTAGGCGTTAAGCACATCACATACATCATCAATAAAAAAACATTCAACAAGCCACTTTATTTAAAAGTAAATGGAATTCACAATCAAACAGAAAAGGGACAATATGTCAGACATGGCTAGTCAAACAGTCACTGCCATGTCCACACAATATATTGTTCATACAAATATAAAATAAACAGATAGTGGCTATCTTAACAACTTCCGCTAATTTCCTCACCCGCGGCCTTCCTCCATGCTTTCTTCTTCGTTTCCTGGAACCCACATAACAGGTGGTACGGTGAGAGATCGAACTAACTCTCAGTGCGGGATTTAGTTCCAGCCCGGTGCTTTTACAAATCAATGCATTTAATTCCCCAAATAACATAAGAAGAAGGTTTTTGAATTTTTCCCCATGTCCCTATCAATTCGGATATGCAAATCACTTTAAAATAACCAGTTTTTATTCCCGCCCCTTTCTAACTCATTTCAAAAGGTTTTAAAATTCCACACTCTGGGAATCATGCCCGTACATGGAAACCCGGCGAATCGCCACGCAAGGACGACCCGATTATCACACTCTAGATGGGCCATTTCGGGGACCCATCCGGCGAACCGCCGCGAATTTAGCGGCCCGTTCTGTTCTGTTCTGTTCTGTTCTGTTCTATTCAAACACTGGGCTGCCACACATGGGCAGCCCGCTTTTCAAAAACACATGCAGAGCCGCCTCACACGGACGGCCCCAATTTAAAACAATTCATTCAAATTCCCCTTCCCAAATTCACAATTCAATTCCTGTCAAATTCAATTTCATGCATCAATAGTTCCTATCATGCAATTCTACACAATTTCAAACGAATGTTCGACATTCACAACATGCAGTTTATCCACCAGATTAAAGAAAGAATTACTTACCTCAATCCCTGCATTTTTGTATTATTTGTAAAAAGACCAGGAACCCGCACCTGCTATTGTGGTGTAGTTCGCTACCACTTCTTCGTCACTCTTTACTTCAGAACTCAGACCTAGACCATATAACACGGTTCTCAAATTAACATCTATACATTTTATTTGTCATTTAATTTGTCCGTTACTAGACCGACAGTTATGGAGTACATATGGTCCGAATATATCACTAGATATAATTAAGCAGTATAATGTTACCCTAAGATTATACATATACTAAAATTGATTTTGATCCGAACGTCTGTACATATATGAATATAATGGAATTTATTTCAAATGATATATTAATGTATATCTAATGGAATTGTTTGACCAGAAGGTCTGTACATATTTAAAAGTTGATTAAGATCATACATATAATGGAAATTATATTCTCATGATAAAAAGTATATATTATTTATAAGTTTTAGACTATAGTTCTTTGTAAATAAATAAAATAATTCTAGTGTTATCAGTGACAATTTTCATCAAATAGAATAGTAGATGTAAATCAAAAATAGTTATTTGTAATAAAAATAGTTTTAAGGTTATTAATGAATTAATCCCTAAGGTTATCGGTGAATAAATTTTCAATATTTTTCGGTGAAAATTATCCGTTTAATAAAATAATATAATATATATTATTCAAATAAAGTCTAACCTTTGAAATAATTATTCTTGCCGAACATATAAATTTCTACTAATTTTGCAAATGATACATGTATAAACCTCACAGTGTTCATAAAATTGTATAATCCATGTATATTACGACACTAGATAAGTTATTTTGAAAATAATTTGTGTAATTCATAATTATTTTCAAAACAGGTGCTAAAAGTATATACAAATACGTGTAAGACATGTTAATGAAAATGCTATAAATATAATACAAATATAATGCAGAAATTATATAATGAATAAACATAATCTCTTAAAATAAAAAAATAGAACAATTCATCTTCATGGAATAATTCAAATTTCTTGAGATTGAATCCGAGGGTTATTTTATGAATATAAATTTATAATATAATAGTACCAAATAACTATTTGATAACCAAATAATCTTTTTATTCAAGAAATAGTTTAACTAATTGGATAAGCATATAATTTTCAGAAATCGGATCATAAGTCAATATAAACAATAAGTAATTTAATATAATATTAATATAAAATTGGAATACCTTAATTTCAGAATTTGATTTTGCAGGAAAGAGATGCGGCTTGAGTCTCCTATGGGTGCTACGAAGGAAAGAGCAATTAAATAGGGTCTCCATTCTAATCGTTGTGAATTGTTCTGAAGAAGCGGAGAGAGAGAGAGAGTAAACAGATTGGAATTAATTATGGCAGCAGTTGCGTTGCTATCTGTAATGAGAAGACGCCTTCTCAAAGTGGTTATTTGTAAGTTATTGTTTTAATTTCAGTAATTATTATAATTATATGTATTTTGGACTTATCAAAACAATATGTAAAATCGGATCTTGTATTTTGATAACTTAAATATATCATTATTTTAGTTTAGTATTTAAAATACGTGGTATTACATCCTTCCCCTCTTGAAAAATAATTTTGTCCTCAAAATTTAAATATTAAATTATATTTACTTTTATACCCTAAAAATAGAATTAATCGATAATTGTTAAATTCAAACATTAAAATGTAATTACTTTTATATCTTAAAAATATAATTAATTGAAGAAGTGTTACACTATCTGCCATAAATACACAATGATTTTTGGTTTCAAATGTAATTCATACACAATTCAGAATCTCAAACTGTTGTTGTTGGAGGAAACACATCCTATAGCTATATTAAGCATTCAAATTCTCATTTATAATTAGCTTTTGTGGTCCTTTTTTTTGTGGAACCTAGTTTTAATTTTACTTTGTATTAAAATAGGTACAAAAGAAGGATTTTTCTAGTTGCTCAGACTTCAACAACTTAAAGTACCTGGAACTTGTGAATATGAGTTTGTATGACTTTGATCTTGCACCATATTTCCTCCATCACTCACCTAAACTACAGGAGCTGACATTAAAATACAAGCATGTAATCTCTCTCTCTCTCTCTCTCTCAGTGTTGCTACTAGTACTTGCTCTTTTTCCCATGCCTCAGTTGAGGGGGGTGGCAACCATAAAGTGATCAACTAATGAGATGGTAAAAAGTTCCAAATTTATCGAATAAAAAAAGTGACAAGCTTTGAGTATTTACAGTTAATAGATTTCCTAAAAATGGACTTCTATCATGAAGTTAACAATATAGTAAAGGCCGTGTAATACCAGGTGTTGCTTATATTAACCATCTCAATTAAGCCCTTATCAAATGATCTATGACCAATGAAACATATGTGACTTGTTTTGTTTTGTAACTACTGAAGTATTGCAGTATGGAATATTTATATGAGGAGATAACTCAGGAGGGGTCAGAAAATGCATTAGTCCAGCGGGAGTTCCTTAAGACAGTTAGAATTGTAGGATTTAGAAATGATAATGGATTTGTTGATCAGCTGATTAACAAGTTGCTTGTCCATGTTAAGATCATTGGTGAAATTGATATTGTTCGGCCAGATCCTTGTCCTCATTGTCAATGTTAACTTGGGGGAGCTTTCATTTATGATTCAGTTGTATTAATGTCATATAATATCTAATATGTTGTGGGTGTGTTTTTCATTTTCCTCATTTTTGTACTATTTTGTTGGTGTGGATGTAATTGTGGGATGCAGAGGGCTTTAATAGATGATTTGAGTACCAGGCTTTAGTTATCAAGTTGGATTTTGGAAACTTGTACTTTTGGGGATATGGTGGTACCAGTACTTTATAGGACATGCAATTACTATGGAGGTGATTTTCCCTCTTCTTTTTCCCCTCTTTTGCTAGATTATTATGTAAATTGTTAAGGCTTCTGCAGTACAACTTGTGTTGATGCCACTGGACTTCTATAATATTGTATTTCAGTAATTATTTTTTTGCTGACGAAAACAGAGGTCAAGCCTCTATTTGATTGATAATTGCTTTGGTACATGAGTCATATTACAAAACAAGTAATCTAAGTTGAAAAGTAAAAAAAAAAAAATGAAAACCTAAGCAGGGCTGCCCTTTTAGAAAAGATAAAGAAGGAAACATAAACATCTGGAAATCACTATAATGAGGAGAAAAAAAAAACAAAGAAATGATGTTGTAGCTGTTATTGTACACCTCTCAGTTGTCTTTCAGTAATTATTGTTATATGTTGATGTGATTCAAGATTTGCTAATGTAATATCTTTGTTGCCAGAAACAAGTGTGCCCTATAGAAATATTTGTCTACCTATGTGTTCCTAGTGAAAATAATATAAATTTCATTTTATGATTTTAATTTAGTACTTAATTAACTTCTATTATTAGATATTTAAAAAATGGGCATAATATAAATGGAAAATTGGTTATTTGCCACTCCAAAACCTTCAAATTTGAAAAATACCATCCCGAAATTTGAAATTGTAATAATGCCACTCTAAACTTCATCAATTTTTAATTTTACCACTCCAAATAATTAATGAATAAAATACCCTTTCTTCTTCTCCTGCCTCCTCTTCTTCTCTATATTGTCCTCCCATGGTCATGGCCATGTCAAAAATAAGAAAAAAAAGGTCTCAAATATAATTCCTCTCCTATATTATGGGAAATTAGAAGAATATACCAAGTGCTCGTTTCCAGTGCAATATTTGTTTTTATTTTTGTCTTATATTGGGCCGGTGCCAATGATTCCAGTTTTTCTTCAATCTCCATCCCACATTAAAACATTTTTCAGAAATATATATTGGGCCGGGCCTTATATACGATAATAGAAATGCTAGGCCTGTTTTGAATAATTTCCAAAAATGTAAAGTCTTTGGATATATTACCAACTGTACATTTGCGAAGCACATAAATTTGATATTGTTTTTATAAGATAAACGGAAACTCATAATGAATTTACAGGAAATTTATATATCTACAGTGTATCAGTTGACGCCACATGCATCAGGATGGAAGTGCGTTTTTTAAAAAAGAAATATTCTCTTTGTAGTGTACATATATGCCACTTTATTAAAAAAAAAAAAATTAATTCTACCTCAAAACAGTACTGTGATCCAAATGCAAGAGAATAATGTTTTTAATTTGTTTCATTTACAAAATATATATACTTAATATTTTGTTGAGTAGGAATCACATACATGCTGAGATCAATAATATGAAACAGTTAATTTCATTAAGAACGGTTAAAACTTCTGATCCTATATTAATTTGGTACATGCACCTAGCTAGGTACCACGTACCTTGAATGGAGATAAGGCCGATCGAGTAATTCTTGGCATGTCTCTTTCAGAGAAGAGATAAGGTCGTTAAGACTGAGTGAGTGTTGGAGATACAAGTCATGGGTAGCAGGGTAGAGGCTGAGATTGTATCTTTTGTGGATTAGACCATCTGGTCCTTAACCTTTTCTGCACGTAGAAGATCGATATATATATACATGTACATAGAAGACCTTCTAGTCCTTAACCTTTTCTGCACGTAGAAGATCGATATATATATACATGTACATAGAAGACCTTCTAGTCCTTAACCTTTTCTGCACGTAGAAGATCGATATATATATACATGTACATAGAAGACCTTCTAGTACTTAACCTTTTCTGCACGTAGAAGATATATACATGTACATGGTGGGCCCACTTAGGATTTATCTCCGATGCCTACCGAATTCGTATCTTACGCGTTAACTCAAAAAGGAATAATGCATCTGGACTGTTCGATTAGTTTTAAGATTTGTGTGAATTAAATCCGCACTAATATTAAAGACCCCTATGTTTTAGGCGGGGCCGGATGGGCTCCGTTTACAATCGGACGGCAGATATGTATTAACTCAAAAGATGCTCTTTTGAGTTTATATAGACGATGCGGATTCATGCCTACCATTGTCATAAATTCGCGAATTATACCCGAATAATTTGTTTTTGTTTTTTTTGTGATGCCGAATCAAACTCCTAATTATTCGGTTAACCGAACTTTGACCGAATTAAACCTGAATAATTCGCTAATTTTACTATTTTTTCTGAATTTTTCTAGTCTTTTCTAGAACATTTTATTTATTTATTTTTTTGCTCTCTTGCAGAGTGAGATCTCTGATCCGGATAATTTTGAATCATTCCCAAATTATATTCAAATTATTTCCAAATCACAAATTTTTGACTTCGCTAAACCGAACTCAAATAATTCGTTTGTCACTATGACCCTATCTACTTTAATTCGATGGGCTCAAATATTATTTGATCTACTTTAAAATGCTTACAATCTGCTTTAAAATTCGTACAGTACGTCTGTTTCAATTTAATTTCATGCATACAAAAATCTGAGAATAGATCAGACAGTTTTAATTAGAACTTATTAGACCCAAAAATAAATTCGATATGCATCGGACGCGAATTTGAGCTTACCACCGAAGTGCAATGGGATATGCGATAAAACACTTGAAATTAATAAAAATAAATAAAAAATAAAAACAGTACCGGCCGATCAATTCAATCAAGCAATCAAGTTAATTGGTTTGTAGTTCTTGGACGTATGCTAATTTCCTGCCTATTTTGGAACCGTATTATTTTTTTTCTTTTTTGTTATATCTTATAAAAACAATAAACATAATTGACAGACGTAAAAAAAATTACAACGGGACCGAGTTTAGATATGCATTGTTTTTTAAAGAGAAATAACAAGAAATTGCAATTAATTTATACTGTTTTTTAAGAGAACGCAGATTTAATTGCGACCCATGTAACAACAGGAATGTTACAGGAAAATATATATTCTGGAAATTTGGAGGATGTTACAGGAAAATATGTCATATGTGTGTATTCATGTGCAAAGAAATCAGAATGATTTGGCTGACGATAAGGGAGAGCAAATGGTTGGGATCTTTTAGGTCATACATTTCCCTGTTTCAAAACATAAGCTAGCTGGCACTGGAAAGGTTTGTAATGGGGCGGGCAGAGGTTAATTCTGATTTCAAATTCCTCTCCGGAAATTTCTCTGTTTATATCTACAAATTTTGGTTGAAATATGCTTGATGTGATTTTAGATGTTTCTAGGGGGGATTTTGCAATTTCTGCATTTTTCTCTTTGGAGCTGACGGTAGATGGAGTGGGCCAGAAGAGCAATACAAGATGAAGTATGGTAGATATAATATTAGGTCTGTTTAGGGATGTTTTTTTGAAATTTTTGTTTTGTTGGCAGTTTTAATTTTGAGGGCGATATGGGTACTGGTACGTTGGGAGGTACAGTATCGGTACTAGGTTGTATTTTTAACCTGATAGCTACTATCCGGTTTCCAAAAAAAAAAGAGACATGTTTGTAACTGGCCTACGGGTCTTTTGATATATAAAAAAAAATGCAGATTAAAGCTGCTCTCCGGATTAAATTTGTCTTGAACAATAAATTTGCTATTTTGAACAACATTGAAACCTTAAAATTGAGGTACTTAAAAGCTATTTTGAACAGTACTCAGATTTATTCATTTTTATTCTTCATCAATTTCCTTTCTCATTGTAGAATTTTGGAACTATGGAAGCATCTAAGAAACTTAATTGGCAAGCTAGTAATCATTGATATCAATCCTCATATTTCTAATAAATATGATGTTTGGTCAAGGTGATAGTATTCATTTGTGAGGATAATTATAAAAGTCCGATAGGCATTTTTATTGCACAAGTAATATAACCGTTATATTTTAAAAAAGAAAATGGTGTAGTGATATGAGCATTGCTAACAAAGGCATAAAAATAAGACCATGTAAGCGTAAAAAAATAATTAATTACAGTCAAGAGCAGATGGTGTGATGTGGCTACATAGAAATTTAATTAAAAATAAGTAACAGTTTCGCATTACCTTTACCTTCCATGTCATATGATGAGATGCAAATACATGCATATATTATTTCAACTGATATATGATAGTAACCCTTTTAATTGTTAAATGGGCCGAGTTTGGGCTATATTTTCACGGCCCATTTAGCAGGTGGAACTATATTAATTGTCAATTGAGAATCCGACCGATTCATCTCCGTCATCTTCGCCGTCTCTCAACTCTACTCTGTCGGTGGTGTCTCTCTCCCTCCCTCTTTCCGCTTCTCTCTTTGTCGCGCTGGCTTCTCTAGGTAAATTCTATATCTTCATTTTTCTTAAACTTTTTGTTGCAATAGCAAAACTAAATTAAACGGTTAATGGTGCAGTTTAAGAAAAGAGGAAGGGTTGAGGGAGAGGTGCTAGATCGAAACCCTTTCCTTTGCTCGATTCCCTTCATACTGGTCTAAGTCATTTTTTCTCTTATAAGTATTGTTTGATTTTGGGTAAAAAAAAAAAAAAAAACACAATTATATGATAAATACTTTTTTTTTTATTTTCTTATTTGGGATATTTTTTCTTCCATCGTAACTATGATTGTGGTTGAGAAAGGTGGGAACCTGGATAACTGTTTTACTTGGAACACTTGAGAGTTGACTCCTGTAGCTTCTTTTTTTAATTAAGATATTCAACTTAATTCTTGAAATTTGAGAAGCGATTTACTCTCTGTGGCTCATTAAATTGTTGCTTTGTGAAGGTGAAAGATGATGAATACCAATTGGTGTGATAGCGAAAAGACTGACGGCACTGATAGGATCAGTAGCTTGCCTGATGATGTTCTCACGCATATCCTATCTTTTCTTAGTACAAGAGAGGCCGTGCAGACATGCATCTTGTCCAAAAGATGGATAAACACATGGGCTTTTGTACCGGATCTCAAATTTGACATTATGGAGTTTAACTTGCCAAAGTTTTTGTATACAAGAGAAGAGATGATTGAAAAATTTGAACTACTTGTGAAAAGTGTGTTGGAGAAACGAGAGACATCCGCTGTTAACAAATTTCAACTTCGGTTAGATTATGAGATTCATTGGCCTTGCACTCAAGCTGTTGCTAATTGTATTGGTGATGTGATGAAGTTGGGGCCTCGAGAGTGCTTCGTCGAAATGTGTTCATGTCAAAATTTGAATTTAAACACTGATCTCATTTTCACTTGTGCATCACTAATAGATCTTTGGCTGTATCTGTCTACAGAAGTATATCGTTTTGTAGCCATTGAACCCAACTTAGTAAACCTTCCTTGCCTTAAAACCCTTGAACTTTATGGTGTTTCAATGAGTGATGACTCTTTCAAGAAGCTTTTGTTGGGGTGTCCTGTGCTTGAAGAATTAGTGCTACAAAATTGTGAAATGGATACCATTGAGATATGTTCCAACACTTTGAAGAAGTTGGAACTTTATAGTCTACATGACATAATGTTACATATTTCTGCACCTAATCTCCTATATTTGAATATTGGTCTCGTGGGTATGAGAGAAATTATGTCGCTAAATACGCCATCGCTAGTTGATGCCTCCATCGTTATTATTGGTTGGTATGATCAGGATAAATATATTACTATGGGACCCAAGCTAATGCACAGCCTTTCAAATGTTGAAAGTTTACAGCTTGAATTGTGTTTCCCCAATAGAAAGGTACTTTCTCTTTGCAAAATATTTTAAGCAAAAATCTGCAATGATTTTACTTTGCATATACTCTTTGTTGGCCTTATTAAGTCAGAATTAACAAAACCATGTTGTTGTTATATATATGAATTCCAATGTCTACCCAAGCATGGTACATAGCCTAATTGTTTATTAGGACATTTATTAAACTAACTATCGTGACTTCATTTAATATAAGCTACGAGGGCTTTTCACATGCTACAACAAAATAAAAGTAGCATCATTTTAAATTGATTTTTGTTTTCAAGTGTAATTCGAATACAATTCAGAATCTTAAGTGTACATGATATTTGTTTGTGGGTCTTAGAGTAAACACCTCCTATGACTATAATAAGCATCGAAAGTTGTCATTTGTAATTAGCTTTGTGAGTTTCATTTTTGTTTTTTTCTCTAGAACATATTTGAATTTTACTTTGTATTGAAAATAGGTACAGAAGAAGGATTTTTCTAGCTACCCAGTTTTCAACAACTTAAAGCGCCTAGAACTTGTGATGACTTGGAGTTTCTTCAATCCATATTTCCTCGTCTTTGATCTTCCACTTTATTTCCTCCATCACTCACCTGAACTACAAGAGCTCATCTTAACCAATGCCCAGGTAATCACACACTCTCTCTCTTTCTCTCTCTTGTTAATGCTACCGTTATTTACTATATTTCCATGCCTCAATTAAGGGATGCAGACAAAATCAAAGTCAATTACTGAAATATTAGAAATATCCAAATTTATTGAATGAAAAGCTTCGAGTATTTATTGTCAATAGATATACTATAAATGAGCTAGATTAGGAATTAAGTTAATAATATAGTAAAGGCTGTGTAATACTAGTAGCTATTCGTATTAGTCCCCTCAATTATGCCCTTGTAGAAGGATATATGATCAATAAAACATAACTTGTTTTGTTACTACTGAAGGGATCTGTCTCAGAATGTTTAGATGAGGAGATAACTAAGGAGGGGCCAGAAGATGCATTAGCCCAGCGGGAGTTCCTTAAGACGGTTAGAACTGTAGGATTTAAAAATAAAAATGGATTTGTTGATCAGCTGATTAACAAGTTGCTTGTCCATGTTAAGATCATTGGTGAAATTGATATTGTTTATCCTTGTCGATGATAACTTGGGGGAGCTTTCATATATGACTCAGTTGTATTAATGTCATATAAATATGTAATATATATGTTGTGTGTGTGTTTTGCATTTTCCTTATTTTCGTACAATTTTGTTGGTGTGGATGTAATTTTGGGATGCAGAGGGCTATTTGAGTACCACAGTTTAGCTATCAAGTTGGATTTTGGAAACTTGGTATTTTTGGGGATGTGGTGGTATCTGTACCTTACAGGGCAATTACTATGATGAGGTGGTTTTCTATTTTTCCCCCTCTTTTGTTGGATTATTATGTAAACTGTTGAGGCTTCTGCAATGCAGCTTGGGTTGATGCCACTGAACTTCTATAATATTGTCTTTCAGTAATTATTTTTATAAGTTTGATGTGATTTATGTGTAAGGTTTGCTAATGTAACATCCTTGTTGCTAGAAACAAGTGTGCATTACAGAAATTTCTGTGTTTTTTGGGGAACTAATGCAATCTTTTCTGCAACACATTTTTTCTTGTGTAAAATAAAGAACACGTTTTGGACTGAAATTATGATTTTATTTTTACAATAATGGTTTATTTTAGATACAGGTAGAATAACGGAAGAGGCTAGTCCGCACGGGGAGCAAACAATCACTCCCAAACAAATTGACTATTGATCGTTGTTTGATTGTAATAGGGTAGTTTGAATTTTTCTATTCATGCTTTGATTTTAGATATCTATTGCTGGTTGATGTCCAGTTGTTCACGCTGGATGGCTTTAGAGTAGTTAGTTTTGCTTACTGTTTAAATTATTTGTAATGTTCTTTGTATTTCAGCAATTTAATGAATAGCCTACTGGTTTTCAGTCAACAGGAAAAAAAATTTGTGACAAATAATCTCAAGTAATTAAGAAGCTGACAAGCATTCCGTGAAAGAAAAGGAGAAGATAAGGGGAGGGTATTGTGGTCAATATAATTTTTAAAATAATCAAATGAAAGATAAAATAAATGAATGGGGATAGAGGAAAGAAACTTTAAGTTTGTATGGGGATATTGGATATTATGTTGTATTAATGGGAAAATTGGCTATTTTGAAAGTTTGGATGGGTACACCGGCAATTTTCCCTTTTATATATGGTGAATCTTAGGCCTGCTAATGAACGGCCCCTCTGTTCATACTCGGCCCAGTTCGGAATTGAAATTATCAAATTATGTTAATGATCAGCCCGATTGAAATGAATTTTTTTATGCTCATGTTCAGCCGTTCAGTGTTATTCAAAACTAAGCCCGTTCCGAATCGACAACCAAACATGCGATTTGGACAAACCAAATATGGCTACTTAGTATAATGATTTGGACAGCCAACAAGGCCGAACAATACGGCATTCTACTGAGCGTCTGAGTAACTTGCGATTAAGAACATTAAGAAAACAAATCTACCCAAATTCAACTGTCAAAAGTTTACAAAAGAAAAAGAAAAAAAAAACTACAGTTGCAAAATCAGGTAACATATATTGTATCAAAATTAAGATACCCAAGAAGTTGCATCCTCCAATATTGTTCCAGAGATGGAAATTAGCGTAGTTGACATACAATTAGCAGAGATTCTAAAACTAGTTGGCTATGACTCAGAGCTGGATGCACCAATGTCAGATACTCATTTCCTGATTAACAAAAGAGCATACAACAATGGGTGCTGATATATATTGACACTAAAATTTTGTTATCAACACAACACAACACAATTCAAAATATCTAATTAATAGACAACTTTACTCTCATCTTTTTTCCTTATTTCAATTTATTTTGCTTCTTTAATTAGCAAGTATTTGTTTTAGAATCTTTTCAAACAAGAAACAACTCCCTATACTAAGAAAAATTCATAATTATTGTCCGCATTTGTTTTTAGCATATAAGAGAAAATTTCAAGCTTATCCGTATTTTCTTTTAGTATGTTCTCTCATAAAATTAGTATGTATAAACCCAAATCACCAGCTAGAGTAACAACTAAAGATTAATTTTCATAAAATTAGTGTGGTGCTGCTTTTTACAATTATTGGATCTGGACCGTTCTTTTTAACTTGGCACGAATCTCAAAGCCCGATAATAGTGTCCCCTGTGCTAGCCCGAATCTCAAAACGGCTGGGAGTTAATCTCAAACCGTAAAGTGAAGGGAATCTTTTACCATATTGGAGAGGATACTTGTGACGTCAGCATGATACTTGTTTTTTGGTATTTTCTAGTAGTTTTTTTTCATTAATACTTGTTTTATGAATTATACGTAAAAGAAATATAGGACTCGTTTTTTCTATGTCTAAAAAAATATTAAGTCTTGTTAATTGTTTTGCGAGAGAAATTGAAAAGGTAATAAAATAAATCAAATATACACAAAGACTCAGTAATAATTATGATATGTTACAAAAGAAAAGGCATCGAAACCAATTTTATCTTGGGTTTTGTCTGTCAAATTCTAATTACTATAATGAAGATATAATGAAGCTGAGGCCAATATGTCATCATTGGTTGAATTATCAAATCTATTTTCATTCTACGGTAAAGTGACATTGTATGTTCGTAAATGTAAGAGAGCCATGTTCTTGATTTTCTTTTACTTTATATTTTTCCCTTTTTTTTTTTTATCAGGTGAGCCAAAAATATGTCATGGAAACGTACTTAGCTACAAGAATAGCAGTTTAAATTTAATTAATGGTCCAAATTAATGATTAATAAATAACATGCAGTTTAAATTCAGATAAATGCAGGAATTCTTTTTTCTTTTCTTTTTTTTGTTTGATAAAAGCCCGTGGGGAACATTCCATTAATAAACAAATGTTGGGGAGTATTCTGCCGAAATTTTTATAAATACCCTAAATTAATAATAAATTACGGATTCTAACCTTTTTTGTAATGAATTTCGAAAATAATTAATTCGGTGCTCCAATAACCGGAAATAGGCATTCTTTCCGGTGGTTCAGTTCCCGGACAAATTAAATCTGCATGGTTAACGGGTAACCTGAAGGATGGAAAGGAACCGGTTAGTGAATAACCAGATATAGAACCCGGTTACTGGATAACCGGACTTAGGAACCGGTTAATGGATAACCGGAAAGATGGGGGACATGGGTGCGCAAGCTGGGGTGTGGACGTGTGGCGTGGGTGATTTTTTTTTTTATATAGGGGCTATTGTGTATGCTACGCGGAAGAGAGGCAGAAGCAAGGCAGAGGAAGAGAGCCAGGCATCAGGTTTTTTTTTTTATTTAGTATTAAAATTGTCCGAAATTTTTATAAATATCCAAATTAGAATATTTTAGAATATTGATTAGATTGTTTAAAATTATTCAGGGTTCTAAATAGCACACTATAGCATTTTCGGACCATAAAAACTATGGCGCTATCGACGCTATAGCGCGCTATTCCGCGCTATAGCGGCGCTATTTGAGAATAGCGCTGTTTTTTCAGCCGGCACGCTATGACGCGATAAACGCTATTTAAACCTTTGGAATTATTTGAAATGTTATTTAGATTGTTTGGAAAATTATTTGAAATATTTATTTGAAAAATTATTATAATAGTTATTTGGAATATTATTTGGAAATAACAAAAATATTTTTTTAGAACCGTGAATAACAAAAATACATGTCTGATATGCTAATGCATGCCTTTGTACTGCGAAGTGATATTTGAAATATTGTTTAGATTGTTTAGAATTTATAATATTGGTTAGATTGAGATTATTAGTTCAATAATTTAGAATAGTTTAGAAAATTTCAAAACGGTATAGATTATTATCAAAATAATTTTGATAATTTCGAAATGGTTTATATTAGTTTAGAAAGTTCCAAAAAGGTTTAGAAAATTGTAAAATAGTGGTTAACCGGTTAGTATTTTCGGTTAGTGGTTAACCAGTTTTATTTCACAATTCCGGTCAACCGAAATCTGGAAAGAAGAGCTAATTCCGGTTATCCAATAACCGGTTTGAATATTTTTCGAGATTTTTCAAAAAGCGGGGTAAATTTGGTAATTTATTAATTAATTTGGATATTTATAAAAACTTCGGAGTATTCTGGCACAACCGCACAAGAGGTATGTATTTTCGTCTCTATAGCGCAAGTCATGCATATATCTGTGTAGCAAGTTTGAACATTAATGCAAAAGTTGTAATTGCAATGGTATGCATTTCCGTCTGCCACAGCGGATCACAGAGAGGACGTGTTTTATCCTCCTAGTCCTAAATAAACAAGAATATTTTAAGTTACAACATTTTTTGAGTTACAACAAGCATTATTTACATTTTCAAAGTCCAAATCGTCGATCCAAACCGTTAGATGTGATCTCTACAATAAAATTTGCTTGGAGACCAAATTTTACATTTTTTGGAATTTGTTTACTATTTATTAAGGTGGGTACAAAAACTAGTCAAATTCATACCATTGAATTTTGTACCCATCTTAATAAATATTAAAAAAATTCCAAAAAATGTAAAATTTGGTCTCCAAGCACATTTTATTGTAGAGATCACATCTAACGGTTTGGATCGACGATTTGGACTTTGAAAATGTAAATAATGCTTGTTGTAACTTGTTGTAACTCAAAAAATGTTGTAACTTGATCCCTCCTCTTATTATTATGATTTTTTTTTATTGTTATGCCCTATTTTGTTCCTAATTGTTGTTTTATTCTTCTCCTATTTTGGTTTGTCTTGTTAGGCACAGAATGGATTTTTTTTAGCAAATAAAAGTCATCTTTTTAATGAAAGGGATGCTGTTTTTTCCTTCCAAATTTAACAAGTAGCAAAAATTTTATTGAGTACATACACCTGTGACATTTTTAAAGCATATCGAACACAGGAGATTCGAAAAGAGATGTACCGAATGAATTAAATAAATTTTGAGTTATTTTTCCTAACGTTTATTATATATTGAATTAAATAAATTTTGGGTCATTCTTATGTGTACCGAAAATTTGATTCGGTATAGAGTGGGAGCATACAAACTATGCAGCCATTAGTGTGATAAGCAAATAATTTATAAAATTATGAACTTTTTTCCAAAATTTATAAATTATTCACAAATAATTCGCAAACTTTTTTTTTTTTAACTGAGATCTTCGGTTTGAACTCAATGTATAATTCCGAATTATTCTCGAATCACCAACTTTTTATTTCACTGAACCGAACCTGAATAATTCATTCGTTATTATACGGGTGTACAGAAAAATTGATTCGGTATTTGTTAAATTTGAATAAAGGAAAATAGCAACGCTTTCTTGAAGAATCAATTTTTTTATTTACTAAAAAAATAAAAATAAAAAATCCCACAAAATGCCCACTATTATGGAAGCCCAAAATGCATATACGTGGTATCAATTAATGGACCGAACAATATTTTAAAATGGGGAAGCAAATGTAACACTGTCTTAAGATTATTCATAGAAACTAGTTAAATTTTTTCTTACTCTGTCTTAAGATATTCTTGTACACGCAAAATAAATTGAAAGCATTATTCGAAAGCAGGCTTGCTAATAAAAAAGCTGGTGAACAAACGGGCTTAATTTGGACCATATTTAGACGGCCCGTTAAGCAACTCTACGCCGCCTGTCGGTCGCCTCTCTCTCTAACTCTAAACCCTAACTAAACCCTTAACCTTGTCTTGTCTCCCTCCCTCTCACTGCTCACCTTCCTCTTGAGGTAAACCCTCTCTCTCAATTTCTCTTTAACTTTTTTTTTTTTTTGTCGCAAAAGCAAAACTAAATTGAATGGTGAATGGTGCAGTCGCCGGACCGAGGCATTGCTGAGGGAAAGGTGATCAAGATCCTCCTTTGCTCGATTCTCTTGATACTGGTATAAGTCCTTTTTCTCTTTCTAAGTTTTCTTTGATTTTGTGTAAACTAGCCATTAATGGCTGACTTCAAACTTGAATGCGTGCTTGCATGCTTGGTTTTTTTGCTGACTCTGGAGGTTATTCCCAATTATCTTGATTTAATTGGCCTTGGTATTTTTTTTTCTTTTTCTGTCTTTGTTGGTTTGACTGGTTGATAGTATGTGTATTTTATGAAATTATTCCTGATGCTATCCGAGATCTGGGGCATTGTCAAAATTGTATAATTTTTAGAAACATGAATTTGTAAATTGCATAATGCATATGCACAGTAAAGCTATTCATACATTATCAACTGATGTTACTGGGTAGTACTGTTATGTTAATTGGATTGATATATTGGGGTTTGACTGAAACCCTATAACTGAGCATAAATTGTGTTTCAAATCAGCGCTAAAAAGTGTCAAGGCATTAAATTTATTTTGCTTAGTCTGGACAGATAATTTCTAATCAATTTTGTACTGGTATTATTGGAATCCTGCAACTTAGCACTCAAAAGGAAATATCTGCAGTCTAATGGAGCACAAATTGTTTACTGTATAGTTGGTGTGAAAAGCAACTAATAGAGGAAAAACAGCTACAAACAACTAATAGAACAAACTTATATCATAAATACTCTTTTTTTTTCTTATTTCGGATATTTTCTTAAATCGTAACTATGATTGTGGTTGTTTCTTTGGAAAGCTGGATCACTGTTGTACTTGTAACACTTGAGATTTGTAGCTTCTATTTTTTAATTAAGATATGTTCATCTTAATTCTTTGAAACTTGAGAAACGATTAACTCTGTGCAACTCATTAAAGTTCCATGTTTTATGCATTTGTGAAGGTGAAATATGACGAATATTAATAGACATGGTAATGAGGAGAATGACGGCATTGATGGGATTAGTAGCTTGCCTGATGATGTTCGCACACATATCCTATCTTTTCTTACTACAAAAGAGGCTGTGCAGACATGCATCTTATCCAATAGATGGTTAAAAACATGGGCATCTGTACCGGATCTCAAATTTGACATTGAAGAGTTTGGGTTCCCGATTTTTTACATTGATGTAGAAAAACTTTTGACCAAATTCGAACTACTTGTGAAAAGTGCATTGGAGAAACGAGAGACATCCTGTGTTAACAGATTTCAACTTTGGTTAGATTCTAAGGTTGACTGGCCTTGCACTCAAGCTATTGCCGATTGTATTGGTGATGCAATGAAGTTGGAGCCTCGGGAGTGCTCAGTCAAACTGTGTACTTTTGAATTTTTGAACACCGATCTCATTTTCACTTGTGCATCCCTAAAATATCTCCAGCTGTGTGTCTCTAACATAATCAATAATTATGTAGAACCCAACTCAGTAAATCTTCCTTGCCTAAAAACCCTTAACCTTGATGGTGTTACAATGAGCAATGACTCTTTCAAGAAGCTTTTGTTGGGGTGTCCTGTGCTTGAAGAAATAGTGCTAGAAAATTGTTATCTTGGAGACATCATTAAAATATGTTCTGACAGTTTGAAGAAGTTGGAACTTGCAGCATCACATGACATAATGAAATTACATATTTCTACACCTAATCTCCTATATTTGGATATTGCTGTGTCATTCATGGATATGGGAGAAATTATGTCGTTAAATATGCCATCGCTAGTTCATGCCTCCATCTTTCTTCCTGGTTGGTATGATCAGGATAAATATATTACTATGGGACACAAGCTAATCCACAACCTTTCAAATGTCGAAAGTTTACAGCTTGATTTTTATTGCTCCAACAGAAAGGTACTTTCTCTTTGCAAAATATTTGAACCAAAACTCTGCAATGATTTTACTTTGCATATACTTTTTGTTGGCCTTATTAAGGTACTTCAGAATTAACAAAACCATGCTGTTGTTATATATATGAACTCCAATGTCTACCAAAGCCTGGTACATAGCCTAATTGTATATTAGGACATTTATTAAACTAACTATCGTGACTTCATTTAATATAAGCCTACAAGGGCTTTTCATATGCTACAACAAAATTAAAGTAGTATCATTTTTAATTGATTTTTGTTTTCAACTGTAATTCGAATACAATTCAGAATCTTAAGTGTACATGATATTTGTTTGTGGTTCTTAGAGTAAACACATCCTATGACTATAATAAGCATCCAAAGTTCTCATTTGTAATTAGCTTTGTGAGTTTCCTTTTTGTTTTTTCTCTAGAACATAGTTTTAATTTTACTTTGTATTGAAAATAGGTACAGAAGAAGGATTTTTCTAGCTACCCAGTCTTCAACAACTTAAAGCGCCTAAAACTTGTGTGTTGGTGTTTCTATGTCTTTGATCTTCCACCATATTTCCTCCATCATTCACCTAAACTAGAGGAGCTCACCTTTACCAACATCCATGTAATCTCTCTCCTGCTCTCTCTCTCTCTTGTTAATGCTACCTGTACTTGCTATATTTCCATGCCTCAATTAAGGGATGCAGACAAAATCAAAGTCAATTAATGAAATGTTAGAAAAAATCCAAATTTATTGAATGAAAAAAATGAAAAGCTTCTGAGTATTTATTGACGATAGATATACTATAAATGAACTAGATTAGGAATTAAGTTAACAATATAGTAAAGGCCGTGTAATACTTGGTGCTACTCATATTAGCTCCCTCAATTAAGTAATATATGATCAATGAAACATTTAAATCTTGTTTTGTTACTACGAAGGCATGGGTCGCATAATTTTTATTGTTAATAGATATACTATAAATGAATTAGAATAGGAATTAAGATAACAATATAGTAAGGACCGTGTAATACTAGTAGCTATTTGTATTAGCCCCCTCAATTAAGCCCTTGTAGAATGATATATGATAATGAAACATATATAACTTGTTTTGTTACTGCTGAAGGGATGGGTTCCGGAATTTTTAGATGAGGAGACAACTCAGGAGGGGCCGAGAGATGCATTTGTCCAGCGGGAGTTCCTTAAGACTGTTAGAATTGTAGGATTTAAAAATGATAATGGGTTTGTTGATCAGCTAATCAACAAGTTGCTTGCCCATGTTAAGATCATTGGTGAAATTGATATTGTTCAGCGAGATCCTTTTCCATGATAACTTGGGGGAGCTTTCATATATGACTCAGTTGTATTGATGTCATATAATATATAATATGCTGTGGGTGTGTTTTGCATTTTCCTCATTTTCGTACTATTTTGTTGGTGTGAATGTAATTGTGGGATGCAGAGGGCTTTAATAGATGATTTGAGTTGTTGAACAACATGAAATAATAAAAATTGGTATCCGTATAACTAAATGAGACATTCAGCGACATTACAAGAACAAAAATAAATTAGCAGTGCTGACTCCATTTCTTTCAAGCTAGAAATTCAGCCGTGCCGATCCCACTTCTGTTCTTGAGAATTTGGAATTTATGCACTTATTTTTGTTTTTACCTTGTTTGTAGTTCACCCAAAATAAATCTGGACTTGATGGATTTAATTTGACCACAACTCTGACATCGCCCAATTAACCTGACACATGGGACCCACGTTTCCTAGATAGAATGCATCTCAATCATTTAGTGCCAGATATCTCGACTTAAACTTCATTGCTCAAAGCATATACTGAGAAGAGTAAAGTCGACAAGGCACCAAGATACATATTGTAGCTGCCTCTGCACCAATGTTAGAATTGCTTTTGAAAATGGGACGAGATGATGATGCGAGAGTTCTCATGGACGAGACAATTAGTGAGACTAAGGATTGAATTTAGATAATCATTTTAGGTACTTTGGGCTTTTCACTACTCTGTTAACTGGATATATTATTCTAGCTTCTTTTAATTTTTCTAATGCCTCTGTGCATTTCCTTTGCCTCATTTACTAAAACCATAACCTAACTCGTTATTAAGCAACGGTACTTAACCCTCTGTGTTTTGAGGTTATTTGTTCTGCTATGCAGAAATTTTATTATCTGTCAAATGAATCCAAGTAACCACATCAAAGAATTTATTTTCTTGCACAAAATTGATTGATGTTAAATTATATGTGAAATGAATCCAAGAAACCTCACTAATTTGATTGATGTTTAATTATCTGTGAATCCAAGTACGGTACAAAAGTTTTTTTTTTTTTTTTTAATCAAATTAACAATTTTCACTCATATTTCCATACAGTAAAAAAATGCGAGAAGACTTAAATATTAAAAAAAAAAAACCGCACTTGTTGTTTAATGACGCTAAATTAGTAGGTATTTATATAATCAAATTAGATTTGATACTTCAATTATCATGGAGCCAATTTCCAACATGATTATGTTTTCCGTTTCTTCTAACTCATTCATAGGACAGTTTAGAAGGAAAGTTTACTATATTAGATAAATTATCATCACTATTACAATATACAAGATATCGACTACAAGAATGTGACAGTATCCGCAATAGATACTGTCAGTATACCCTCACGGATACTGTCCCATTCTTATAGTTACATATGATATAACCAAATAAATTACTGCTGACATCAAAATTGAGAAAATAAAATTAGTTGCACGGATCTCCAAGCATGGCGCATTATATCATCGTCAACATAATGCTGCAAATCCCACATTTGACTGTAGGTCTCTAGCTCTGACAATGATGTATTTAGACTAAGTGACTGTACTATTTTTTCATGAAATAATACAAGTGTTCAAACAAATTACTTTAATTTAACTTAAAATGTAGCTTATTTGTATTCAACAAAATAACCCACATTTTCACATTATAGAACTGACACTATTAGTATTATGGCAATTTTGCAAATATTACCCCAAAATCCCAAACAAGATAATCAAAGTCATGGGAAGCTAAACTGACAAACTTAACACTAAATTTTTAGATTAATTCGACCGAATAAATTTAATTCGTATAAATTCAGAGATAACTCAACCAAATAAATTTAGTTCATATAAATGCAGAGACCAAACTTTTAATATGCTGGTTGTTATTTGAAAAAAAACAGTTACATGTCTACTGTACGTTTTCTGCAAATTATGATCCTAAAAACAAATGCTATGGTCTAACCTGCATTATAGATGACCGTCATCACAATAGCATATGATACCAACTTCTCATTTACATCTAACGGCTCTGCTTCATCCTATCATTAGTTGAATTACACAAATCAGACCACAAATTTAGTATCAAGTACTTGAATTAAAAATATCAAATTGCAATACATGAAATCTGATGTGGTTTTCCTGATAATAACTACAAAATTATGGGGAACTTGTGAGCTTATTAGTATAATGGACCGAATTATAAACCCCTTATTTAATTTTTTTCTATTAATTTCATAACATTTTAGTATGGATTAAGGTCCTTTCAAAAGTATATATGTTTCTAGAAGTTTCATTGGCTTGTTATATACCTCAGGGGATGATGCGGTTTGATTCATCAAGGGCTCGTCTACATGCTCTTGCACGAATCTCAATGCATTATGTTCTGATTCAATCGCAGCTTTGTATGCATCCTCTGCAAAGCACTTAATCTCGTCTAGTGATGCTTTAGCTGGGAAGAGGTTGGCATCAGAAATGGTACAGTTTTATGAAACTTTGAAATGATTGAGTTGGTAAAAAATTTGAATAATTGAAACTACAACTGATCAGGATAATTTTGTCTGAAAAAAAAACAAAAGATAACAAACTTACATTGGCTTAGATTTTGAATGTTATGGTGGGAATGAACGCAACCCGCATCAAGGTAAGATTTCATTACTTCGGTCATATTCGATTTAATTATTTCGTTAACTACTTTTGAATCCTTGTTATTTTGTGGCCTTCTAAAGTATTCTGTTATAAAGATAACAGTAACACATATCAATTAAACACATATCAATTAAATGAGAAAAGGATTACAATTTTTGAAGTCTATGGAATGAAAAGCATTTTTTTTTCTTGGTTTCCTTGTAGGTAAATGGTTTTATCATTCTTAAAGCTTGTGGTATGTAAGAATCTGTTATTTGCTTAGAAAAGAAAAAAAGAAAAAAAGAGAAATATTAAATGAATTACCAAGCTCTTGGTTAAACCCCATAAGAAACCTGTTTCTGCATCTACTAGCTCATCAAGCTTTGTAATCCTGCAATGAATCTTATCTAGGTAAGGACAAGGTTTTTACATCAAGGTAAAATTACAAATTGGAGAAAAATTGAAGGTGCCATATGAAATTTTACCAGACCAACCAATGAAATTAGTAAGATTGACAGGAACAAAAGTAAATTGAATATTTTGTAAAAGACATAGTATCACAAAACATAATACCTCAACATGAATTCAGTGAAGATTGAAACGATCTTATATATCCAACCCTTTGCCTACCATCAAGTTACCAGTAATGACAAAGAACTGCAAAATCTGATTAAAAGAGAAGATGAAAAGAGCAGAGCAAGAATTAGTAATTAATTTATTTGATTAATTTGATACATGGCTTCTTCCCTTTCCTAGATTTTCTGATCAGACTCAAATTGTAGTTGAGCGGCGGCTTGGCTTGATGTTGTGGTATTGGTCCAGATTCGGGTATGACATGACATGAATGCAATAACAGTTTAATAACAGAACCCGAGGCCAAGACACGGTGTAAGCAATATGCCCATATTTACACCGTAATAATTTTTTGTTGCTATCTATTTTTTGAAACCTAACCTATTCTTTCCCTCTCCAGCAAAAAAAAAAAAAAAAAAAATCAATTGTACCCACATAAAAGCTATTATCTATTTAATTATAATTTAACAAAGGAGAAAAAAAACATTTGGGTTGAGGGAGATTTTCACAGCTGCATGCTGCAGCAAAAGATAACAAATTTCAATGCATAATTAATTGCACATCGCTTTGATCATGGAAGCATCAAATGTCTCAAATTTCCATTTATGCCCCGACCGCTGCATGGGAAGATCTGCTGAATTATTCAACGGAAGAGATTTTGCCAACACAGGCAGAATCATTCACCGGAATTATTTCGTGGGTCAACAAAAATCAACACCTTGTCTTGTATGTAAGAAGGACGTAATGTGTTATTATATTTAATAATACTTAAATTTATAATTATATTTATAATTTATATAATAAATATATGAGGATGGTTCAAATGCCTCCATTTTTTATGTCTCTATTATGTCTCTTTTTCAAAAAAAATTAATTGTTCAAAATTTAAAACTTAAACTTCTTCAAAATAAAAATCGTAGGATGTGATCTATGTTATTTTTTCTATGTGCTCATAAAAAAAAATATCACATTTTCATTTCAGTTTTTATGTGAATCACTAAGTTGAAAAATCAAAGTTTCTAAATTATCCACGTTAGTACATTTTTTACAAGATCTTGATGACAACCAAAAATAAAGTTGGAATGCCATAATTTTTTACATGTGCATAGATAAAATGATGTATATCAAATTCAACTGTTTTATTTTCTTTAAGTTTTAGATTTTGCATTATTAAAACATTTTAGGCATGATGGAGACACAAAAAATGGAGGCATTTGAATCCACCTCTAAATATATTACGACTTATAATATAGTTTTTAATTTTCAATATTGTCAAAATTGTTTGGTTTTGAAAAATAATATTAATGATAAATAATTTCATTTTAAATTAAAAAAATATGTCTAATTATATTAAAGCAAACAGATTTAGTTTGGAAAATTGATAGACGACCCGTTTAGCAGCTCAAAATTCTTAATCCATTGAGAAAAGCCCATTTGTTTAGCCCAGACCCAAACCAATCCATCTCATCCTTCTCTCTCTTCCCTCTCGAACTTGGATTCAGATCCAGTGCGGTATACCCTACCGTCTTAGAATGACATCTGCATCGTCCATTTAACCTTGCACATATCTTAAAGTTGAGGGTACCACATACTCACTCCTCCAACTCGCTACCCAGTCGGTCGTCTCTCACTTCCTCTTCGTCTTCGCCCCGCTCTCTTTCTTCTACTCAACTACCCGAGCGCCGCTTTTCTCTCTACAGTTTCGGGACCGAGGCAGGGCTGAGGGAGAGGTGCTAGATCGAGATCCACCTTTGCTCCATTCTCTTGATACTGGTATAATTTCTTTTCTTTTTTTCTGTAACTAGTTTTGTTTGAATTTTGGTAAATAGTCGTTAATGCCTGACTTAAAGCTTGAATGTGAGCTTGCATGCTTGGTTCATTACTGGATCAGTCATGTTGATTAATTGGCTTTGGTATTTTTTTTTACCTTTTTCAAACCCTATAACTGAGCTTAAATTGTGTTTCAAATGAGCTTTAAAAAGTGTTAAGGAATTTATTTGCTTAGTTATGTATGTTATTTCTGACTAATTTTGAACTGGTGTTACCGGAACCCTGCAACTTGCCACTGAAAAGGAAACATTTGCCGTCTAACAACTTATTGTGAATTGTGAATTGCTTATTGTGTAGTTGGTGTGAAAAACAACTAGTAGAAGAAAAAAAGCAGCAAATTGTTAAAAAAAACAACTAATAGAATAAAATTATATCACGAATACTTTTTTTTTTTCTTTTTTGGGATCTTTTCTTAAATCGTAACTATGATTGTTGTTGAGAATGGTGGAAGCTGGATCACTGTTGTACTTGAAACACTTGAGATTTGTAGGTTCTTATTTTAATTAAGATATGTTCATCTTAATTCTTCAAATTTGAGAAGCGATTAAATCCCTGCAACTCATTAAAGTTTGTTGTTTTATGCATTTGTGAAGGTGAAAGATGATGAAGGCACGTGGTAATGAGGAGAATGACGACATTGATAGGATCAGTAGTTTGCCTGATGAAGTTTGCATGCATATCCTATCTTTTGTTAGTACCAAAGAGGCCGTGCAGACATGCATCTTGTCCAAAAGATGGATAAACACATGGGCTTCTGTTCCAGATCTCAAATTTGACATTAAAGAGTTTAGGTTGCCAAAGATTATTGCCAAAGAGTTTAGTTGGGCTTCAGAAAAATCTTTGACCAATCTGAGATTTGAACGAGTTCTGAGAAGTGTGTTGGAGAAACGAGACACATCATGTGTCAACAGATTTCAACTTTGTTCGGATTGGCATTGCACTCAAGCTATTGTCAATTGTATTGGTGATGTGATTAAGTTGGGGCCTCGAGAGTGTTTACTTGAAATGTGTTCGGGTGTAAATTTTAATTTAAAAACGGATGTCATTTTCAGTTGTGCATCACTAATATATCTCCAGCTCAAGTGCCCCTCTACAGAATATTTTTTTTTAGCTATAGAACCCAACTCAATAAACCTTCCTTGTCTAAAAACCCTTAACCTTGATGGTGTTAAACTCACTGATGACTCTTTGAAGAAGCTTTTGTTGGGGTGTCCGGTTCTTGAAGAATTAGTGCTAAAAGGTTCTTATTTCGCTATCATTGAGATATATTCCAACACTTTGAAGAAGTTGGTTCTTTGTAGTCCTTTTGACGTAATGAGATTGCAGATTTCCACCCCTAATCTCGTGTATTTGGATATTCGAGTCTGTAGTATCCCGGAAATTATGTTGCTAAATATGCCATCGCTAGTTGATGCCTCCATCATATTTGATGATTGGGATGATCAGGATAGCTTTCAGGAGTATCGAGAAATTTATGTTACTATGGGACGCAAGCTTATTCACAGCCTTTCAAATGTAGAATGCTTACAACTTGAATTTAATTACCCCGATGGAGAGGTACTTTCTCTTTGCTCGTTGTTGGCCTTATTTTAGGTAGATCAGAATTAAACAAAACCCTGCTCTTGTTATATGCACTCCAATCATTATAAATTGATTGGTTCTTGATGTTATCTGCGATAGATACACGATGATTTTTTATTTTCAACTGTAATTCAGATACAATTTAGAATATTAAGTGTACATGATATGTGTTTCCAGAGTTCTCATTTGTAATTAGCTTTGTGAATTTCCTTTTTGTTTTTTCTCTGGAACATAGTTTTAATTTTACTTTGTAATTTGTAATGAAAATAGGTACTGATGAAGGATTTTTCTGATTTCCCAATCTTTAACAACTTAAAGCGCTTGAAACTTCTGGATTGGCGTTTTGATGGCTTTGATCTTGCTTTTCTCCTTCACTCACCTGAACTACAGGAGCTTACCTTATCACAATCCTATGTAATCTCTCTCTCTCTCTCTCTCTCACGGTATTGCTATTAGTACTTATTCTTTTTCCATGCCTCAATTGAGGGAGGCGGTAGCCATAAAGTCAACTAATGAGATGGTAGAAAGCTCCAAATTTATGGAATAAAAAATTGACAAGCTTCGAGTATTTACAGTCAATAGATTTACTAGGAATGGACTTATATCATGAAGTTAACAATATAGTAAAGGTTGTGTAATACCTGGTGTTGTTTATACGAACCCTCTCAATTAAGCCTTTATCAAATGATCTATGACCAATGAAACATATGTAACTTGTTTTGTTTTGTTACTACTGAAGCCTTATAGCACTTTTGACGCGGAGATAACTCAGGAGAAATGGGGAGATGCATTAGTCCAGCGGGAGTTCCTTAAGACGGTTAGAATTGTAGGATTTAAAAATGATACTCGATTTGTTGATCATCTGATTAACAAGTTGCTTGTCCATGTTAAGGTCATTGGTAAAATTGATATTGTTTGACAGATTCTTGTCCATGATAACTTGGGGGACCTGTCGTATATGACTCAGTTGTATTAATGTCATATAATATGTAATATTTTGTGGGTGCGTTTTGCATTTTCCTACAATTTCGAGGGTGTGGCTGTAATTTGGGCATGCACGGGGGCTTTAATAGGGAATTTATTTACCAGGGGTTATCTACCAGGTGATTTTTGGAAACCTGTACTTTTGGGGAATTTCAATTTCATTATGCACTGGAAAAAAGTTTCCTGAATTTCAATTTTATTATTGCTCATGTTTTTTCGTGAAATTTTATTTCACCTTCTACTAAATGAACCGAGGAGTCCGCTTATCAAGAATTTTTTGGTAGATTTTGTCAGATTTATGTATTGTCTTGCACGCTTATTTTTCTGATTTTGACATTTTCTACACATTAGGTCACTAGTTAAGCACTAACTTAAGTCTCTACTGGAAGCAGCTGTAAATTGAATTATGGAACAATTAAACCCAGCTCTAGTTTCACTGTCACAACATTGACACTGAGCTGGTACAAAAGGTGGCACAACTGCTGCACACTCGATAATCGATTCTTTACATGACAAACACTAGAATTAATTCATTTGAACCTTAATGTAATTCACAAGCCGATTACTGTACTGGAATCCACACAGCAGGTTAACGGGTTCCGGGTCTGTAGACAAATTCAGCACCGCATCATGAAGAGCTTTTGATATTAAAACATCAGCCTTTGGACTAACCAGTTTATAAGGTCACCACTTTCTTTATTTTAAAGTTTAAACTAGTCTGGTTTTACAATCTAATTTTTTTAATTGCCTGATAAAAAGCGTTTGCATAGACCTATAAACAAGATCCTCGGCTTGATTCTCCCATGAAGTTTAAGCTTGACCACACGTCCACACCTGATTTTAGAATGTAACTGACGGGTTCCATTTAAAATGAGAAAAACCATTAAGAATGTAGTGAATTGGCAAAGAATGAAATCCCATTAACAATGCCAAAATGATGTCTCGATCAAACTGTGATTCACTGAGGAATTTCGACAAACACCTCATATGCATACATATTTGCTAATGGTATCTACACTTGTAGTTCATTTCTTTGTTAGAGATGCCAGGTTCAAGCATACCCCGTTAAAAAATGGAGTGTGAAACGTGGGTCCCATGTGTCAGGTTAATTGGACGATGTCAGAGTTGTTGTCTATTTACAAAGAGAGAAGATTGATGGACTTTTAGGATAAAGTACTAATAGTAGCGGTGTCTAATATACTATATTAATTAGAGCGTTTGATTTCATAAAATAATACAAGTTATTTAATACTAAAGTAAAATCATAAAATGGAATATTTTTTAATAGAGAATTATTATATCCTGCCTAAAAATGGCTAGGCTATGATCCTGCCGCTTCTGATCTGTACCTAATTGCTTGTTGGTCCTTTTAACGGGAATAGTTTACATTATTTATTAATATTTTTTTTGTAAAATAAAATTATAACTTCAGTCCCAAAACGAGTTCTTTATTTTACACAAGAAAAAAACGTGTTACAGAAAAGACTGCATTAGCCTAAAAAAAAAGAGAGAAATTTCTGTAATGCACACTTGTTTCTAGCAACAAGGATGTTACATTACAAAACCTTGCATATAATCACATCAACATATGACAATAATTACTGAAATACAATATTGTATAAGTCCAGTAGCATCAACACAATTTGCATTGCAGAAACCTCAACAGTAATTGCCCTGTAAGGTACTGGTACCACCACATCCCCAAAAGTACAAGTTTCTAAAATCTAACTTGATAGCTAAACCCTGGTACTCAAATCATCTATTAAAGCCCACTTCATCCCAAAATTACATCCACACCAACAAAATAGTAGGAATTTGCAAAATGCACCCACAACATATTACATATTATATGACATTAATACAACTGAGTCATATATGAAAGCTCCCCCAAGTTATCATGGACAAGGATCTCGTCGAACAATTTCAATTTCACCAACAATCTTAACATGGACAAGCAACTTGTTAATCAGCTGATCAACAAATCCATTACCATTTTTAAATCCTACAATTCTAACAGTCTTAAGGAACTCCCGCTGGACTAATGCATCCCCCAGTCCCTCCTGAGTTATCTCCTCGTCTACAAATTCTGTGACATGTGCCTTCAATATATAGTAACAAAACAAGTTACATATGTTTCATTGATAATAGATCCTTTGATAAGGACTTAATTGAGGGGCCAATATGAACAATACACTTCATATTACACGGCCTTGACTATCTTGTTTACTTCCTAATATATATAGTTCATTATAGTATTATCTATTGACCACAAGTACTCGAAACTTGTCATTTTTGTTATTCAATAAATTTGGATTTTTCTAACATCTCATTTTTGTTATTCATCCCTTAATTGAGGCATGGAAATATAATAAGTATCAGTAGCATCCAAGAAAGAGAGAGAGGTATTACACTTCTATTGGTTAAGGTGAGCTCCTGTAGTTTAGGTGAGTGATGGAGGAAATATGGTGGAAGATCAAAGACATAGAAACGCCAAGTCACAAGTTTTAGGCGCTTTAAGTTGTTGAAGACCGGAAAGCTAGAAAAATATTTCTTTTGTACCTATTTCAATACAAAGTAAAATTAAAATAATGTTTCAGAGAAAAACAAAAAGGAAAATCACAAAAGCTAACTATAAATGAGAATTTTGGATGCTTATTATAACCAGAGGATGTATTTTCTCCAACAACCACAGTTGAAGATTTTGAATTGTATCTAATTACAATTGAAAACAAAAAATATTATGAATTTATAGTGATAGCATCAATATCCAATCAATTTGAGATGATGTTGTTTTAATTTTGTTGTAGCATCTTATCTAAAAAAAAAATGTTGTAGCATCAAGAATTAAGAACCAAGCAATTATATCCAAACATAACTAATTACCACCAGTGATGTTGCCAAAACAAACACTGTCATACATATTACACTTAAAAAATATTACATGAAAATGCACTTCAATAGAAAAATGGTACTGTTAAACATTGTGCTTTAGCAAGACTTAATCCACCAACATAGGGTTTTGTTTAATTCTGAAGTACCTAAAATAATGCCAACAATGGGAACTTGCAAAATTAGAGCATTGCAGATTTCTGTTTCAAATATAATGCAAAGAAAAAGTACCTTTTTAGTGGGGAAATCCAATTTAAGCTGTAAGCTTTCGACATTTGAAAGGTTGTGAATAAGATTGAATCCCATAGTGACATATTTATCGTGATCATACCAACCATGAAGATAGATAGAGGCATCAACTAGCAACGACATATTTAGCAACAAAATATCCATTGTATCCACAATAATATCCAAATACATGAGATTAGGCGTGGAGATATGTAATCTCATTACTTCATAACACTTACGAAGAACCAATTTCTTCAAGGTGTCTGAATATATTTTAATGATGCCTCCTAGATTACAACTTTCTAGCACTAATTTTTCAAGCAAAGGACACCCCAACAAAAGCTTCTTTAAGGAGTCATTGCTCATTGTAAAACCATCAAGGTTAAGGGTTTTAAGACAAGGAAGGTTTACTAAGTTGGGTTCTATAGCTACCAAATCATCATTTTTTGTAGAGAGACAAAGCTGGAGATATACTAGTGAAGCACATGTGAAAATGAGATCAGTGTTTAAATTCAAATTTTCACACGAACTCAATTTGACTAAGCACTTTCGAGGCTCCAACTTCATCACATCACCAATACAAGCGGCAACACTTTGAGTGCGAGGCCAATAAACACATGAATCCAACCTAAGTTGAAATATGTTAACATAGGATGTCTCTCGTTTCTCCAACACACTTTTCACAAGTAGTTCGAATTTGGTCACAAATTTTACAGCCATTTCATCATCAATAATCTCTGGCAACCCAAACTCTTTAATGTTAAATTTCAAATCCGACACAAAAGTCCATGTGTTTATCCATCTTTTGGATAAGATGCATGTCTGCACGGCTTTTCTTGTACTAAGAAATGATAGAATATGCATGAGAATTTCATCTGGCAAGCTACTAATGCTATCAATGCCATAATTTTTCTCACTACCATGTGCCTTCATATTCATCATAGTTCACCTTCACAAAATAATTTATTCAAACATCTCCTGCACGACATAAAACAACAAACTTTAATGAGTTGTGGAGATTTAATCTCTTCTCATATATATTTCAATAATTAAGATGAACATATCTTAGTTATAAAAAGAAGCTACAAAATCTCATGTGTTACAAGTACAAACAACCACAATCATAGACACGGTTTAAGAATAACTTTACAAAAGAAAAAAAGAAAAAAAAGTATCCGTGATAAATCCGGTAGCCCGACTTTCGTGACTTGACGGGCGCGCGGTATGATAATTTTGTTCGATTAAAAATGACTACTTGCCTTAATCATCATGTCTACACTATTTTTCATTATCATTTATAGTACAAAAGAAGTTCTTTTGTCAGTAAATGGCAAATATATGCGAGAGGCAAATATTAGGATTTTTTTTTTTTTACAGTTAGGGTCTTGGAATAAGAAACCAAAAGTTCAAAGGCACAATAAAACATGATAAAAAGGAAATAATGGAAGTTTTTGCTAATAATCAACCAAAGAAAAAAAGAAGGTGAAAATTATCAAGTATTTCTCATAATAAATGAAGTTAGTTTACTCGGCAACATGTCGATCTAAATTCTTCATCTAATTACAATATTGAATGCTCTTTGGCCATATTTAATGGAGGTAAATATTGAGGCTATTTAAGAGGCATTGGTTATTTTTAGTTGGATCAGCTTAAAACTAATTTTATATGATTTGAGACTGATGTTAAGTAATTACTTAAGTTAGAATTTATATATTTTAAGTTATGTTTTAAATTATATTTATTTTACCTTTCATTTTTAACAAATTATTTAAGTTTTAATTCAACACCATATTTTTCGGAAGTTACACAAAATGATAATAATTGATAATAAATCGAATCCAATGAACACCCCTATTTCCAATAATTATTCACTAGAACAATAATTCCTACATTTTATCATAACCAATTGTGCATTTTATGGATATTTTGGTTGATCCTACACCAGTGGTATCTCATTCGATACATTTCTCAGAGCAACTGAAGATGTCTTCAGAGCAGTGTTTTAATAATCGGTTCTTATGCGGTATTCGGAAAGCCATCGCATACCGCATATACTATATGTGGCCGCATATACGGATTTTTATTCGAATTTATATATGCGGATTTTAAAATGAAAATTCATATTAATTTGTATATAAAGAAAGTATTTAGGATGGAAAATTTTACAAAGTACCCTTCTTTTTCAAAACATAGAATAAAAGATCCTCCTTTCAAAATTCTTAACAAAATACCCTTGTGGACCCCACTTGTTCCCTCTCTCTTCCTTCTCCCTATTTACTCTCATCTATTATTTGCATATGTAAAATTTACAATCGTGAATTTATTTAAGTTTTGAATATTTTTTTTATTTTTTATATGTATAAATGATTTGGAATAAAAAAATTAAGTGTGAAATTTTATTTGCTAAAATCAGAAAGTATAGTATTAGTGTATATGCATAATATTTCTAACATATGGGTCTTTTAAAAAATTATTATAAGACTTGGTATTAACTTATTTTATAAAAAAATAGTATCTAACATATAGATGTTTTTAACGTACAAATTTTTTCTAATTTATTCGGTATAAAATTTCATATTCTTTGTTTTCACAAATATGTGAATTTTATCACATCACGTATTAAGAAAATTTAGTGAGCTACTTATGCTTCAATAAAAATGTACTAATTATGTATATGATATAATCTTAAGAAATTAAGAAATAAATAACCAATGCAAAAAATATTGAGTTCGAATACTATAACAATGAGTGTTCTAGATGGTTTGGGATACAATTTTTACACCTTTGAAGTATATATCTTCTTCCGATTAATTACCAGATTCTGCAAAGTTTAGTTTTTAATTTTTCACCATAATGTATTTACTGGCAAGCGTATTACTTGAATTGTAACTGATTCAAAACTGCTGAAATTATTTCTTGCATTGGTACTTTAAATTAATTCTTAATTTCTTAATATTATGTCATATACATAATTTGTATATTTTTATTGAAGCATAAGTATCTCAGTAAATTATTCTTAACATGCGATTGATAAAATTCTTATAATTGTTAAAGCCAAGAATATGAAATTTTATACTGGATAAACTAGATAAAATATTTATGTTAAAAATATTTATATGTTAGATTTTATAAAATAAGTTAATACCATGTCTTATAATAACTTTTAAAAAGACCCACATATATTCTTCAAATCAAAAAAAAAATCTACATATACACTAATACTTCCTGATTTTAGCAAATTTTAAAAAGACCCATATATATTATTCAAACCAAAAAAAAAATCTACATATACACTAATACTATACTTCCTAATTTTAGCAAATAAAATTTCATACTTACTTTTTTCTTCTAAATCACTTATACAAATAAAAAATTAAAGTTATTCAAAACTTAAATAAAATCACAATTATATATTTTTGTATTAGCAAAGAATAGATGAGAGTAAATAGGGAGAAGGAAGAGAGAGGAAAAGAGAGGGAACAAGTGGGGTCCACAAGGACATTTTGTTAAGAATTTTGGAAGAAGAGTATTTTGTTCTATGTTTTCAAAAATAATGGCACTTTGTAAAATTTTCCTAGGATTGACTGTACATGTTAAATTGGTGATGAAATGTTAAAATATCAATCCTCATCTCATACTAAATGAAATACTGAAATATTTATATATTGATCTCAATTCGGCCGAATATTCGAATATGCGGCCGAATATTTGAATATGTGGCCAAATATTCGAAACTGTATATTGGACCGAATACTCATTTTCTATTCGGATTCCAACCGAATACGAATATTCGGCCAAATAGACCGATTTTTAAAACACTGCTTCATAGCATCAATTATAACCGAATGAATTGTACCAGTGGGTTAATTAACCCATATACTCAACTTGTCAGCAATTTTTTTTTAATAATTAGTTTTAATTAAACACAAATATGGACTTAACTATTACCAAAAAAAATGGATCAACAGGTTTCACATGTTGCTAAACAAAATAATAGGTAGCTTCAATACCTAAGTAAGGTAATTTTTGGTCTGTACCAAAAAATATTAAAAATTAACATTTTGCCATCAAGTCTCTATGTTGAAATGTGTTGGAATGCCATTTTTTATACATGAATGAGTCGACCATCATTGGGTTTAAATAATCAACAGATTTCTAGTTAGTATTGAATAAAATTCAGATTTCTAGATAGTATTAATTGAATAAAATTGGATTTAGATTGGAAAACAAAATAATATTGCCATTCTTTCCCCTTCTTCAGTGCTGAACTGCTAATCGTTCCTGCCTTAAAAGCTCTTGATAGCTCCCACGTTCCAAACACCTCTCAGCCATAGTTGGGGTCTTGGTGATGGCCTCCGAGGAAGAAGAGATCTTGAGACCATTGATAAATATATGCATGCATATGAGGTGTTTGTCGAAATTCCTCAGTGAATCACAGTTTGATAGAGGGATCTTACATTTTGTCCAGTGCTAAACTGGTTAGTCCAAGGCTAATGTTTTAATATCAAAAGCTCTTCATGATGCAGTGCTGAATTTGTCTACAGCCCGGAACCCGTTAACCTGCTATGTGGATTCCATTACAGGAATCGGCTTGTGAATTACATCTAGGTTCAAATGAATTAATTCTAGTGTTTTTCATGTAAAGTATCGACTATCGAGTGTGCAGCAGTTGTGCCACCTTTTGTACCAGCTCAGTGTCAATGTTGTGACAGTGAAACTAGAGCTGGGTTTAATTGTTCCATAATTCAATTTACAGCTTCTTCCAGTAGAAGACTTAAAGTTAGTGCTTAACTAGTGACCTAATGTGTAGTCAGTGTAGAAAATGTAAAAATCAGAAAAATAAGTGTGCAAGACAATACATAAATCTGACAATTTAAGTGAAGTTCCTATTGTATAATAAAAAAATCTACCAAAAAAAAATCTTGATAAGCCGACTCATCGGTTCATTTAGTAGAAGGTGAAATCAAATTTCACAAAAAAACATGAGCAATATTAAAATTAAATCCAGGAAACTTTTTTCCAGTGCATATATGAAATTTAAATTCCCCAAAAGTACAGGTTTCCAAAATTCATCTGGTAGATAACCCCTGGTACATAAATTCTCTATTAAAGCCCCCATGCATGCCGAATTTACATCCACACCCTTGAAATAGTAGAAAAATGCAAAACGCACCCACAACTTATATGACATTAGTAACATATGACAGCTCCCCCAAGTAATCATGGACAAGGATCTCGTCGAACAATATCAATTTCACCAATGATCTTAACATGGACAAGCAACTTGTTAATCAGCTGATCAACAAATTGATCATCTTTAAATCCTACAATTCTAACCTTCTTAAGGAACTCCCGCCGGACTAATGCATCTTCTGGCCCCTTCTGAATCATCTTGCAATACTTCAGTATTAACAAAACAAAACAAGTTACATTGGTCATGGATGATTTGATAAGGGCTTAATTGAGAGGGTTAATATAAATAACACCTGGTATTACATGGCCTTTACTATATTGTTAACTTCATGATATAAGTCCATTTTTAGTAAATCTATTAACTGTAAATACTCGAAGCTTGTCACTTTTTTTATTCGATAAATTTGGACCATCTCATTAGTTGATTACTTTATGGTTGCCGCCCCCTCAATTGAGGCATGGAAAAGAGCAAGTACTAGTAGTAACATCAATCGAAAGAGAGAGAGAGAGAGAGATTACATATTGGTTGGTTAAGGTGAGCTCCTGTAGTTTAGGTGAGTGAAGGAGAAAATATGGTGCAAGATCAAAGCAATAGAAACGCCAATGCGGAAGTTTCAAGCGCTTTAAGTTGTTAAAGACTGGGAAATCAAGAAAATCCTTCTTCGGTATCTATTTTCATTACAAAGTAAAATTAAAACTATGTTCCAGAAAAAAAGAAAAAAAAAAGAAATTCACAAAGCTAATTACAAATGAGAACTCTGGATGCTTATTATAACCTTACATTTACTCCAAGAACACAAACACATACCATGTACACTTAATATTCTAAATTGTATCTGAATTACAGTTGAAAAACAAAAATCATCGTGTATCTGTGGCAGATAACATCAAGAACCAATCAATTTGTAATGATGCTATTTTAATTTTGTTGTACCATGTGAAAAGTCCTCAAAGGCTTATATTAAATGATGGAATGCAAGTTAGTTTAATAAATGTCATAATAAAACAATAAGGGTATGTACAGGGATTTGGTAGACATTGGAGTGCATATAACAAGAGCATGGTTTTGTTTAATTCTGATCTACCTAAAATAAGGCCAACAACGAGTATATGCAAAAGTAGAAGCATTGCAAAGAGAAAGTACCATTCCCTGGATGTAATCAAATTCAAGCTGCAAGCTTTCGACATTAGAAAGGCTGTGAATAAGCTTGGGTCCCCTAGTAATATATATATCCTCATCATGCCAATAAGGAATATAGATGGAGGCATGAACTAGTAACAGCATATTTAGCAACAGCATATCTCTCGTACCCAAAAAAGTAACCATAGGAACCACACACATATCCAAATAAAGGAGATTAGGTGTGGAAATCTGAAATCTGATTACGTCATAACATTTATGAACAACCAACTTCTTCAAAGTCTTGGAACATATCTCAATAATGTGGATAATACAATCATCTAGCACTAAGTCTTCAAGCACAGGACACCCCAACAAAAACCTCTTCAAAGAGTCATCACTCAATGTAACACCAACAAGGTTAAGGGTTTTAAGGCACGGAAGATTTACTGAGTTGGGTTCTATAGCTACAAAAGAATCATCGATATATGTAGAGAGCAACAGTCGGAGGTGTATTAGTGATGCACAAGTGAAAAAAAAACCAGTGTTTAAATTCAATTTTTCACATGAACCCATTTCTACTAAGCACTCTTGAGGCCCCAACTTCATCATATCACCAATACAATCGACAACAGCTTGAGTGTGAGGCCAGTCAATCTCAGAATCTAACCAAAGTTGAAATTTGTTAACATAGGATACCTCTCGTTTCGCCAACACACTTTTCATAAGTAGTTCCAATTTCGTAACTAGTACTACAGCCGTGTTTTCACCAAAACTCGTTGGAAACTCAAACTCTTTAATGTCAAATTTCATATCCGGTAGAGAAGCCCATGTGTTTATCCATCTTTTGGACAAGATGCATGTCTGCACAGCCTCTTTTGTACTAAGAAAAGATAGGATATGTGTGCAAATATCATCAGGCAATAAACTGATCCCATCAATGCCGTCATTCTCCTCAGTACCATGTCTATTAATATCCATCATCTATTACCTTCACAAAAGCAACAAACTTTAATGAGTGGTACAGAATTAATCGCTTCTCAAATTGCAAGAATTAAGATAAAGATATCTTAATTTAAAAAAAAAAAACTACAAATCTCAAGTGTTACAAGTACAATAGTGATCCAGCTTTCCAAATAAACAATCACAATCAAAGTTACGATTTAAGAAAATATCCCAAATAAGAAAAAAAAAAAAAAAAGAGTATTTATGATATAAGTTTGTCCTATTAGTTGTTTTTTTCCCTCTATTAGTTGCTTTTCACACCAACTATACACTAAGCAAATTGACATTTGCAGCAGCTTTTTACACCAACTATACAGTAAACAATTTGTGCTCCGTTAGACAGCAGATGTTTCCTTTTGAGTGGCAAGTTGCAGGGTTCCAATAATATCTGTACAAAATTGGTCAGAAATTGTAAGTCCAGACTAAGGAAAAAAATTTAATGCCTTGACACTTTCTAGAGCTGATTTGAAACACAATTTATGCTCAGTTATAGGGTTTCAATCAAAAGCCAAAATATCAATCCAATTAACATAACATTACTACCGATCAACATTAGTTCACAGTGTATGAATACATTTACTTTGCATATGCATTATACAATTTACAAATTCATGTTTCTAAAAAAATTACAATTTTGACCATGCCCCAGATCTCAGATAGCACCAGGAATAAATCTCAATTTCATAAATTTTACATACTATCAACCAGTCAAATAAACAAAGACAGAAAAAGAGCAAAAAAAATTACTGAGGCCAATTAAATCAAGATAATTGAGAATAATTTCCATAGTCAGCAAAGAACCAAGCATGCAAGCACGCATTCAAGTTTGAAGTCAGCCATTAATGGCTAATTACCCAAAATCAAAGAAAACTTAGAAAGAGAAAAAGGACTTATACCAGTATCAAGAGAATCGAGCAAAGGAGGATCTTGAGACACAAGACAGGGTTTAGGGTTTAGTACTAGAGAGAGGCGGCCAAAATATTTAGTTTCTAAAAATATATCTAAAAAATAAATATCGAAATTAATGGCAGTCTTTATTTAGAAAAAAATCAAAAGAAAAGTACACGGTAGATCTCAATTTCTTATTATTATCGCTTTCTTCTTTTGGAATAATCAAATTTCTATATAAATTGTGAAATCAAAGGAGGGCACGATGGAGCAATCAAGTCAGAGCATGTCGGAAGCAGATCACCTGCCTCCCGGGTGCAGGAAAATCCTGTCCCCTCAGTCACTGCGGGGCGGGGTGGGGTCGAATTTAGGATGGGTGGGGCCGGGTTTAGGGTTTAGAGTTTAGGAGGCCCACTAACAGTGACTCTGAGGACAGGAGATTCGATCCCCTCATCAACACGATTTTAGATGAACTAATTAGCACACTTTTTTATTTTCATTTATTTTATTATCTTTTGAGAAACTTAAATGTTTTCTTAAGTCTATATATGCATGTAGAATTATTTTGTAAAAGGAATAGAGAAAATTTATAATTTGAATAGAGAAATCAGAAATCACATAATTTGTGTTGAACTTGTCTATCAATCCTCCCCTAAACTTTATATTATAAGTTATAACCATTAAAATGTTAGGAGAGTGCAAATATAGATAGGGGCGGATCCAGAATTTCTGTCAGGGTAGGGCACTAATCGGGTTTAAATAATTAATCGGGTTCAAACCTATTAACTTATCGGGTACACAATTGCAACTCAATTTCTATAACTATGTTTATTAAAAATATGTTATAATCATGAAATCGATTGACACCGTACTGAAATATTTTTTCTATGATAATTAAAAATTTGTTTGGCACGGTTTAAAGTGGAACTGTTCTTAGCAAATTAGCAAATTGAAATTAAAACTTAGACAAAAATTTAATTGATATATATGTATTAAATAATAAAATGGTGATCTCTAAAGAGAGTATGCCGAACACACTATACCACCAGTATTATCAACTGACCAAAGCACATTTAAACACTAAACTCTACTAAGCGCGACTCGAACAACAGAAATGGATCGCGGTGGAACTTATCCAACTGTAAAAGAATCAAGTGGCCCAAATGGTGATCTCGCATTGGGTTGTTGCAATGAATGCGTATCCTCTGCATTAACTCAAACGGGAATCTTTTGAGTTAATGAATCTTATCCATTTAATTTTAAACGGAGATCCGGTTTTTGTCTATAATATAAGAGATCTTTCAATATTGGTGCAGATATAGTCAGCACAAATCTTAAAACAGATCGGACGATTGTAATTCATTAATTAACTCAAAATATTCCCTTTTGAGTTAATGCAGAGGATACAGATTCTGTTGCAACGAGATTCAATAGGATTAGTAAATTAAATGGGAATAAATTGTAATTCATTTGCCTATAAAAAGGCAGCTTTCTGTACTAAATTTCCAGCTTCACGCTATCCAAACGAGCCACTATTGCTTCAAAAAGATCTGATACTAATATCAGGAAAAAAAAAAGCGCTTAGCAGCAGCTACTCAGTTTTCAAAAAAAAAAATAATAATAATAATATCAGGAAAAAAGAAAGGTGAAAGGATTTTTTTTTTTTTGAAAAAAAAAAGAGTAAGTGCATAAATTCCAAATTCTCAAGAACAGAAGTGGGGTCGGTACTGCTAAATTTCTTGCTTGAAAGAAATGGAGTCAGCAGTCAGCACTGCTAATTTATTTTTGTTCTTGTAATGTCACTGAATGTCTCATTTATTTAATTATACGGATACCAATTTTTATTATTTCATATTGTTTAACAAAAAAGTTCATTTATATGAGGTACATATCCAAAAATACATTTCTAATTTCTACTATGTTTAATATTATGATAAATTTTTTTTTAAATTTAATTTGGTGAAAATTTATGTTTGTGTACCTTTTTTTTTAATTTGATGGTTACATAATTGGCAAAATTGTTGTTCCTCAATGCTTATATAAGAAAACATTTTTTTTTGGTACTTGTCTAAAAGTTATCGAAAATTACTATGTTATAGTGTTCTGTATTTTTTTTTATTAAAAAATATTGTTCTTTCTTGTTAACAAAACACTTCTGGATTAAAACCATATGCACTGCATGCGACTCATGAACCTAGACCTTATTACTTATTAAGTAAACAAAAACTTTTCATTTTTATTTTTATTTTTATCAACGTTATTAACTTAAAACTTAATCACCACTAGAGACTAAATACATTGGGCAACTATACTCATTAGATTGTGCATTAACTAAGATGGAACATGTTTCTCATCCGTCCTATGTCAAGAAGCATTTTTATTCTTTGGTAAATTAAAAAAATGAAGGAATTATAAAGAAAAACATATTTATTATTTGGTAAATTAATTCAAGCGGATTTTCATTTCTTTTTAATACTACTAAACGTTTAAAATGTGATTCTAGACATTCTATATTGTCTGAAATTATATGCTTTCTTTATTTTCATAATTTATATCTTTCTTTATTATAAAAATATATATACTTTTAATTATTGGAATTATGTGTCAAGTAACACAACAATATTGCTCTTCATAATTATAGTATGAGCAGAGGCGGAGCTACAGCTACACAGGGGTAGGCAGCTGCCTACCCCTGGATTTTGAAAAATCTCACCAAATATGTTAGGATTTGGGTTTTTCCTATCCCTGAATTTGTGTTTGCCTACCCCTGTCTCGACCGAAGAGAGCAAGGAGTTGAGTCTCCTAGAGATAGAGTAACTGCATATTTATTTTTTAGGAAGAGCAGAGTCATTAATGGCGGATTGAAAGAGGATCTAGCATAAGGAAAGGATAGTGCTTGACGACAGAGAAAAGAAAGGTAAAGAGATGTCTGGAGGAAAAATCGGATATGGGCCTAAAAATATTCAACTTTTCTTTTAGCCCATGTCTAAATAGAAGTGAAAGAATAATTTGGGCTAGACTTATAAATTATGTTCAAAAACTAAGAAATGAATCTATATAATTATTGGGCTATTGTTTTGGGCTGATAACTTTATCATTGAATTCTACATTTTTATTTGGAAGCTTTCTTAAAATAGAGAATTGAAGTATAAATAAAACAGATTCGTGAGCTGGATTAAAATGTAAAATGACTAGTTAAACAAACATTTGTCTTTGTTTTCTGTTGTTTCAAATTTTCTTTCTTTCCTCTGACATGTGTTTGTTTCTTAAAAATTATAATTTTGGTTTAACAATCTTTATGAAATTGAGGCTTTTTTGCATTTGATTTACCAATTTTATTGGAAATAATATGGTAAAATTCCGAAAATTAGGTTTTGAGCATTTCATGGGATTAATTTGGTAAAAACTGGTAATATTGGTCAATATAGTTTATCATTAGAAGATTTTTGTTTGTTAATATCTTGTATCTTCTCTTCATTATTTTTAATTTAGTTCAATGCAGTCATGCAATTAAGCTCGTAAGAAGGTTATTTTAATTACAATTGACAACTTTTACTAAATTATTTAGATATGCAACATATCTTCGTTTGAGAGAAATGATGTATTTACAATTCTAGCTAGTATTTATTAAAAAAATAAAAATAAAAATAAAAAGATTAATAAAATAATAATAAAATAATATATTTTTCTTGCCTACCTCTGACTAAAATCCTGGCTACGCCACTGAGTATGAGAATGTAGCAATAAATGCATGAGTTGATTTAATGTTTGCATGAGAATGGAGCACTAAATGAATGACTTAAAATTTTAAAACGTATAAATGTTGTCGCTATTGAACAAAATGAACATGCTGACATAATGAGAATATATTTTAATTTTGTTGAAACTAAATATTTATCCTACAATTTTTTTCTCATTAAAATATTGAAGGAAATCAAAATATGACAACTTCTTCTAAAATATGCCAAAATATAATAATAAAATATCATTAATTTTCATTATTATCTTAATGATTTTTCTTTATTATCTCTAAGATTTTTTTTATGATTTCAGTAAGAAACAATTACATTACTAAAGGCGGAGAACAGAGATGCAGAGAGACGGTACGTACGCGAAGAATGGAGATGTAGAGAGGCGGGAGGGTTTGGGTCTAGCGCGAAATTTGGGCAGAAAAAGTTTGGTGATGGAGCGGAAGGGTTTGGGTCTGGTGCAAACGATATTTGGTTTAGGGTTTAAAGTTTAGGGTTTAGGATTTAGGATTTAGGGTTTAGGGTTCAGTTTTATCTTGATACTGCGAGTTTTCTCTATACCAACTTTTTAACAAAACAATTACACATAGATTGAGGATAGCTAGAAGAGCAAATCCGGAATGTACCAACTTTTTAATTCTCAATAGATTACATACCACTTTCTCTATATGAACTTTTTAACAAAACAATTTAATCATTTCGGATTTTAATAGTATTAAAGATTAAAGAAAAATGAGGAGAAAAAGTCTACATCAAAACTAGAGACATATATAATGATTACATTTTGGAATAAATCTCTCTCGAAAATCAACACAATTCATTGCGATACATGTCTCGTCTCGTAGAGAATTGATTTTTCTTTTTCTTTTTATTCTTAGGCGGTGGCGTAAAAAACGAATGAACTTGATTGTACAAAGAGAACTTAGTAAATTACTTAATAACTTATAAGAAATAAAAAATAAATAAAAGATAAACATCTCGGTAATTATTTGAGAACAAAATGTAAATGAATTCGATAGTAAAGATATATCTTAATTAGGTGTCTTCTACCTTTTAATATATTTCAGAGAAATGAGAACATTTGTAAGTTAGTTGTAATTTCACTAGAAAATATATATTATGCTTAAAGAGAACACGATAACCGATGGGCTCTTAATTACATGTTACAGTCTCATAAAAATTGGATGACTAAATCAATACTAGTATTGTGTCCGTGCGTTGCAACGGGAATATATTATAAGATTGAATATAATATGAAGAGATCTTTTTGTTTGACATTCACACAAAATTAATAAATATAATTTCATTACTTTACAAAATAATATATTATAACTTTTACATAATAATTATTAAATATAAAATTATATATGATATCTTTTTATTTATACATATAATTATATAATTTCATTATTAGAAGTAGAGTGGGGCAATGGGATACATAGCGCATATTGGTCCGCGCTATGAACTGATTTTTTTTTTAATTGTAATAGTGGATATGAACCGTTCAACATGACCTTCATATAAATGTGTATTTGTAAACTAAATTTTATATATTTTTAGAAAATTTTACTATTCGTTTAGATGGGTAAAAAATCACTTAATCTAAAAATTATGGACCATCCAAAAATTCTAAAAATGTAAAATTTAGTTTACAAGTACATATTCATATAGAGACCATATTGAATGATTTAGATCAACTGTTACAATTTTGAAAATAAAAATATTGGTCCGTAGTACGGACTAATCCGTGCTATACATAGCACCATAGCCTCACTCTTTCTATAGCTATTTAATTAGTAATTTATGACAAAATTAAATTATACAATATTTTTTACCACTTTTTTTAATTAATAGTTTATATATTTTGAAATAATGGTTATAATTTTCCAAGTTCAAATGTACTTGAACTCCAATCATGCCTCACATTCTTAACTTTATTTTCAAAGTTCAAATGGTTGGTCTGAATTGCTCAACATGATCTCCATAATAAAATGGTCTTTGAGGTCTTATAATTTGTTTAATAATTATTTTGATGAGTACAAAAATCATTGGTTTTGTACATATCTAAAAGTTAGTACTTGTTTTAAAATATACAATTTGATCTTGAAGCACATTTTAATTAAATGTCATGTTGAACAATTTAGATTAACTATTTAAAAATTAAGTGTATAATTAATATACGAAAATAATAATCAAGCATTTTCATCTTACTCTGAAAAAAAAGACTTCAATAGTTTCATGTTTTAATTCGCTTTAGCCATCTGAGTGTTTCGTTAAATCAAAGTCATAAGGTGAGAGAAAGAATATGACGAGCGAATATATTCAGATAATGTGCAAAGATTATGTGTTGATTATGTAGATATATGCCAAAATTATATTTTTATTGTTTCTTTCTTTGTGTATCGTACACAAATTGAACTATCAACTAAAAATGGCAAACAATCATTTCTAAAATCTCTCTCACCTCAACACTGCATGAGCCAAAACATTGCTGTTAAAATTCACACCCTCTATCAGACTATCAGCACAAGAATTTTTTTTAGTGTAAACATCAACATAATAAGATTTGCTATTCATTTATTCACAAAGATACAGTAGATCTAAACAAAATTCGAAAATATATGATTGTTTTCATTTTCATTATAAAAAATATAGAGAAAGAGGAGAAATTAAATGAAAGAAATGAAAAAAAATATGGAAATAATTTAATTGCATGAATCAAAGATAGCTGTAAGAAGAAATAAGGAAATTTTAATTATGACAAACCATGTAACAGTCTGTGTGGTGACTATATTTTTAATTAAATTTAGACTTCTACACATAAAATAAATATATTTAATCAAAAGAAGACAGATTATGTGATTCAATGGCTGATATTCAATTCGAAAATTCATCTTTCAATCTTAGCCATCGGCGGATCAGGACAACTACGTGCATAATATAAGAATTGAGATATCTAAATTAGTTGGATAATTAGATCGGTATAACTTAAAAAAACAAAAAATAAGTACGTGACACAAATTACATGTTACCGTCTCAGAGTGACTATAGATGAATAACTGAAATTTTTATTAATATTAAAAAAAATAATAAATTTCAAATTCTATCCATTTTTGCACAAGATTTTGAATATTGTCCAAACTGGACAAAATCTCACCGGTTTTTAACCTACTTTCCCGTTTATTTTCTAACCGGTTCCAAAATTTGAACCGATGAGATTTTGCCTAGACTAAAAAATTTTGTGTTTCAAGAAAACAAATTCTATAACCAGTGAGAACCTCACCGGTTTGTGTGTGGGTGTTTTTTTTTTACAAAATAGAAAACTTGATAATTTATTTATTTTTTGTATTGAAATATTAGAAATGTTAAATATATTTCTTTGAAAATATATGTAATACAATATAATTTGATTTATTAGAAAAACTGCGACAAATAATCTGGATCAATATTTTTCAGGTCGGATTTTTCGCGGTTGTAAGAAAAATTAATATATTTCTTTATGTGTTATTGGAAAAAAAAAATATACTTATATTCTAAGTTATTGATCCTGATTTCAAAGTCATTTCTAGGTAATACATAAAATATTGTCATCCTTCTAGTACATTTAATTTCTAAAAAATTGTATATATTTTGAAAATTCTTTTAAATAACAATCATTAAATAACTTCATTTTTTTTTCGAACACCAGGTACCGAACACCGATATTTAAGCGAATCATACTATCCCACATCCAAAACCTAACCGCACCAACTCCGACAACTGAAAAATTAATATATTTCTTTATGTGTTATTGGAAAAAAAAATATATATACTTGGATTCTAAGTTGTTGATCCCGGTTCCAAAGTCACTTCTAAGTAATACATAAAATATTGTCATCCTTCTAATATATTTAATTTCTAAAAAATTGTATCTATTTTGAAAATTCTTTTAAATAACAATCATTAAATAACTTCAGTTTTTTTTCGAACACCAGGTACCGAACACCGATAATTAAGCTAATCATACTATTCCACTTCCAGAACCTAACCGCACCAACTCCGACAACTTATAAAATAGATCCATCAGCCAAAATCACAGCACCACCGGACATATAACAATAGAGATTGTTCACCTATTATCTCCCATCAACCAAAGTCACACCATCACCGTCGTCTATGATCTCCCATCTGAAACCTGCATATAACAATGGAGATTCTTCATTTCCTTCATTCATTTGTTTTTGGGTAACCAAATTTTCAAACCCGGCTAATCTCCACCGACATTGAACCCTGTAATCAACGATAACCCCAAATTTCAAAAACTAAGCAGAAGAAAATAAAAAAAAAATTGACAATTTATAAAATATCCAATATCCATCACAACCTTAATTTATTCATTGAGGGGTTGTTTGCCCTTTATCATTGTCCCGCTCTCAGCATTTTACAATGGTAATTGTTTTAGGATTACTAATTTAATGTGTAAATTACTAATATAATTGCTGGAATGTACCATACTTTCTAAATTAGCAAATTTGCTTCAAAAACAATTGTTGTTTAATGATACACTGTCTAATTAATTGGCTCAAAATCTTTCTTATGCTCTCTCTTTAATAAAAAAAGAAAGATGCGCTGATGTGGATATAAAAAGCAATTTAATCTAATTGCACCAATGCAGCATATGAATTGCTAAAATTTCTATCGTTATTTAGCAATTAATTTCAATTGATGGATTGGAGATGCTCTAAAGAGTACAATATTTTTGTTTTCTCAATTAGTGTACGCTAAACTATAAACTACTGAAGTAATTATCGAAGAAAATTGAATAAACGTGGTTTTGTTATTTGTCATTTTACGTCATCAGTCGGTTCAATACGAATATAATATAGATATTATTAAAAAAATATTCAACGATTTAAACTTGTAAAAACACGGCGTTTAAACAGTTTCAATGGATTTTGGATCCTTTCGTTGAATTTTATTATTAACGAATATATCTGATTTTGGATGATTAAATGCATTATATATATATATATATATATATATATATATATAGTCCAATAGAACACTGGCGTGAAGTACGTACAATTAACAAGGTGACAAAAGGAACCTTCGCGGTCGCGCTATGTACAGCCTAGAACATCAAATTACTTTGTCTATATTCAAGGCAACAGCATTTCATAAAAAGAATTTAAGTTTTCATTCCTCCATTCATAAATATCACACTAAATCATTACTAGTAAAGAACAAAAATCACGAAAGCATTAGTCAAAAGAATACTAGGTGGTGGAGTTTAGAGGGATACTCATATTTTCCTTGTTCCTAGGTCTTACTTTCAAATTAGGAATTGATATTAACACAACAAAAGCAGTAGTTTATGCAATAAGTTGCAAGCTACAAATAGTGCAACCTTTATTTCTTAATATAAAAACAAATAGTTCAAATTGTAGAACAGATCTCTGAAACATTAACATTGGTCAGTGATATAATTAAGTAGAATGTGGATTTGGGAGTTAGTTACTGTTGCTGATAAAGCTCAAAATCCAACTTGCATTAGTTTGACAGTGGATATGTGAGTTGCTTTTGGTTGTTGGTCAATATAGAAATTTCTATATTGCACACTTCAAACAAGGTAATAAGAACAAAGCCACAACAATTAGCAAAACCTTGCACATAATCACATCAACATATAAAAATAATTACTAAAATATAAACTTATAGAAGCTCAGTGCCGCAACAATTTCCCAATAATCTAACAAAAGAGGACGAAAAAAACAAAATCAAGGTACTGTTCCCAAATCTTCCCCAAAAGTACAGGTTTCCAAAAATAACCCTGGTAGCTAACCCCTGATACATAAATTCTTTATTAAAGCCACCTGCATCCCAAAATTACATTCACTCACAAAATAGTAGAAAATTGCAAAACACACCAACTTCAGTTCAAAATTTGTCATAACCACCAGAAAATATTACATTTTAGATGATATTAATACAACTAGTCATACATCACTAGTCGCCCCAAAGTTATCCAGAAGATCGAAATTTTAAACAAGATGAGAGAAAATTTAAACAATAATTTCACCAATGATCTTAACATGGACAAGCAACTTGTTGATCAGCTGATCAACAAATCCATTATCATTTTTAAATCCCACAATTCTAACGGTCTTAAGGAACTCCCGCTGGACTAATATATCTCCCGATCCCTCCTGAGTTATCTCCTCGTCTATAAATTTCATGACCCGTGCCTTCCATAGTAACAAAAAAAAGTTATATATATATGTTTCATTGATCATATATCCTTCTAGAAGGGCTTCATTGAGGGGGGTAATATGAATAGCACCTAGTATTACACGATCTTTACTATATCATTAACTTCCTGATCTAAAAGTACATTTCTACTAAATCTATTGACTGTAAATACTCGAAGCTTGTCATCTCTTTTATTCGATAAATTTGGAACATTCTATTATCTCACTAGTTGACTTTGATTTTGTAAGTACCAGTAGCTTTACCGAGAGAGAGAGAGAGAGAGAGATTACTTGGAAGTTGGTTAAGGTGAGCTCCTGTAGTTTAGGTGAGTGATGAAGAAAATATGTTGTAAGATCAAAACCATAGACACCCCAAGTCACAAGTTCCAGGCGCTTTAAGTTGTTGAAGATTGGACAATTAGAAAAATCCTTCTTTTGTACCTATTTTCATTAAAAAGTATAATTAAAACAAGGTCAATATTCAAGAGAAAGAAAAAAAAAAAAAGAAGCAAAATCACAAAGCTAATTACAAATGAGAACTCTGGATATTTATTAAAGCCATAGGATGTGTTTACTCCAACCACAAACAAATATCATGTACATTTATTATTCTGAATAGTATCTGAATTAATATCAAAACAAAAATCATCGTGTATTTATGGCAAGACAGCATCAAGAACCAATCAATTTAAAAAAATGCTATTTTAATTTTGTTGCAGCATGTGAAAAGCCCTCGTAGGCTTATATTAAATGAAGTCACGTGAGTTAGTTTAATAAATGTCCTAATAAACATTTAGGGTATGTACCGAGCTTGGGTAGACTTTGGAGTGCATATATATCTAACAGGAGCACGATTTTATTTATTTGAAGTATCAAAAATAAAGGCCAACAAAGAGTATATGCAGAAGTAGAAGCAATGCAGATTTTTTATTCTAATATTTTGCAAAGAGAAAATGCCTTTACCAACTCAGGGAAACCCAAATCAAGCAATAAGCGTTCGACATTTGAAAGGTTGTGAATAAGCTTGGGTCCCATAGTAACAAATTTATCATGATCATACCAACCACGAATACAGATCGAGGCATCAACTAGCAATGGCATATTTAGCAACATAATTTCCCCCATTACCATTACTTTAATATCCAAATATTGGAGATTAGGCAAGGAAATATGCAATCCCTTTATGTAACAAGAACTATTAAGAACCAACTTCTTCAAAGTGTTGGAAAATATCTGAATGAAGCCGATAGAACAACCTTGTAGCACTAATTCTTCAAGCAAAAGACACCCCAACAAAAGCTTCTTGAAAGAGTCATCGCTCATTGTAACACCATCAAGGTTAAGGGTTTTAAGGCAAGGAAGGTTTACTGAGTTGGGTTCTATAGCTACAAAACGATTAACTTTTGTAGAGAGGCACAGTTGGAGATATGTTAGTGATGCACTAGTAAAAATGAGATTAGCGTTTAAATTCAGATGTTCACACGAAACTATTTTGACTAAACACTCTTGAGGCCCCAACTTCATCACATCACCAATACAATCAACAACAGTTTGAGTGAGAGGCCAGTAAAGAGAATCCAACCGAAGTTGAAATCTGTTAACAGATGAAGTCTCTCGTTTCTCCAACACACTTTTCACAAGTTGTTCGAATTTGGTCACAAATGCTACAGCTATTTCACCATAAACAAACTTTGGCAACCCAAACTCTTGAATGTTAAAATTCAGATCCGGTACAGAAGCCCATGTGTTTATCCATGTTTTGGACAAGATGCATGTCTGTACAGCCTCTCTTGTACTAAGAAATGATAGGATATGCATGCGAACATCATCAGGCAAGCTACTGATACTATCAATACCATCATTCTCCTCACTACCATGTCTATAGATATTCGTCATCTTTCACCTTCACAAAAGCAACAAACTTTAATGCGCTACACAGTTAATTGCTTCTCAAATTTCAAGAATTAAGATGAACGTATCTTAATTAAAATAAGAAGCAACATATCCCAAGTGTTACAAGTACAACAGTGATCTAGGTTCTCACCTTTCTCAACCACAATCATAGTTACGATTTAAGAAAATATCCCAAATAAGAAAATAAATAAAAGTATTTGTTATATAAGTTTGTGCTATTCATTGATTTTTTTTCAATTTGTAGCTTTTTTCAATCTGTAACTTTTTTTCTTCTTCTTATATAATAATCACAATGACATTTTCAATTTGTGCATATGCATTATGCAACTTACAAATTCGAGCTTTTAAAAATTCTACAATTTCGACCATGTCCCAGATCTTAGATAGCATTAAGAACAAATCTCAATTTCATAAGTTGGAGTATGAACCAAAGAAACCAGCAAAGATAAGAAAAGGGGAAAACTACCGATCAAGATAACAGAGAACAACCTCCAGATCCAGTAAGGAACCAAGCATGCAAGCACAAATTCAAGCTTTAAAGTCAGCCATTACTGACTATTTTACCCAAAATCAAACAAAACTTATAAGAGAAAAAGGACTTGTACCAGTATGATGAGAAATCGAGCAAAGGAGGGCGGGTTCGATCTAGCGCCTCTCCCTCAGTCCTTCTTCGGTCGGGCGACTACACCATTCACCACTAAAATTAGTTTTGCTTTTGCGAAAGAGAGGCGATGAAGAGGGAGGAAGACACAAGACAGGGTTTATGATTTAAGACTTGAGACGGGCGACGAAGATTGGGAACATGTATTCCTCTCCAGTATGTGTAAAGGTTTGCGATTTACTCTCATCCACTTTGAGATTCGGGCTAGCTCAGGGACAATATTATTTGGATTTTGAGATTTGTGCAATGTTAAAAGAATGGTCCGGATGCACTAATTCTAACAGATTGCCTTTTACGGTACGGGGAGGATGTGAGAGTGAGAGTGAGAGTGAGAGGCGAGGTACAGTTGCTAAACAGACTGGTATAGATTTTGAGGTGCTTAACGGGCCGACTAAATATCGTTCAAATTCAGCCCGTTTGTTCACCAGCTATTTAATTAGCAAACATTGTTTGAATAATACTTTGGGTGATGTTTAATTAATTTCTTTTTTCGTGCTGTTAATTTTACTTTTCTATATGCAATTCTCCTTTTATTAAGCTAAAAAGTTCGAAACAATTGTCCGGCGCATATTTGCTGTTAATTTTACTTTTGTATATGCAATTCGCCTTTTATTAAGCTAAAAAGTTAAAAACAAGAGGGATTTTTAATGCTGTTAATTAGCAACTGTACTTCGCCATCCTCCCCGTACCTGAAATTTGACATTCAAGAGTTTGGGTTGCCAAAGTTTATTTATGGTGAAATAGCTGTAGCATTTGTGACCAAATTCAAACAACTTGTGAAAAGTGTGTTGGAGAAACGAGAGACTTCATGTGTTAACCGATTTCAACTTCGGCTGGATTCTCATTACTGGCCTCTCACTCAAACTGTTGTTGATTGTATTGGTGATGTGATGAAGTTGGGGCCTCGAGAGTGTTTAGTCAAAATAGTTTCGTGTGAACATTTGAATTTAAATACTAATCTCATTTTCACTTGTGCATCACTAACATATCTCCAACTGTGCCTCTTTACAAAAGGTACTCGTTTTGTAGCTATAGAACCCAACTCAGTAAACCTTCCTTGCCTTAAAACCCTTAACCTTGTTGGTGTTACAATGAGCGATGACTCTTTCAAGAAGCTTTTCTTGGGGTGTCATGTGCTTGAAGAATTAGTGCTACAAGGTTGTTCTATCGGCTTCAGTCAGATATTTTCCATCACTTTGAAGAAGTTAGTTCTTAATAATTCTTGTTACATAAAGAGATTGCATATTTCCATGCCTAATCTCCAATATTTGGATATTAAAGTAATGTCCAGGGAAATTATGTTACATATGCCATCGCTAGTTGATGCCTCCATCTATATTATTGGTTGGTATAATCAGGATGAATATGTTACTATGGGACCCAAACTTATTCATAACCTTTCAAATGTCGAAAACTTACAGCTTAAATTCGATTACCCAAACGGAAAGGTACTTTTTCTTTGCATTATATTTGAAACAAAAATCTGCAATGCTTCTAATTAATTTTGCAGGTACTCATTGCTGGCCTTATTTTAGGTACTTTAGAATTAAACAAAACCCTATGTTAGTGGATTTAAGTCTTGCAAAACCACAATGTTTAACAATACTGTTTTTCTATCGATATGCATATTCATCAAATATACAATTTTTACTTGTCATTATATTTTTAAGTATAATATGTGCTGCAGTGCTTGTTTTGGCACATTGCTAGTGGTAATTAGTTATGTTCAAGATTTAAGAGAGAATGCATATTCTAAATTGCTTGGTTCTTAATGCTACAAAATTAAAATAGCATCATTTTAAATTGATTGATTCTTGATGCTATCTGCCATAAATACACAATGATTTTTGGTTTCAAATGTAATTCATATACAATTCAGAATTTTCAACTATTGTTGTTGGTGGAAACACATCCTATGGCTATAATAAGCATCCAAATTTCTCATTTATAATTAGCTTTTGTGGGTCTTTTTTTTTGTGGAACCTAGTTTTAATTTTACTTTGTATTAAAAATAGGTACAAAAGAAGGATTTTTCTAGTTGCCCAGTCTTCAACAACTTAAAGCGCCTGGAACTTGTGAGTTGGTGTGTATGTGTCTTTGATCTTCCACCATATTTCCTCCATCACTCACCTAAACTACATGAGCTCATCTTAAAAACCAAGCATGTAATCTCTCTCTCTCTATATCTCTCTCAGTGTTGCTACTAGTACTTGCTCTTTTTCCCATGCCTCAATTGAGGGGGGTGGCAACCATAAAGTGATCAACTAATGAGATGGTAAAAAGTTCCAAATTTATCGAATAAAAAAAGTGACAAGCTTCGAGTATGTACAGTTAATACATTTACTAAAAATGGACTTATATCATGAAGATAACAATATAGTAAAGGCTGGTACCAAGTATTGTTTATATTAACCCTCTCAGTTGAGCCCTTATCAAATGATTCATGACCAATGAAATGTAACTTGTTTTGTTTTGTTACTATTGAAGTATGGCAGGATGGAATATTTAAACGAGGAGATAACTCAGGAGGGGTCAGAAAATGCATTAGTCCAGCGGGAATTCCTTAAGACAGTTAGAATTGTAGGATTTAAAAATGATAATGGATTTGTTGATCACCTGATTAACAAGTTGCTTGTCCATGTTAAGATTATTGGTGAAATTGATATTGTTCGGCCAGATCCTTGTCCATGAATTTATGACTCAGTTATATTAATGTCATATAATATGTAATACATTGTGGTTGCATTTTGCGTTTTCCTCATATTCGTACTATCTTGTTGTTGCGGATGTAATTTTGGGTTGCAGAGGGCTTTTTAGTAATTATGCATTATCCAATTAATTTCTTTTTTCGTGCTGTTAATTTACTTTTCTATATGCAAGTCGCCTTTTATTAAGCTACAAAGTTAAAAACAATTGTCCGGCGCATATTTGCTCCTAGATAAGATCGCCCACTAAAACAATATTTTTCTCAAAACATTGTTTATTACATATAAAAATAAAAGTTAAAAGTCCACACTTGACAAATTATATATTTAAATATATAATCAGTAAATAAAATCGATGCGTGACAACTCTGAATGACAAATGATCCAAGGAACTTCGTAAATTCATATTTAAATTTATACTTAATAAATAAATTAATACGTAAGGTAATCTAAATGATAAAAAAATTTATTAATCTAAAAGATAATATTTGATTTTTTTTATATTTAATTAGAATTGAAAAACCGATTTGTCAAGAAAGAGATTATTTTTTTTTTCAAAAATAACAATATCAAATTATTGATTCGATTCACATAGAGTGTTCGCACGTTCACACGGACACAGTGGAAAGAATCCTCACACAGGAAATGATGCAACGGAGAAACATGGGAACAGATAGGGGCAATTGTGCCTGGAATTTTTATTAATAGAAAATATATTAAATAAATATCGAGATTAGAGAATGCTTTTGATTTTTTTTGAGATATAGGAAAAACATTTAGATTAATCACGGTCTCTGGACGTTGTGGTTTATCACAGCCAAAATTAGCAGCAGATTAACCATTCTAACTAGATTAATCATTTTCTAACTGAACCAGAAAAAAAAAATCTGTCCGTCGTAGGTAGAAACGGCCCGACCCTGTCCGTGATATATAGCAACGGGCAGGCGCCTGTCTGAAACCCACTGGTCCCGTTCGGCAACACATGGTGGATTAAATAATAATCCGTGCTAAGGAGGGGTTGTTCGGTAAGCTAAAGGAAGGGGCGAAGGATTAAGATAGCTAAAGGAAGCTAAAGGAAGGGGGGGAGGTGCCTTAAGGAACGGGCAGGGGATTAAGATCCGGACAAAAGGAGGCTAAAGAAGGTTGTCTTAATCCATGCTAAGGAACCGGTGTTCGGCAAGATTAAGTGACTAAGAAAGCTAAAGGAGGCTCCTTTAACCTTAAGGAGGCTTAAGGAGGCCCTAGCCGAACGGGGCCACTATTTCCATCAAAAGATAAAGATCCTTTAAACATACATGCTTGATAACTTGGATAGACTGGGTCCACTCCACTAGTCGTGCTTTGAAAATGGGTATTAATTATATCAAAAGGAAAAGGAACGTCAGATGGATCCAAAATTAACACAAGCTGTTGCGGTACCATGCTGTCAGATATTTATCAAACCTCTGGCCGTCATACTCCATTATGGCCCGAAACTTTTTTTTTTTTTTAAATCTCTGGCCGTGATGGATTATAACGGCCCGAGTTTTTTTTGGTTTTTTTTTCTTTGCGGTTCAGTTAATTAGCGCTAATTCTGGTCATCTGTCACGTTTTTTCTATATCTCGAAAAAAATCAAAACCGTTCTCTAATATTAATATTTATTTAATTTATTTCCTATTAATAAAAATTTCGACAATTGTGCCTAAACTGCCCCTCTGAATCAGTGCTACATGTAATTTTCCTCTGTCCAATCCATGGGAGTGCGTATCCTCTGAGATATCTCAACTTTTGCGTGACCGACGTGTCCGGTGCCTATTCGGGGTGATGTAGGGGGGTAGTGTCATGTGGGCTTTGAGATTCGTAAAGTCACGCAAAGTTTGAGATATCTCAGAGGATACGAATTCGTTGCATGGCACAGAGAATGGCAAGTTTTCTTCTTTTGTGCTTGCTGGCATATTTGGAAAACAAAACGGGATAATCTTCTCAGGAAGGAGAGTTAAGTCTCGAACAGTGGCTGAGAAGATAGTACATGAGGGACCGGAGAATGTGGTTGAAATATTGCAACGTTGGTACAAGAGGAATGATGGGTACCAATCTGTTTGGGTACCGGTTTTATTTCAATAGGAATGAAGTTGAATTCATAAAAACAAAAAAAAAAAACAAAAAAAACTGGACGCCATAATTTATGGCTATAATCGTCAGGGCTTTTGATCCTGTTTCTTTCAATTTTTTTTTTATTATTCCTATAATCCTATTAATAAAAAGTTTGGTTTTATACATAAAAATTTTACTTAAAAGAGTTGGTTTTAAGTGTGATTGGTGGCACTTTTTGGTATTAGTGTATTGATAACGACATCTCTTTCTTGTTTCTATAAAAAATGTATCTCTATTTTCTATTTTTGTTAGTTGGGTTTTATTGTATATCATGATATACTTTAGGAAATGGGTCAATTTTTAAGTAAATGGGTCAATTTTTGTGGAAAAGTTGCTTTGTGAAATATCTTTGACCATTGAGGGGTGAAAACAGAGTGAGTACGGAGCGGATAGTGGTAAAATTATATTCATATTTTTTTTTTTGGATACAAATACAGATCGAATATCAGTCAAATACATATACAGATTGGGATCAGATTAGATATTTATTAAACTAATATTAAAAAATATCAAAGTTCATAATATTTATCTAATTTTAATAGTGAATAACAATATTTTTTTCACAATATATATTAAAATATATGATATAGATCTACTATTCGGATACGGATAACTTAAAAGGGTTTTATCAGTATCTATATCTACGCGGATATTCGGATATCGAATATATCCATATCTAATTTTTTGAATACAGATCGAGTACAAATTAATATATATCCATATCATTTTCACCACTAGCATTGTAGGCTGCACAATTTCTTTGGCCATTGTACACGCAATTTCCATCTGAGTTTAAAAATATAAACATAGTTTTGAAGCAAGAAAAGTTAGAAAATTAACTGATACCGCTTGAATTTCCATCTGACTTCTAGAAATATAAAAAGTGTTTGACTTGTCAGAAAAAGCCAAAAAGTCTAATTCTGACCTTCGTTATTATTAATTAAAAAATTAAAAAAGTTGACAATAGTGAAAGAATTCGATAAATTTCGAAATATAAAAAAATCATGATAATTTATAATTTTCAGATTATCAGATTCAATTAAATTCCTAACTAATAAAACAACAACACAAAAAAAGCCAAGACATTAATATCTATAACGTTCTGATAATTGCCCTTGCGAAAAGTTCTAAGTTATCAAGTTAGATATTTGAATGTAAATCCGGACGTTATAGCGTACAGTACCTAACGTCCGGGTTTTTTTTTTTCTTTTTTTTACAATTATGTTAATTAGTAATTTAATTGATTTTGCTAATATGAATATTATGGTATATAACAGCGGATTGTTATAAATCATAACAGTTTTCTTATTTTTCAAAATATATCAAATTCATTAACTATTATTGTTTTTTTTTATATTTTTTCTATTATTAAAAAAATCGGTTGTAACATCCCATTTTCTTAACGGGTTGAAAATTTATTTGACTAGAATTACTTGTATTATTTTTCAATCAAAAAAAAAAGATTTCATGATAGTCTTTGCAAAATTTTAAATAAATATATATATATTCCTACAAAGTTTGTTAGATACATAGTATCTAGTTAATTTTGTAACAATTTGGATTTCTAAATTACTATTATAAATGTTAATTAACTGAACTGTACGTGTAATTTTTTTTGTTCTTGCTTGGAGTAATTTAAAATTTATTGTAATGTCATATTAGATGAATACATATTATTTTAAAGGGGATTTATTTTTAGAAATATGAGGGGTTTAATGTAAATTTTCTAACCATTAAATAAGATGAAATATTTAATGATCTTTTTGTTGATGTTGGGAGGACACATGTCATTACTAGAACTATCAATAATCTCAACTTCACCAACCGTACAATTTTTATCCTCTAATAAAATAATATTAGATTAATTTCTTGTTAATCAATTGCATGTGGGGACACTTGTCATAGTTTCTTTACAGCCACCAAAACCACACTAATATTTTTGTGCCGCTATTTCTCTTAAAAAGGTAAATATAGGAAGACCATAAAAAAAATAAGAAAATACAACCATTAATTGTTCTTTCTGCTGGGTAACACTATTTCGACCACCTAGCTATACAAAGAAATTAACGAAAATTAAAGGAAAATAGAGAGAAAACAGAAATTGATCTAAATGAACAAAGCAGGAAATGTATTTTAGCCATATTCGGAAGTTATACTGTCATATGTAAAAGTAAAATAATGTTGAAAATGCTTTTTAGCCATATTTGTTCGCACAAAAAGTGACGACTTGGAACAAAGCAGTTCTGAAATATTATCATTATTTAATTCTATAACTACAATAAAGCAAATAAACACCTCGTTTAATTTCTAATATCTGTCATGAAAATACAATATTTAAGAAGTTCATTTAGATAGCAGCCGAAACTCGATCATTGCCCTATTAATGACATAAAATATAATTAAGGATTGGTAAATGATCCTACTAAGCAGAGGAAGCCCCATGCCTTATTACATAAAAAATACCATATATAGCACATTTATCTTTTAACTCTCATGTGTAAGAAGAAACTCAACAATGGAATTCATGCATGGTCTTCGATTTCTATCATCTTCAACGCAAGACAATGCTATCTCTACCATAGCCTTAGCTTGCTTTTGGTCGAACTCGGCACCTAAATTCGGATCAACAAAATAATGAACCCATGACTCTTGTATCTCATGCCTTTCATTTAACATGCGAACCATCATTCTCATATCTTCATAGGACTGTTTTTCTCCTTCAACTGTCCAATCTGAAAGCCGTTTTCCCTTTACTATCTCCAAAAGCACAATTCCGTAACCGAATACATCAATCTTAGATGTGATCGGTAGATTTGAAGCCCACTCTGGAGCCATGTAACCCCTGGTTCCCCTTATATGTGAAATTCTTGATCCAATAGCTCCTCTTTTGAATAGCTTTGCAAGCCCGAAATCTGCAATCTTTGGTTCAAAATCACTTCCCAAAAGAATATTCTCCGGCTTTACATCGCAATGTATGACCCATTCAAGACACTCTTCATGGAGATAAGCTAACCCTCTTGCCATTCCTAGTGCAATTTTGAACCTCTCTTTCCATCCAAGCACTTTTGCTGGCGTATCTCCTATAAAGAGGTGATTGTCTAAGGAACCATTTTCAACATATTCAGAAACTAGAAGCCTATGTGATCCATCAAAACAAAAACCAAGTAGTTTTACCAGATTCATGTGATAAATTCTGCCTATTGTACTCACCTCAGCCCAAAACTCTTCTTCTCCTTGAATCACATCTTTCAACTTCTTGACTGCAATCGCTCTTTCATCTTCCAATTTTCCCTTGTATACTGTCCCCGAACCACCCATTCCGATCACTTCCTTGAAATTTTGAGTTGCCTTTCTTAGCTCTTTGAATGTGAACTTCCTGAATTGGCTGCCCATCAACTCATAGCCTTGTTCTGCTAATGACGCATTTATCCCTCTTTTGTATACAAAACACCAGCCTAATATCCTGAAAAGGATCTCTATCAATCCAAGTGCAGCAACAAACCCATAGAAATAGACCCAATTAATCTTTGATCCTTTTCTTGTGTACAAATGAGTTGAATCTACATCATCACTGTTATTATTGCAGATCAAGTTAAGCACTTCAGGTTCATAAACCCTTGACATTCGAGCATTTTTTGGAACTTTAAAGTATATGCCACCTTTCATCGATATAGAGGATTTTCCATTAAACAAAGCAATTTTGGTATAACATTTGTCAATCCTCCTGATGTATTGGATTGCTTGACATGTACACTCCCTTTTGCAAAGATTTTTGCAGTGACTTAATGATACATTCTCTTCAAAATCAAGATCGTAACCCCAAAAATCACTATGTGGAAGCTTAACAAAGGTCGTGGAGTTAGGTTCATGGCAATTTATTTTGAATTTGGGTTTGCAACCTTTATTCCAATCACTTGGGTCGCTTACTTCATAGTTAGGAGGGCAAGAACAAGTAACTCTAGACTGGGTATAGAGGCACAAACCATTCATTCCGCATAGTCCGTGTACATTGCAAAGCAATTCAAATGCTATCCATGTCACAAACCATGTGCCAGATGAATTATTCAAGCTATACAACCTTAGATTACCATCGGAATCAAGGGTTAGCCTCCTTATAATCCCCAAACCTTTATCAGATGCTTCAAATGAAAACCTATCACTTGCAGTGAATTGCCCAAATTCATCAAGAACTCCGTACCTGCTACTGTTATAAATTGTTCTATTATTGTCCCAGGGATTACAGACATCAGGATTGGGCCAATATATGCTGGAAATGTCAGGCCCATCATATAACATTCGTAAAATATTATTGTTATCAAAGTAAAGGCTATAGTAACCGGCAGAGACCAATCCATTATTCTTTGAGGAGACAAGCTTTATGTTTCTTGTGATTGGTTGACCTGGGAGAAGGGTGTTAGTAGGATAATCGAAGCTTTGCCATACGGCAGTATTTTTAGAATCGGTCACAACTAGGTTGCCTGAGTCCAATAGTTTAATTTGGTTGGCTTGACTTGAGTTCGTGTTTGTGGACCACACTACGGTACCATCAATGACAGTCAGGACTACGCCACCATCCTCTCGAAAAGTTAATAGCGACCCCTTGCCATTAACTATAAGGTCCCACTTTGCGGTCCATACCTTAGTTTTGTCAGCCGAGTTTGTGAACCAAATTGAGAAGGTGTAGGCATTTGCACCAACGAGGATGAAGCCACAGGTGAAGACTTTGTTTGGCGAGACGAGTTTATCTGAATCGTTCTCAACTGAAAGGGCAGAACCTCTGAATAATGAACTTGCAAGTTGGTGAGGATGAGATGAGACCAACAGAAGCAAAATGACAGTGGCAATCAGAAGAAGGTTGAGGTTATTTTTCATTATCTTCAAAAAGGAGATGTATGTATTAGTGGGAAAGAAATCAAAACAAGATCTAGTTGCATATTGTAAACTGTGTATCTCTAATTAAGTTGGCCTATTTTACTTTGAACCAATTTCAAGCGTTAGAATTTTATAGAGTAGAGCATACATCTGACTGTTTAATTACATTCTAGTCACGTTCGTTCATTCTGCACTTGAATGTTGTAAATAACCAAAAAAAAATAAGGGTCCTGCATAAAGGCCTTCAAATCTTTACAGAAGCATATTGATTAAAGGGAGGTATAAAATGATGTTGTGTGCGGTGTTTCTGTTGGTTTGATTAAAGGGGTAGTATGAGGATTCCTATAATCAAAATTTAAGACGGTCAATGAAAAGTGTGTGTGTGTGTATTACACTATTTGTTTAATCAGTGATCTTTGTATAGTAATAATGTTAATTACTAAAAGGAAATTAAAGAAGGAGAATAGAAGTTATAAAGAAAGTTTAATTATCATACCGCTTTCTGAATCTCCATGAACTGACACCGAGGATGAGATAGTTGGAGCCTCGGAGGAATGATATATATAAGAGGAAAGGCTCTATGATATACCCAACGATTTTATATTAAATTATTAATAGATGATCAGAAGATTCCATGAAAATTCGGGGTCAACTGCCGTATGCATTGTGCTTGGCTAGTTGCTACTCCTAAATTCGGAATTCTTTTATCTTTATAAATTATTAAATTCAGACGTATGAAAATAGAAAAAGTGTCTCGTTTTTTACAAATATAGAAAAAACGGATTCATTGAGTCCAATTCAAATATTATGAATCAGACTCAATGGTTCAGATCCAAGTATTATACTTTTTGGGATCACCTTTGAACCGGAGCTTGATTCTCCTCTAATTGGACGGTTCAGATCAAATTAAAGATCAAAAAATAACACTTGGATCTAAATGATTGAGTCTAATCCATAATATTTAGATCAGACTCAATGAATCCGATCTTTCTATATTTATTGAAAATGGATCACTTATTTTTATTTTCATACTTCTAAATTTTATAATTTCTACATATAATTTTTGTTTCCTAAATTTTGATCTGAACATGCACTTACAAGAAAGTAGTGGAAAAATCCGACTAAGGCAAAAGTAAGATATGTTGGAGACTCAATAGTTCAATAGACTTGTAGGCTGTAGCTAACTTGCATGTGCTTTAATTTGTACGAAAACATGCACTAAAATTTGACCCACTAAATTTAATTGCATTGAAACTTTTTCACATACGACTCAATAATTCAATAGACTTGTAGCATATATAGGGCAGCAAGACAGGAACAGGTGCCGACTCAATAATTCGCGCGATGGCAATGCAAATTGTACATCCAATTAAAGTTGGGAATTAATTTCCACCAATTTTGCATTTTGTGCAAACCCACAATTAAACCCAATTAACCTACTCTTAAGCATTATCCACACAATACCACTTACTAATTAACTATCAAAGCGGGTGAACGGATCTGTTTTAGGCTTAAAAGAGCAGCATGTTTTAATGGGACATTAATTTTGTATTGAAATAAGAGTTATTGAATGTCGTCTGCGGAGGCGGGAACTCTGATTCCGTATTTTAATTAAAGAATGAAAGTAAGTTGATAGGGATAGTTTAGAAGGACAACTATATATAATTTGTAAAATGAAAAAAAGAATACAATTTACCCAAGGATTTAGCATTTTTGTGGAGTCGTTGTATTGAGTGTTGATAGAAGTCTAGAACGCAGGCAGGCACGAGAAGGTTAAATAAGATGACTTAACAGATACAATGATGTCAGCATGACGAAAGTTTTAATTAGTAATGTACGTCTCAGTTTCCCTAACATTTGAATATTTGATTTGACCGATCAATGATCGATCAATAAAATAAAGAAGGCTTTTGTTTGTTTCGATCGATCGATTGGGCTTTTGTTTGTTCCCTCACATTTGTTGGTATGGGCTGATAAAACATTAATTTGTCTATTTTATTTTATTTTATGCTCTGCTCGACCCCTCCCCACTTCCCCAGTCCCCATTAAGGTATTTTGTAATTTATAAACCACATCTTCGAAGATATTATAATACAAATATACACTAATCAAATTAGCTCAGAATGCCATCACTGGGCTGACGTCAGCAAAATGACATTAAACGGAGATGACATCACTTGGCTGATGTCAGCAAAAGTATTCTCTTTTGCGAAAGCAGACGGTGGTACATAGGATCTCCTGCGGCAATGATCTATTATAGCATATATACCTGTGTGAGTGATCAGGCGAGCTAGCCACCAGCCAGTTGTCCTATGTAATAAGCATAACTACAATTAAATTCTAAAAAAATACTTTATGAAGAAACTATTCCACTATATTTATATGTGGGCTTTCTCATTTGAGATAAAACATATAATGAATGCAACTTTAATTCTTTAGAAACTTATGTTTATCACATTCAAATCAAGTGTATCAATATGAAAATGAATGCAACTTTAATTAAAAAATCTTATAGTTTGGATAAAACAGTCCTGATAAACCTTTGTTTAACATAGTATATGAATCCAGGAACATAATTGCAAAAATACAAGGGGGTGAGTATCTAACTATCTATGGGTAGGGGTGTTCGGTTCGGTTCAGTTGCTTGGAGAAATTAAAGTTATAATTTGTTTCCAAATAAAAAATAAAAAAAATAAACCGAATTGATTTAGCGTTGCAACCGAACCGAATCAAAGTTTTATTTCGATTTATTCGGTTCAAATCAAAATATATTAACTTTTTTTATTTAAAGCAATTGATTTATAATAAACTGAAGTATATCGAGAAATAAACTAGAGTGTTAAGAAATAAACTGGGATATTAAGAAATAAATTGAAGTATTTAAAACAATGGATTAAGAAATAAACAGGGGTATTAAGAAATAAACAAGGGCAATCCGGACCAAATTCATAATATATAAAAGTTCGGTCGGTTTGGCTATTTTGGTTCTGAAAATTTTCAAACCGAACCAAACCAAAGTTATAATTTGGTTCAATTCAAAACCGATGAAACCAGACCCAATGAACAGATTCAAATCTGTTCCTTTTCTTAAGAAAATGTAAGAAAATGAGCACCCTCCTATTCTTCCATCCGGACCGTTCAAAATCGATCACACGGCTTCAATTACATATGATTTTTTTTAATAGATTATATTGATATAAAAGAAAAAAGTAATTGAAGCCGTATGATCGATTTTGAACGGTCCGAATGGAAAGGTGGGTGCTCCTTTTCTTGAGAAAATGAGCAAATTTGATTCCCCCAATGAACATGAATCTGTATCCTCTCCGGTATTGCAGAGGATTGCCCTCACTTTACGGTTTGAGATTAAATTTCAACCGGTTTGATATTCGGGCCGCAATAGGGGCAGTATTTTTGGGCTTTGAGATTCGTGCCAAGTTAAAAAGAGCGGTTCAGATCTAATAATAGTAAAAGATTCCCTTATCAGGTATTGGAGAGGATGTGAATTCCAATGAACAGCTGGAGGCTTATTAATTAATTAATTTTTTTTTTTAGGATAGTCCATAGGCAGACACACAATACCCGTCCTGCCACATGCGGGGGGGTTTGTGTTAGACTCAAAAAAATAAGTGTTGAAAAAGGTTGTCCTCGAGAAAAAGGCATTTACACTCTAAAATACCATTGCAACCCCTCAGAACTAGAATATTACATATCGTAATGGGGAAAACTTTTTTTGTCTATACCATATCTTATTTTTTTAAAAATAAATTTAATAGATTGTCAGCAAGCTTACAATTGGAAAGGACTACGGATTTCGTTCTCAATAGCTAGTTACATGCTGCAAGCTAGGAACAATTGTTGTAACAAAATTCATGCTGTGTATTATATGCTTTTTTTTGTGTGTTTTTTTATGTCCATTTTTCAAATATTTAATAACAAAAATAATTAAGTACGAAAGTAAAAGTATGAAATGGGATTTATATTATTTTTTTGTATACACATAAAAGCTTAAAAAAAAGTTAGAATAGAAACAATTATTATAACCTTGGGTTTCATTTGCGGATTAAAAAAAAAAGCGAGGCTATGATCCTGGCACTTCTGGTCTGGACCTTATTGCTTGTTGGTCCTTATAACGGGAATAATTTACACTAATATTTTCTTGTAAAAATAAAATTACAACTTCAGTTTCAAAACAACTTCTTTATTATACATAAGGGGAAAAAATGGTAAAACGAAATATAAATTTCTATAGTGAACAAACTTCGATTAAAATTACATAGATTGCCATTTTAATTGACGATATTGAACAAACTTCGATTAAAATTACACTTTATTATCTATTTAAATTGTATTAGTTTTTTAGCATAAGACACGTAATTTGTAATTATTATTGACTTATTAAACCGTGTGGCATCATTAATGTGTTGTGTTAATTATCGGTACTATGTGTCATAGTCTGTTTAAAAAATTTAATATGTTGGCACATCACATGTTTTAGATATGTCTAAACATAGCACACAAAACGTGTGTTGTGATTCAAATGTGTTGTGTTGTATTCCGAACTTGTAAAAATACAATACAAGTCTGAAACATGGCACGGCAACTCTAGAAAATAAAATTTCTATGTAAATTGTAAATTGTGAAATCAAAGGAGCATGTCTCGTCAACACGATTTTAGATGAAACTAATTAGCACACTTTTTTTATTTTCATTTCTTTTATTATCTTTTGAGAAACTTAAAATGTTTTCTTAAGTCTATATATGCATGTAGAATTATTTTGTACAAGGAATAGAGAAAAATTATAATTTGAATAGAGAAATCACATAATTTGTGTTGAACTTGTCTGTCGGTCCTCCTCCAAACTTCATATTATTACCATTAAAATGGTATGAGAGTGCAAATATAAAGTCCAAGGCATGATACAGAATCCCAAAGGGGGCTTTGTCAGGCCAAAATATACAGAATCCAATGTATTGCTGCAATAGATTACTGTAATTAGTCTTAGATGTAAAATTGTATATTCTATCAAGCTTTTTTATTTTTTCTAATATATATTGTACTCTATTTGGGGTTATATTGTTGTGAAAGTTATATATGACCGTAATTGTTGCTTATCATAACATATTTAGTACCTTTTCTATCTGTATTTATCTTTATTATTTGTTTGATGTTTTGTACTCCATTGGGGTCTCCTTATCACCAATTTTAGCTACATCAACTTATCGAGCATGTTTTAGTTGGATTAATTACAAAATTATTTTTAGCTTTCTTCATTTCTTTTGGTCCCTTTTTGCTGTTTTGCATGTAGCGTTGTATTTCATTAGTTTTTTAAGTCTAATTAATTGAATAGGGTTTAGGATAAAATTAACTCGCAATGTAAAGCATCTAATTTGAGATTAGCTATAGCTAGCTATCATTGACTAAGTCAACCCTCGAGATGAATAAGAAATAAGATGTGCCCAAATTTTTATTACTATTCAAAATTAATAAATATTTTTAAAATCTACCTCTCATGCGCTAAATTTTTTAAAATATGTTCAAACCGGAAATTAAATTTTCGGTTTTAGACCAAATTACCGGTAATTTATTTTTCAGTTTTGAAATTTCGAAATCTAAAAATGAATTTTCGGTTTTAATTTTGAAACTACAAAATAGGAAAATAAATTGCAGAATCTTATTAGATTCCCCCGATGTAAAAACCGAAGTAACCAATCTAACATTGCTGAATGTTTTACTGATTTTCACATACACGTGACGTGGCGAGAATTTAGGAAATTATAAGAATATGACAAAAATTAAAGCAATAACTTAACCTTTCTATTCATAAGATTCTCTGTTCTTGAAGCTATGACAAAAAAAATAAAAATAAAAAGGTAGTTAGGTCCTCTCCATTTGGTGGTAAACATCACATATCCAGGGTCACATAGCATCTGGCGTTTGTATTCAGAAACAACCTTATGATTCAAAATAACAAAAATAACAAAGGAAGAGCATTCTAAAACCTTTTTTCTACAAATATATTTTTTATTCGCAATATTTAAAAGAAGAGGAGGGTTCAAATGCCTTCATTTTTTGTGCCTCCATTATACCTCTATTTTTTAAAACTTTAATAACTCAAAATTTGAAACTTAAAAGTCAAAATAAAACCATTGTATATGATCTATATCATTCTATCTATGCACATGTAAAATATTATGACATTTCAACTTTATTTTGGTTGTCATCAAGATATTATAAAAAAAATGTACTAATGTGGATAATTTCTAAACGTTGATTTTTCAACTTAATAATTCACATAAAAACAAAATTGAAATGTGATAATATTTTATTAGCATATAGAGAAAATAACATAGATCACATCTAACCGCTTTATTTTGATCTTGATAATTTAAATTTTGATATTTATAATTTAAATTTTGAGTTATTGAAATTTTTAAAAATGGAGGCATTTGAAACATCTAGCAACTGTTCAGTAGAAGGTAGATTTCTTTCTTTTCATATATGCAACAAGTGAATAACAATTGAAAGGGAAACCTCCATTGTTTCACAAAATACAGAAAAAAAAGACATTAAAAAAAAGATGCATACAAGAGGGCTGACTTTGAAGTTTCATTGATGTATATAATAGTTAAGTTCTTGATGTTTCAATGTTTCATAAAGTTGTCTTTTTATTTCAGAAAAAGTTGCAACTAAACAAATAAACAAATAATATATATTTTTTTTCTTTCAGAACAAATACAAATAAATGAAGTTCTCCTTTATATTATTTTCTTAGTAGAGGGGGCTAACAATGACCACATATAAAACCAGTGCAGAAACATCAACATAACCTTTTGAGTCAAACCAAAAAGATGCAAGGAAAATATAACAGAATATTAATAAAAAAATAATATTAAAATGTACTAGCTAGCTGTAGTTCTCTAATACTAATCTTGAGGCCACAATTAAACATTTTCTTTATCAAGTTCAACAATATATACCAACATTTTGTATTTTTCTGATCCTCTGTAATAATCTCTGTCATTGTAATTGTGTAGCGAACATTACTCCGAGATATATATTAACTCGCTACGTATTTATTAACAATTAATTGGTAGCTGAAACTCAATTTGTAAGTGTAGGCGCGCAGGTCACGAAAGAGAACAGTGAACGTAGTTTTGTCGCAACTTTTTAATTCACTTATGACACAAACGGTAATTTTAATTAATAAGAAAAAAAAAACTAAAGCTTCATTTCGGTTCTTGAAACCGGAAATTTAATCTCCGATTTCGGACTGTCTAGAACCAAGAAATACATTTTCAGTAATTTGACCTAAAACTGAAAATTTAATCTTTGATTTAGGATTTAGAATTTTAGGATTTAGGGTTTATGGTTTAGCTCTGTGTCGTGCTATTTTTATTAAATTGGAGAAGATTCAAGTATCTGTTAAGAAGACAGTAGTACAGATCAGTTCAAAAACGATGATTAATTAATTACATAGTGCAATCCAAATTTTCAGTCGTTTACTCTCGCAAACTGACCAATTATAATTTTATAGTCGTATTATATGATATAAATAAAATTTCAGTTTATCCCTAAACCGAGACATATTCAATTCGGAGTTGGGCTGTCTGTAATACACTAGAAATTATTAAATTTTCTTTTTGTTACAGAAATTATTAATCAGAATTCAGAAATGAATTGCTTGGAAATATTCCCAGCATTAAAATTAAGCAGCAGCATAAAGTCTATACGGAAGATCGACACAGAAGTCCCGGATCCAAGAGCGCGTGGCAGCCACTGGAGAAGAAGGGTGAGATTCCATCCGTTGGATCAATTCAGTGGAGAGTGGAGCTTGCTACGCCGTTTGATGGAACACATGGTATGTCTATTGATTTTCCTGTGTATCTGCAGTGCAGCGTAATTCATTAAAGATAAGGAGAACCACCCGCTACCAGTGAACATATATATTTATGCCACACTAAATCAGCGACCTTGTTGCACATGGTACGGTGCACACGCGTTCGAAATTGGTTCAAATCGTTCCAAATGAAACTCCAACTTTTCTTTTTAGTTCGAAGCCCTGCTTTAATTTCGAACCAGTTCGATTTGAAACTGGTTTGAATCCCATCAAATTAAACTGGAACTCTTTTTTTCAGTTATAAATCCTACTTTTATTTCGAACCAGTTTATTTCGAAAATAGTTTGAACTCGAACTGGAATTGAATTAAGTTCAATTTAGTTTGATTAGTTTACATCCCTACTTGGATGTGTATACTATTATATGATTTTTTTTTTCTCAAAATAAGGCTTCCGTACATTAGTTCTAATATTTTTATTGTTAAGATTTGTTTTGCTCAATTTAAATTTGTATTGCAATATATAGAGACTAAATTCATAAAAATATGTATTTCTTATTTTGCAAATTTAAATTAGGACAAAGTTATCACTGAGGAAATGAAATCTACTCTTTTTCTTGAGAAAATGAGGATCCTCCTATTCTTCAATCTGAACCGTTCAAAATCGATCAAATAGTTTCAATTACATCTGATTCGTTTTAATAAATTATATTAATATAAAAAAAAGATTATTAAAACCGTTTGATCAATTTTGAACCGTTTAGATTGGAGAATAAAAGAGTCCTCCTTTTCACAAGAAAAGAAGCATACATTTGCTTCCGTCACCAGTTAAAATAGCATTTTTTTTATGATCAAAATTATTTAATATTAAATATATTATTATGTCTGATCCAATAGCTTTTTTTTTTATCAAAATTATTTAATATTAAATATACTTTTATGTCTGTTTTACACTAGAAAAAAGGAGGACATCTTGACCGTGGTCCGTGGGCCCATGTATAGCTACGGTTTCCACGTCACTAGAAGAAGTTCACCTTTTTGACATGATTTGTTTCTATTAATGTTCCTGTATAGCTACGGTGCAGCATAAGTTCGCTAGAGATATAAGCAACGGTCGCTACTACCGAACTTTTATAGTTATGCCACACTAAATCTGAGTTGGTAGTGCAAAAAGTGCATTTTCATCGACAACCAAGCCAAAATCAAAGCAAGTTTAATCAACTATAGTTTATCCTAAAAAAAAATTAACTTTAAGTTGCATAGACACAAATCTGAACAAACATAATTCTCAAAAAAAAAAAAAAAAAGTAAACACTTTTTGTATCCGGATCTCCCTGGTACCTGACTCAACAAAATTGTTATTTGTGCTTTGAGATTCGTACCCAAGTTAAAAATTTCTAATTTTGAGCCGTCCAATTTAATTGTACTCGGTTAGGTAACCGAAGGAATGTGAATTCTGCACCCGAACTACATCAAAAAGAAAATGGAACCAGTTGCATTTCAATGTACACTCTCTCGTTTGTCTGCGACAGAAGAAGAAGAAGAACTAATTCTTTCTGATGAGTATGATGAATTCTTCTCTTCTCCCTTTGGTAAATATACATAATGCTTCATTTTTTTTGTTTTCTTCTCTCTTCCCCCTTTAGATATATACTTGTTATGTTTTTTTTGCAGATCGATCAAGATGTTTCAATCCTTATTCAATTTCTTTTGTAAATTATGATGTATGTTCCATGCATAATTTGTAATTTCAACTAATGTTCTTGGTTATCTTATTCCTTTTTTCTTTCTAAATTATGATGTATGTTCTCTAGATTTGTACTAATTTAATTAATACTAATGAATAAATGGTTTTTATCTATGATCAGAGAGAACCAAGCAGAGAAACCATGAAGCCATGCTTCGATCGGGTTGATATCCTTGCAAAGGCCTTGATGGCAGCCTTTGGTATAATCGTTGTGGCAGCACTCGGCGGATACAAGGACATCGTCAAACAACCACTCGATTCTCTAACCTTAACAACTACTCTCTTCCTCATCCTGACATTGGTTTTTGGTTACGTGTTTATGGCTTTATGTTAATTACATGTATAACCAAGTTAACCTCACAAACTGGCAATACATGATTCATGTTGCGCTTGTGTCATTCGGTGGGGTTTGCCTAATGTGCACCAATGTTATGCTTTTGGCCTTTGTAAACCGGGTAAATGCATTGTTAGCTTCTTTTTTGGTTGTCGTGCCATTCGTCATAGGCATGCTTGCTTATGCCGGAAGTCGAATAAATGGCACCAACCACCTACCCAGGGATCAATTTTTTGAATCGGCCATGAAGAGCTGCTGTGATGTGGCGTATTTGACCGTTGGAGGTGTTTTTTCGATGCATCTAGCTGTAGTTTTTGAGTACTACAAGAATCCCTCATTGCTGGTTAACCAACTTCCATCGGTTGATATTTCGGTCACATTCTTGGCATCAATAATGGGAGTTTTCTCAATGATGGTTACTGCAATGCCCTTAGAGTTGTTGCCGCATACCATGAGATCTAAATTACTATTTATATTCAAGTTTATGAAATACTCCATGCTATTTCTTACAGCAACAGCTGCAATGACACTGGGTGGTAAATTTCTTGATGGGTTGATTTTGTTGGTCCTGATGCCTATATTGGTTGTCATAGTCGCATATCGAGCAGTGTTGCTCTTCACCGGAGCAGGAGTTGATCCAGACTCAAACTACATCAATGAAGAACCTGCTATCCCGAGCATGTTGACTGGTGTGACGAACGCTTGCATCGTTCTGTTATCATCTGTCTATGCTTTGTATAATGGGGATGAAGGTGAACATGGCGGCGATGTTTACTTCCGTGTAGGTATCTTTGTTCTCGTATGTATTATCGCATCATGTTTGAGTTGGATAGCATTACTTATGAATCCATTGATGAATGAGCAGCGGACCAATGTGACAAAATTGGTCATTGGCATCTTCCTGGGTTTGATGATCACCATTGCTGCTGCTTTTCTTCTAAAGATATGTGTTGATCTTTATGATCAGACCAAGTAGTTTTATTTCCTCTATGTATAGTTATAGAAATTTATCTACGCATGCACATCTTTTTTATCTATTCTAGAGTAAGCTTGCTGCTTAGAAAGAACTTTAATTTGTAGAGGGCAGAGAACCAAATTGTGAGAGAGAGGTTTGTTGACTTTCCTTTTATCTATACTAGCCAAGTGTCTATTGCAACACAGTTGAAACAGAGATTGAAATATTATTTTGATCACTTTCTTTAGATGTAATTAATTTTTATTTGATTTTTTTTATCATATATTAGTCAATAATGAGAGTAAATGATAAACCTTAGAGCTTAATAATATATTATTTCTCTTCACTTAATAATTCATTCTAGTAGAGATAATTAATTGTAAATAACTCCAAAATAAAATACCAAAATCTTCCTACTATGGCACTGATCAATTATTATATAACATTTTTAATAAGAGTATCAATTGCCTCTTCCCTTCCAAAATGGCTAATAACATGAATAAAAATTATATGTAGTTAAGCACAAATTTATGTAACATTCGTCAAATGTAAATGTTGCAATTAAGATGACTGAAATGCATGAAAAATGCTTATGAATCAAGATATTTTCAAGACATAATGACACTAAGAAACATTTATCTGTTGATTAAGCAAAAATTGATTAATAATTCAAATTCAATACCTGAGACTGAACTATTGTATCATGTTTCATGAGTATCATGTATCATCTTCATGAAAGAAAAGAGAGGATGATTTCAAATCAAATCTTAACGAAAGAAAAGAAGGAAAAGGTCAGATCAGATTTATGAAAGAAAAGAAAAAGAAATGGGTCTAACAAGAAAAAAAAATTAAAAACCATGAATTAGCTTCTACTGCTCCTTATTCTACTCAATGTACATCATTTAAAGATCAGAGGCTCCTTCATAGAAAAGAGAAGAAGCAGTAAGCATAAAAATGAAAGATAATTGTAAAATAGAAAAGATTGAGATTCTTCATGATCTCCAGCTCCTCCATCAATCAGAAGAGGCTAACTGTCAGAGTTATGACCATTCGCACTGCAACAAAGGAGGGAGTTACTTTTTGTCTGTGAATTGTTTCAAAATTGTTCAACAGACACTATAATTCTCCCAGGTGCTGTATCAACCCAAAGGCAAACATCAACGTGAACTCCCCATGGTAGTGCCATCCAGAAAAATCAAAGAAAAGAAAATGGCACAAATAAATGTAAAATTTGATTGTATACCTGAGAAACAGTGGAGTGGTTGGTACCAAATGCAGTACCTACATTGACCAGAGAATCACCAGAGCTTGAGATGCCTGAGAGCAACGACAACCTAATCTTCACAGCCGTGGCAGTGCCATCCACAAAAACGTAGTGCGTGCTTTTGGTCATGAGGATGTCTCGCACAAGAGATTAGATGTAATTGAAGGTTCTTTTCGGCATTTTTAGTATCGACTCGGACTCCCAACTTCTCAATCGGTATCGACAGCATTCTAAAAAACAATCAATCCCAGAATCTGCAAAAGGAATGCAAAAAAATTGGTATAAAATATTTCTAATTAGAAGCTAAAGGTTTTATTGCTTAACTTTAATAGCAAATTATGTAAATTTTCTATTTCTAAAGTTCTTTTTGGCTTTGATTTGAGGACAGTTGTAACAAGTGTCAATTTAACGATCCCTGGTAAATGTTATGAATCCTGCATTTTCATACTGCATACTGCTATCAACAGATATTTCCCCTCTTTGTTATGAATCAACAACGCTTTATTAGTTCAATTTGCTACAAGTACCACAGTAGCATAGTTAACCGATCAGACATATATTCAAAATTCAATATCTCTAGAAGCCCCTTTGTTTTTTTTTCTTTCAGTATGGAAACCTTGCCTAAAAAGAGAAGGCTTTTCTTACTGCGTGAATATAAAAGGTCCCAGTATTTTCTGGCAACAAAAATTAAGTACGAAATTATTTTTCCTTCACAATAAAGCAAAAGGTACTTATTAATATGCAAAAGATTAGACCTCTATTCTCTTAGTTGGTCACAAAATAAAGCACACAAATCAGAAGAACAGTAAATTAGAATACAACACAAGATTATCAATTTCAAAATGATAAATAAATATATATCTCAGCAAACCTGAATTAATTAATTTACCCTGAATACTGGACCGAATCCACCTTACTCAAGCTTATTCTTCTGGCCGAAGTTTTGAGTGGCGGCCACTAAGGTCTCCTTGTACTCCTTCGCTCGAGATCTTCTCATCCACCTTTCTATAACCTAAAATCAAGTGTTTCTGAGCAACATTAGCAGGGGGAAAATCTAAAGAAGCAAAAAAAAGAGTAAGTGAAAATAGTTTGAAATCTCACTTGGAACTGGCGGTAATCCAGAATCTTGGTACAGCATTAAATGTTTTCCTGAGGGATTTAACAAGATGCGACGATATCGGAGAGAGAGAGAGATGTTTAGGGTTTTTCTTGTTTGAGAAAAGGAGCGACAGAGGAAGAAAGGAAGCATATCCTCTGCGCGGAGTCGTTCTGTGCGGAGCTGTGCAGAGCTTTTAATCTGGTCCGTTCGTTTCGGATTGGACGGACCAGATTAAAATCTTCCAAATTTGGAGAATTTTTTTTTTCCATTCAGACAAGATCTGATCTGTTCCGTTCGATCCGAAACGAACGGACCAGATTAAAAGCTCCGTACAGCTCCGCACGGAACGACCTCGCAGAGGATACTATTCTGAGGAAGAAAAGGGGTCACGCACGACAGAGTCGAGAGAGATGTTTAGGGTTTTTCTAATGTTTATATGGTCCATTTAATTTAAATTATAAAAATAAAATTGTATAGATGTGCTTCCAATTATTATAAAATATCTATAAAATTTGAATCAATTTTAAATTTAGATTGGCGATTTATTCTAAAGTCATTAAAAGTCTTATAATGTAGAAAAAAATTAAATTGTTTAATGAAAGGCCAAACGGCTTTTAAAGTCAACTCTAATTTCATATGCACCCTATCTAACTAATTAAAAACATATCCATAATTATTTTTAATTTGAATAATCTTATTCAAATATGTTTACCATAAAAGTTATATGTAGTTTACTACTACTACTAGCTGACTAGTTTATGTTTTGGAAAAAAATATTGTGTACTCATGCAAACTTTTAAAATAACTAATTTTTCCGTAAAAACACTCTAATATTCAATATACCCTTCAAAACTTCTCATTATTTCTTTTATCCTCTCTTAATTATTCTAAAAAATAAACTGACCAATATATCCTCTAATACCCTCTCTAATTTTAAATTAAGTGAGTTTACTAACCCTATCTAATGATGATAGACTCTTTATCTGGGATGGAATAAACGAAATAGCAGAATAAGATATTATTCCAGCTAAAAGCGAATGTGAAACACAAATCAGAGAATTCAAATAGTGCTAGAAAACTTAAATATATTTATTATTTTAACAAATAGTATAACATTCCGCAAAATACAAAATACGATATATATAATATTTATATATCGAATATGATGACAAAACGTATTGAGTGAAATTATAAAAAAAAATATACTCATCATGTCAAGTAGAAATATTGAATCTTGAAAATAAGAAAAATATGCGTTACAATCATATATAAGATTGAATTGTATTGAGAAGTCATAGTTTAAGTTTATATGAGATAAATAGTTAACTAATTGAGAATTGCATCTTGAAATAAAATAAGCTCAACTTGGTATGTTGGGCCCACATGACATTCAAACTCTCTAGTTATTTCTTATCTCTTTAATGATATATCTCCTCTTCTCTCAGCACGTGGCAAAACACACTCAATGCCTAAGAGAGAGAGATGCCTGCTCAAACAAGTATTATAAAAAACCAGTCACTTTACACTTTGATTAGATTTTCTGTGGTGTTACTCTGCAGTCCATCTGTGTAAGATTGCGGTCATGGACCCACCTAGCTTAGAGTAATCACACCAATTATTTGTTTTGGAGCGCATTTAACAATTCATCCCTTCTCTCTCTCTCCCTCTCCCTCTCCCTCTCATCCGAGTCGAACAGCTGAGAGAACTATTTGGTATTGCCCATTGATTTACTATTTTCCAAATAATGTAATCGTACCGTTGAAAATTGCATCTTAGACAAGGAAAAACAAACAAATAATTATTAAGCACAAGTTGAATGGGGCGAATGCGATCTTGATTTTCTCAAATCCGGGCTGAGTTCGACTCGGGGTTTGCAGATTTCATAAATTGAACCGGACCGAGTTTAGTTCAAACTCGCTCATTAGCAGGTCTTCATCGAAAAGTCGTAGGTTCGTTTAAAATGTGGCTGAAAATTCTCTTGAATATTTAAAATAACTATGTTATTTTCTGAGGTTCATGTCATAATTCAATATTTTGACAAAACGATCGATGCCATTTTTCAGATTTATTTTTATAAAATTAACTCTAATTTCATATGAACCCTATCTAAATGATTAAAAACATATCCATAATTATTTTTAATTTGAATAATTTTTAATTCGAATTGGGATGATGCCAGTTGGGTTACAATGAGATACAATGGAGAATCGATTGAACTTAAAGATACGAGTGTTACAAGCGAAAATCAAGAATTGTTTTTTGTTAATGAGAAATTAAAAAAAAAGCATTATTAGTGAGATTTCATGAAAAAATGAGAGATGGATAGGCGGCTTAGAAAGAATTCCAATTAGGATTAACTTTATTCCCAACAGTACTGCATGTAGGGGGTAAGCATTCCTCTATATTGGAGTGCTTCACATCCCCTGGATGCAATCACACTAATCATCAGCTAATTAATCATGATTAAGCTCATCAGAGCCCAAGGGTTTTTCATGTTGAAAAGGTAGCTAGCTAGATTGGATCGACTTAATTATAGGCATGTTACATATACATAACTCTATCCTTAGGAACAAAATATTAATTGTTATATGAGGAGGGATCCGATTACATCCTTTTTTGGTGACACCGAATTACAATTTCTATTTTCAAAGTTTTCAAAGTTCAAACAGTCGATTCAAACCGTTCAACTTGTGGTGGAAGGGTATAGGCTGCTAAATGAGAAAACAGGTGGCCAAGGAGTTGTTTACTCTGACTCAAAAGAGACAGTACTAGCCCTTCAAAATCGTCTCCCTATAATTATTGATTGGAGATCATATGAAGAGATTTGGGCGGCCTGGAAGCTCCAGTCACAGGGGCATTACTCCATTAAGGTTCGGCATTGCAACAGGGAAAATCCAAGGCTTCAATTAGCGCACAGATTAGCTCAGCAAGGAAAATTGTATGGTTGGGATACCGGAGAAAGTTCTGATCCGGTTTTTGAGTTAACTGAACTGATGTAGGCCTACGGGCCATGTAAGAACCCAAAAAAAAAAAAGGTTTAGAGCTGAAAAGGATTGCAAACTAACAAACACTTTTTATAATTTTATTTTCATTAACTGAGTCACCGCTTCAAAGTGAATACATTATGCAACAATGATCTTTAGATTGTGCATTAACTGACCAGATGGATTTAGTTTTTTGTTGAAAGTGCTGACAGTGCTGAAGAGCGGCTACAAGATGATTTACTGACGCTTCAAAATATTTTCTTGGAGACCCATCAAAAGAGAATAAAAGACTGCCAAAAAAAATTAAGAAGAAGAAGAAGTTGAGATCTACCGTGTATTTTTTATTTATTTATTTTTAATAGAGACTGCCATTCTTTTCGATAGTTATTTTTAGATATATTTTTATCGTAGTGAGGTGACGACCGTCATTATATGCAATATTATTTTGTTTCATCCAGTTATAATTGATGCTTTGAAAGCATGTTCACTTGTCATGAAATTATTCTTAAACATAAAATGCACAAATTGTCAGGGGCGGACGCAGGATTTTTGTCAGGGCGGGGCAATAATCGGATGCAAATAGCTTATCGGGTTCAAACACAATAGCTTATCGGGTACAATTCAACATAACAACAAAAAATACCAATCAATATAATAAAAATCCTAAATTACTTGAAAAAAATCAACAATTCAACATTTATAGGAAATTTAAAATCAACATTTTGGTTCAACTTGACAGTCTCTACCTTTGAATTCAAAAAAAAATAAAAAATAAAAACATTTTGGTTCAACTAATTTTCGCTATTTGGGATCAGCGCCTATTTGGGCTTCGCTAATTTGTTTCGCTCAGAGTTTATATGGGCTCCGTTCCGTCTATTAGAATTCCAAAATGGACTACAGGGGGGCAATTTGAATTCCAGGAAGGGGCAGAGGTCCGAAAAGCAGATTTTTAGCACTATTTTTGAAAATCCAGCGGGGGGCAGCTGACCCCCCTGTGCTACAGTAGATCTGCCCCTGCAAATTGTTATGGTAATATGTAGGAATTATTGTTCTAGTGAATAATTATTGGAATTTAATTTTATTTAAAGAGTTTGATATAAATACTTATTTTTTTCTCATTAATAATTATCAGTACAATTTGAATAAAATTGCTGATAGAGTAAATTCTAGCAAAATCGATATATTAAAGTGAATATTTAATATTGATATATCATAATTACGTGAGCTTAAAAATTATAATATTTTAAAGATATTAAGTAATAATATTTGTCAATTTACTTAACATTGTATTAATTAAACGGAATTACAATGAACTGTCATTAATTTCTATTATCATCTAGGATGTACATTCCGTAAAAATTTTGGGGTAAAGATTTTCACAGAGCATTTTTTATTTCATGCAGCACATGGACATGGACAGTAAAATCAAAACAATACTGTATATAGTTTGTGCGCTGCATGAAGCCAAAATTGCGCTGTTAAAATCTTTACCCAAATTTTGCTATTCAGGACAGAAAAATACTAAAAATACCTACATAATACTTGGCCATGAGCTATTTTTCCAAAATTGTACCAATTTATGCAGCAATTTTTTTTTTCTTTTCCAGCACAAACTATACAAATTTTAAAACTGACCCACAATTTTAATCAAAATTAATATTTCATAAATATTAGATTCGGATCAAAATTAAAAAATCGTCCGATCAACTAAATTAAAAAGTTATCCGTCTGATCAAGCATTCAAACCAGAGGCAGACTTAGGTCAGAGGAATGGGGGTCAATTGACCTCTATTTTTTATTTTTTTTTATATTTATGTTTGATTTTTAATATAATTTAGAGTAAATTTTCATGATATTGTAAAATTAATTTGCATTTTTCATAAAAAATTTCGTATGATTGACCTCTATTGTGTGTGTTTAACTCTTATAGTTTGAAAGTATAACTCTGTCCTTATTCAAACCGTTTGATTTATGAATAGATATATTTTGAAGATTTTCAGATAATATTTAATTTCCTAATCAAACCTCCGAATATTTTTTGTTGTACCTAAACGATGCAAAGTCGATGGAACAAATTACTGCTCCATTTATGGAGAAATTAATGCGCATACCCATCCCTGATTCCCAGCATGAGTCACTGAAAACCGGACCCCACCAGTCAGGAAAAGACCCCTTCCCCAGCCGAAAAAGGAAATAACAAATTACAACGGTCTTGTCTTTATGCTCCAGAGGACTCGCTCAAGGCATCTTTTTTTAAATAAACTGGGTCCGACTTTTCGGTAGAACTTTAAATTAAAGTGAGCCCACGTATCAGTTGTAAGGGGCTCGTGAAATCTGTGGTCCTGGACCATTCAAAATATTCACTAGACAAAACGGTCACATTCCTCGGAATTCGAATTTTTTTGAGTCTAAGCGGAGGGGAGCGGAGTTCGGATCCTCTTGGGTACCTGACCGCTACTGTTACTAGAATTAATGCATCCAGATCGTTCTTTTAATCTGACACTAATCTTAAAGTAACATTAAGTAAATCTGAACCGTAAAGTTTTGGACCCCACGTTACGGTACCTGTGAGGAAGAATACTTTGTTCGGAAAGAGGGAGCAAAGAGTAAAATACTTTCTTCTTTTCTTACCAGAGAGAGGATACTTTGCTCTCAAAATTTCTCTCTGTACTATCGTGTGAATTAGCATCAATGGAAGAAAGTTCTCTCTCTACTCCTTCGCGAACCCTAACCCTAGAATCCATCCCCTGCAATGACTGTGAGAAAACAGATTCTCCTCGAATCGAACACAGTGCTGGTTTGTGCTCAGATGATCGAGACTCCATCGACTCCATTATCTTAGTTTGTGGTCCGAGGCTAATTAGATCTGGATTCTGGCAATCCAATTGTCTTCGAGGTATATATTGCCTTGATCTATTTGTTTCTATTAAAATGCAAGCAAGAATTAGTAACAGTCGTGATGATTTCTTGATTTTTCAATTCTTCCGATTTTTTCCTTGATTTATTTGTTTTGATTAAAATGCAAGTAAGATTTAGTGATAATCGTGATCTATTTTTTAGAGAGGTAAAAATTCATAAAATTTCTCTGAGCTTCCCCTTTTCTTTTGTTGATTATTGATGCAATTTCTCCGGTTAATAACTTCTGAAATACATCACGTTAATAATTCCAGTTAAAATATCTTGCTATTAAACCGAATCAGTTGTTTATGTAAGTCATAATGCAATAGGTATAAATTATGAATATTGTGTCAAAATTAACTGGTTTATATTTTATATTTCTTTTGCAGATAATGTGGTAATGTTTATGAACTGTGGAGGCAGTGAAATAGAGGGGACTGGACCCAGTGACAAAATTTCTGAAGATTCATGCTTTGAAAGAGGCGATGTGATAGAAACAGGAGAACCCATAGCTGGTTCTGGAAGTTACACTGCCTTATACCAGTCTGCCCGGTATGGGGCTTTCTCCTACAAAATTGACGGAATTACCCCTGGGCAGTATTTTGTGGATTTACATTTTGCTGAGATAGTAAACACGTTTGGTCCCAAAGGGATGCGAACTTTCGATATTTTTGTCCAAGAGGAGAAGGTAACTTACTCTAGTTTCCCCTTTTATCAGTTTCTAATTTTGTTTAATTGAAAACTTGGAAGTTTAATTAACACATAATTGTACAATTGAGTTTGTTTGCACACTAGTTGAACCCTTACAGTGTAATTATTTTTTGCAACCTTGGTCATTGCGTGCTTCGGTTATGTGTAATTGACTCCAATTCTGTAATTATTAAATTTCTTTGCTATGTAAAATCTCTTATGCTCTTAACAGTTAACACTGTATTTCCATACTTAACTTCTAAGTGTACACATAATTGTACAATTGAGTTTGTTTGCACACTAGTTGAACCCTTACAGTGTAATTATTTTTTGCAACCTTGGTCATTGCGTGCTTCGGTTATGTGTAATTGACTCCAATTCTGTAATTATTAAATATCTTTGCTATGTAAAATCTCTTGTGCTCTTAACAATTAACACTGTATTTCCGTACTTAACTTCTAAGTGTGCCATGAAAAATTAACTAAGATTCTAATGCAACTTTTTCATCATTACAGATAGTGTCTGGGCTTGATATATACAAAATTGTAGGAGCAAACAGAGCACTACAAATTGTAGATATCAGGGCTTCTGTGGTGCTAAATGAACCACTGGTAATTAATTTCCAAAGCTTGACAGGAAGCCCTATAATTTGTGGCATTGCAGTCCGCAAAGCCTCGGCATTGCCTCGTAAGTTTTGTTTAATTGGGGTAATTTTTCATTTTTACCTTTGTGGCATTGCAACACAAGGAATATCAAGCAGGGGCGGATCCATAAAGGCTCAGGGGTAGGCACTTGCCTAACCCTGGATTTGATTTTTTTTTTTAAGCCCACTACAGTTCTGTACATGTGCCTACCCCTGATTTAGTCTGGTGCCTACCCACTACAGTTCTGTACATAAGCACTTCAAAGTTTCGCCCATTCCATTCAGCACGCTCCTATCTCCTGCCTCCGCTGAAACTCAAAAAAGATACTTCGCTAGAGACAAACTCCTCCACCTCAGAGAGAAACAATTCGCATGCGTCTCTGAGTCGCCCTCTCTCGCTTAGAATCGCGCCTGAGATCGCGAGTTCGTACAGAGAGGAGACCACAGTCCTAGAGTCAGAGAGGATCAGAATTCAGAGGAGATCGTGTCAACCTTAGCTTAAGTTTGATGCTTGAATTGAATTTCTGGTTGAATTGACTATCTTGCGTAATCCATTTATAAAAGTATTCTAAGTCACGACCTCAGACTCGCACCCTTTAGACAATTTCATCTTGAACTAGTGCTTGAATCGCGCCAGTGTTCTCAATTTCATCTTTCTTTCACAGCCCTCAAATAAGGGTGTTATTCACGATATCAGGCTGATGCTTTTTAGAAATCATGTCATATAGAAAATCCATTGCCCTTTTGTGATGAGCTCGTTGACAGATAGGATAACTAAGTGGGCTAATTGGTCATATGAGCTTTTTTTATTCAACGACTGTAGAAATAATTTCATTCATAAATCAAAATTTCACTACAAGAAAGGTAATTGAGCAACAGTATACCAGTTTCCTATTTGCCACTATTTGACTGCAACAGAAAAGAGATTAAACTGGCAAAATAAAAACTGCTTAGAAATTAACCCCTATTTTGTTTAGCCTAAAGTGATTTAAAATTGGATTGGATTGATTAAAGCATCTACTCAGTTCTGAAGAAGCGCTCATCCAGCGATCTTCCATTTCTATCTCTCGCGAGAAGAAATCAGTTAGCATACCCGATTAGTTAATGGGTTTGAACCCGATTAAATAATTTGAATCTGATTAGTGCCCTACCCTGACAGAAATCCTGGATCCGCCCCTGATATCAAGTATACCCTTATAAAACATAGACAAACCCTTTATAAGATGAGAATGTCATATGTACTGTTACATGTTACATCTTTATTAGTGTGAGGGAAAGAGGGAGGTAATTTTTGGAGCTTCAAAAATAATAGAAGCGTGAGGTATATGTGGTATTTGTAGTGTTTTGAAGGGGCATACAAAATATACGCCGATTATGTGAGCATATGTGATGCTTTTTCCTTTTCTTTTGTTTGGACATGAGTCATTAAATTGATGGAGTGTACCTAACTTTTCGAATTCATAACAGCTGTTGCAACAAAAATGGGGGATCTGATGGACACGTCTGCTGTACAGGTTAGGATAATATAATGACTTTCAGAAATATCAATATTTCATAACATTTAACAAATAGCAACTTCATATGCACGGCCAATGCACAAAGTTTCTAAACAGACTGGAACTTCACCTCTGATTTGCAAATGCAATGTTTTGATAAGCATATGCCTTAAAACTTTTATAATTTGCAAAAAGGGTCCAGAATGTTCTAACTAAAAAGCTATAGGAAATTATTGGGGGCGTATATGCATATGGAATCATGTACATTTAAATATTATTCTGATTTTGTTGTTGAAAATCCATTAATTAATTGATTCTTTTTTTTTCTTAAATATAGAACAAAGTGCAGGGCACACTAATAGCCAGGTACGAGAAGAAAATTCAAGATTTAATCAGTGAATGTGCAGCAAAATCCGAAGAGTGCTTTAATGCCTGGTGCTGTGTGGAATCTACAAGTGAGAATCTCCGCAAGATAGAGATGGAGCTGGACAGTAAAAGTTTGACAAATGGCACTCTTGGTACAAATCTGAAGTTGTTGTTAATAATTTCTTATATCTTGCCGGAGAACTCAGTGAGCTAACTGAGAAATATCAGCATGATAAGAAGCGATGGGCCCAGACACTTTCTGATTTAGAAAGAAAAATCAAGGTAAATTTGAACTTGCATATAATAAGGATCGAACAAATATTTTGTCTACATGCTACATCCGACATGACCTAACTAAATTGGAATTTTTTTTATAAATCATAAATAATTAAATTATTTTTAGGGAACCAATAGGATTACTTCTTTTTTTTTTTTTTAAATCATAAGGATCAGACGGTCCGTCCGGTCTCACTTTTTTTTTTTTTTTTTTAAACAGAAAAATTTTAAATTTTTTTTATTTTTTGTATTAAAATATTAGAAATGTTGAATATATTTCTTTGAAAATAGATGAAATACAATATAATTTGATTTATTAGAAAGACTGCAACAAATAATCCGGATCAATATTTTTCAGATCGGATTTTTCGCGGCTGTAAGAAAAATTAATATATTTCTTTATGTGTTATTAGAAAAAAATAAAAATGCTTAGATTCTGAGTTATTGATCCCGGTTCAAAAGTCACTTCTAGGTAATCCAGAAAATATTGTGATTTTTCTAGGACATTTAATTTATAAAAAAGTTGTATCTATTTTGAGAATTCTTTTTGAATAATAATCATTAAATAACTTAAAGTTTTTATTTTTTTTTCAAAAATAGATACAACTTTTTATAAATTAAATGTCCTAGAAGGATCACAATATTTTCTGACCTAGAAATGACTTTTGAACCGGGATCAATAACTCAGAACCTAAGCATTTTTATTTTTTTCTAATAACACAAAGAAATATATTAATTTTTTTTACAGCCGCGAAAAATCCGATCTGAAAAATATTGATCCGGGTTATTTGTTGCAGTCTTTCTAATAAATCAAATTATATTGTATTTCATCTATTTTCAAAGAAACATATTCAACATTTCTAATATTTTAATACAAAAAAAAAAAAAAGTGAGACCGGACGGTCCATCCGGTCTGGGGAAAAACTGATTTTGAGACCGGACGGACCGTCCGGTCCTTATGATTTAAAAAAAAAAAGTAATCATATTGGTTCCTTAAAAATAATTTAATTATTTATGGTTTATAAAAAAAATTCATTATATTGGGTCACTTCTCACTTGGGTGATTGGGTTTTGTGTCCGAGGAACCACAAAGAAAAATAAATAAATCAAGGTGAGTAGTGTGACTAATGATAGATGTGTACCTTGATTTAGTGCTCATGATTTTCAATGAGCGGTCCCTAATTAACCGAGCAAAAGAAGAATAAATCTGTTACATGAATCTCTGTTCAAACTCTGTTTTTATGACTATTCTTTATTCAGTTGCTATTTTTTTGACCAAAAATGAGCAATAAACAGATCTTTTAAAGATGCTGCTGGATTAAGTATTGCAAAATGCATGTACCGATTCCTTCTGTCAACTGGGTTCGAACGGACAAATCAGTGATCGAATAAATCAGTGATCGAAGAAGGTTACATCGTTGAGAATGTCCCATAATTTAATGATTAAAAAATTCCTCAAACTTGAGCATTCTCATGCAGTGTTGTAAAAGATAGCCGTTTAGGCTGATTAATTTGTCGAATAGTTGTTAACGGCGACGAAATTATTACGAAAAATTTCAACTAATAGATCAATTATTTCTGATTATGACCAATTATCTTTAATTAATCACATGATAGTACCATATCCATCCGACGAACGCATACTGTTATTTACAACATGTCATGCATAAATTACCATTTGTCACTCTAAAAAGAGCAAAACAAGGCATGACTAATGTTTCTTGCTTCATTCTCTCTCCCTACATATTTTACAATGCGTTCATATCTATTCTATGAGGTCCTATTCGGTGGATGTATAGGAATGGGATTGCAAAATTTTTAAACTGATTTTTACTGTTTACGTTGGAAAAAATAATTTTGTCTGAGTGAATTTTTTTTTCCCACGTGAACAATAAAAGTTTTGATGGAGCCGAACAGGCCCGGGAATGTTTGGTTGCAATTTTAGAATAGCAAGAATAGTAAAATTGACATTTGTCTTGTTAGACTAGTTTGTTCCAACTTTTTGTGAGAATTTCTTATTCTAATAAGACAAACAAATTTAGTTCTCTATTCTTGCTATTCTAACACAACCAAACACCGAGTAGCTTGTTTCAAATAGCTTGTTCTTAAGAATAGTCTATTCTCACATGATATATTTGAACAAGAGAAATGATAACATGATCGAATATCCTACAAAGGAGAGAAAGGGGTGTCTAAACCCCCTTTACTGTTACAACGTTAAAATATACATCAAGATTGGTTATACAGTACAACCGATCCAGATGACCTCTTATCTGGATCGGTTCTTAGTAATAACCGATCCAGATATTGACTATTAGGATCGGTCGTAAAATCGATACAGATTTGTTTGGTATCTGTATCGCCCTGGTCAGGATCGGTTGTGAACCGATACTAATATACGTATATAACCGATCATGATTCTATTTTTTCCAATAGTGGTTTCAAAATCTATTATATAGTACAGAAAATTATTTAGAAAAAAAAAATATTATTTTGCAGAATTTCAAACTTCTGGTTCATCCAAAACCATTACCGTGGTAATCCGACAATTACAGATTGTGAAGTGTTTGTTATGTATTATTTTTAAGTTTGTTTAATTGTAGGGTATATTGGATATCATTAATGTTTGTTATTTATTAAATAGTCCTTTGGGATTTTCGAACAATAAAAGAAAGTTTTGTGCTATATTATTGGCTACAGATATTGGTAGCGTAGTTTTAGTTTCATACAACGCACTGGTGATAGAATCAAAACATCACTGCAAATGATTTGTGTATTGTATGAAGCCAAAACTTTATCCATATTATTTGCTCATTTATTTTGGTAATTTGGAGAGAAAAAAATAGAAAAATATTTAAATGTGTTATAAACACTCCATTTATTTCTGTGTTAAATTTGATTAAATTTCAGACAGGAATTCCTACAAAGTTGAGTATCCCTTCTGCTCTAATATTACACATACAAATATGGGGTTCAACGGATTGGGCTTGTGGAGCAAGGACAGGATATTGATGATATATTGGATGATTTAATGCAGAGGCAGATTATAAAATATAAAGGATAAAATTGTTAATTTTTAATTCGTAAGTTAATTACTTCTAATTAATCTTTAGGTTCTTCTCTGACTAGATGTGTGTAGCTAATTGTACGTTAATTGGTGTTGTATTTTGATTTAATGTTTTTGTGACAGTTTTGTGTGTGAGTTAGGGGCGGGGTCGCGAGGGTCTTTTTAACTTTTTGGAATATTAGTCATAGTACTAACTATATCAAACTATGTATAATTTATGCTGTCGTGAAGAAATAAAAGCAGATGCTCCACTCAGAATTCTATTTTAAAATAGTTAAAAGTTATTTCATCTTAACTAACCCTAATTTTTTTTTTTCTAAAATGGAGTTATATTAAAAAAAATTAAACAGTAATGTTAATCAAGAATCACATACCACTTAATGTTGGAGCTAATATTTTGAAGAAATATTTAATAAATCAAAGTACTGATCTAATCTTCTACAACTATTCTATATGAATTGAGTTTTAAAAAAAAATCAACCAATTAATCAATCTAATAATTTTTACAATAGATTGCTATGAATACTAAACACACCAAGATTTTATAAACAGTAAAATTAGAGCTAAGATTTGATGAAAAAATAATTCGAATCTATATATAAACAAGATTGATGCAATTTTTGTTAAGATTTGAGATAAAAGTAAAAGTAAATAAGAATGGTAGGGCCGTAGTCCGCATGTTACAAGATTTTTTTTGTTTTTTTTTAAATTGATCATATGTTTTTAACAATAATTGATCAACTACATAAATTAATGCAGCATTGTGTCGTGGGATAGTGCCTTTCTTTTACTGTGGTTGAAATTATTGTTGTGTGATAATTGATCAACAGCATATATAAATGCAGCTTGAATTTGATATTAAAATTTCAAATTTAAAATATATATAATATCTTGTGGCATCAAAAACTTGTGACCCTAAAATCTTTCTCATTTTAATAACCTGTGACAATCAAATCTAGCTCATCTTTTAAACTCTTCTTAGTTGCTTTTCGGCCACATTCCGGGGTATCTAAACTAGGTATTACATTTGACACTGAAAAATGAAAATGCATCACTAACAAATAAGGTTATCAGGAAAAATGTGCGCACATGATCATGTCGAAAGGCGTTTAGATAAGATTCTATGATCATATATATAATTTAATAAACAATGAGTGTTTAGTGCGCAGTAATACTTTCTTCTTAATGTTTCCCAGACATGGGGAATGGAGTTTATTAGAGAACTATAATATTCTTGGTTTATTAATTTATTAGGTGATAGACTAATCTGAGAAATTCTTCTAGAAAGGCTTGACAAACTTTGCAAACAAGAATTATTCTTCAAGTTCAGTGGTTAACATTAAAATTAGATGCGACGGTTTATGGCAAATCTATTTAATGACCGTCCACGTGGCAGAACGAAAGATACTAAATGAGAGCAATTTTATCTCCGCCTCATGTTTTTTTGTCTAGCCTCGATGACGTGGCATATCCACTTGTACCTAGGCATTCAAGTTCTTTAATTGATTGATCGGTTCAAAATTTAACTGGTTACTTTTGTTAACTAGGCAAAATTTTCTTTATGATTTGATCATTTCTATCAATTTAAGTAATGATTTTAGTTATGTATATACTACTTGCATTCGAATCTCATAATAATTACAATGATATAGAATTACTTGATTTAATTTTTTAATTATAAAATATGCTTTCAATTACAGAAAATCATAATGAATTTTGTCATTATCTTAATAACATCCATATAATTTACACGACTAACTAAGGAGAAAATTATAATTTATTATACTTAAAAGTTTATTATTTTATTTATTTTTGAAACATTATTATGTATTAATTATTAGACTTTAGATTATTAGAATTGATCACAAAGTTAGTATTGATCAATATTAATCACAAAGTTAGTATTGATAACTAGTTTCTTAAAAAACAAATCATCTTTAACTAAAAAAAATTCTCAAATTATAATTTTCCACAGCTATTACAATCAAACATTTCAGTATATTTACATAATTATTTTCGTACATGATCATGATTCGTGAATAGGAATTATCATATATTAATTTGTGAGTTTCGGTATTTGAAAAAAATCATTCCACGCAATTTTGTAAAAACTAAACAGGCCCTTAAAAATCTACCTTCTAAGCACAATTTGATTGTAAATGCGATCGAATATGGGAAATAAAAAGCCGCAATTAATTGTGTGTTGACCCCATAATTTTAAAAAGTAAATGGCCTGAAGTGAAGTGAAGAAAACACGTTCTTCAATGTAGATTTTATTCCTCTCTCAATCTATCTTTAACTTTGACCTGTTCAACCAATTATAGTTTTTTTTTTTTTTTTTTTTTTTTTTTTTTGCTTGAGAATTATAATGAAGTCAGTGACAATCTGTAAGGCTAAACAAGGGTGTGGAGGCTGCGAGCTCCACGTCGGTCGGGCAGGGAACAGTCGAGGTTTGGTTTGCTTTTGTTTTTTTTTGTTTTTTTTGTTTTTTTGTTTTTTGTGAGAATTTGGAACAAATATTAAGCTATGCATATTCACACAGTAAATGGTCATCTTTATTCTTACTCCAACCATTAATTATAATTTATAATTAGTTAATTATTTAAAATTATCGCTGATCATAATAACAACTAAGTAACATGCTTAAAAGTTAGGGGGAATTTCACGTATACCCCTCAAATACTTCAAATTATATATTTCTCCCTCTAAAGTTTGAAATTACATATTCCCCCTCTAAACTTCAAAAACTCACAAATTTATCCATTTTATTGTCTTTTATATTAAAACTTATTCTAAATTTATAGAATACCCATTTTACCCTTTATTAAAAGCATAAAATGATCATTGGACTCAAATTTGAATCTGAACGGTTCATCTACCGTCTGATCCGTGCACATCGCATTAAGGTTTGTCTGTGTTGCTTCAATATACGTGTATTTTGCTTCAAGATTCGTGCTGATTTAGTGTGCACAGTTCTTAAATCAATTTCAATCTGCACGCGCTGCATTAAGATATGTGCATGTCGCTTCAAGATTCGTGCTGATCTAGCACACATATATCTTAAAGCAGTTCGGATGGTAGAGGAACCTTTCGTGATTCAAATTTAAATATGATGAGTGTTTTATACTTTAAATTAAAGGTAAAATAGGTATTTTATAAGTTTAGAATAAGTTTTTATATAAAAGACAATAAAATGGGTAAATTTTTTAGTTTTTAAAGTTTAGAGGGGAAATACGTAATTTTAAAATTTAGAGAGGCAAACACATAATTTTGAAGTTTTTGAGGGGTATACATGAAATTCCCCCTAAAAGTTAAAACCAAGGAAGAGTCAAGCTTTGGTTTGCCTTTGTTTTTCGTTTTTTTTTTTTTTTTTTTTTTTTGTGAGGATTTGGCACAAATATTAAGCTATGCATATTCACACAGTACATGTCATCTTTATTCTTGCTGCAACCATTTATTATAATTTATAATTAGTTAATTATTTAAAATTATCGCTGATCATAATAACAACTAAGTAATATGCTTAAAAGTTAAAACCGATCATCCGGTGCTATAATTTCAAATATTGAGTTTTGAGATTTAAAAGGTCGATCTAAATGTTAATATATCGGAGAAAATCAGATCTTATATTTTCTATAATTTTTACTATCTTCAGATCTTGCAAAAAGATCATATTTATTAGAGGATCTGGAAATTTTAAAAAATGAGTAAGTTAACAAAAGACCACATTTACTTTGTTTAGAAATAGTAAGTTGCATGCATAAATAAATAATTTATTTTTGTATAAAATTTTCTTATGTAAATCAAATTAAGCAACTTGGATTGGCCGTTTAATTTTGAAAATAAAAATTTAGAAATGTAGTCCATTCGGTTCTATGAAAAGTGAAAAGAATTATGCAACAACAAAAAATATAGTCACAGAATTTGAAAAAAAAAATGCGACAATTCAACCTTGGTGGACAACATTAAGAGATTACTGGGCGTGGCGTGGACAAAAAAGTAAGATTGAGTAATTGGCACCAAACCTAGAGTAGAGGGGTCAATCTATCCACGTGAATTTCTTTAATATTAAAATATAAAAAATGCGTCGCTTCAATTTCTTTATTTTTTCTATCGGTAAGAAATGCGTCGCTTTCAATTTCTTTATTTTTTTTCTATCGGTAAAATAAATACAAGTGTAGGAAAATATTCTTTATACTTTTGCTATTTTTACAAATGGTTCAATTTGTGGAATATTTCACATTTAATTAGATGGATAAAAGATAAAATTGGGGGGTTTTTTTTATGGTAATATATTACTAGCAGTTTAGTATTTTGTTTGCTTTGATTTTTGCTGGTTTTCTAGCTTAGTATTATGTTTAGTTGTTTCATTTTGTTTGGGTTCGACAGAGAGGAGGGTAAAAATAAGAGACAAAATTTATGAGGAATTTAATTATATTCTACACTTTATTATTATATAGAGTACAAATAACATAATTTATAACAACCCAAATCTCTAAAAAGAGAACTTATAAATAACACGTCCTAAATTATCCTATACTAAAAGTACTAAATTCTCCCTCCTTAATATAACCTGTTAAACGTAGCTTACTAAATCAAGTCCAATGAAAATATATGATGAGATGAGAGTGTTTGGATGCAACTCCGAGAATAGCAAGAATAGTGCTAGCCTGGGGTTAGCGTTATTCCATTGTTTTGATGGGTTAGCAAGAACATCACTAATTCCAGAAATAGCTATATTCTTAGGGTGATCCAAACGTAAAACAGTGCAAACCCCATGTTATTCTTGACGATCTAAACTCACCCGGTATGATTTATGTCAAAATAAATTAAGTCTCAAAGTAGAACACAGCACTCCCCACCAACCCTCCCTATCTTTTATTTCTCTTAATAATTAGGTACGTTTGGATGACGCAGGAATAGCTCTAACCTAGGAATAGCAGCTATTCCTAATGAGTTATTCTTTATTTTTCACGTTTGGATGAAAAAAAAGCTGTTCTCAACACAAGGAATAGCTCGGGTTAGCTGCTATTCCGCTATTTCTTAGAAATGTTGGATTAGTAACTATTTCGAAATGTCGGTTTAGTAGTTATTCCGAGCTATTCTTGTATAGTATTACAATTCTTAATTTTGTAATACACGGCTACGCATACCCTTTTATCATCATTTTAAGATAGATGGTACAGCTAACCAAATCAATTACAATCAGCCATCTTTAGAAAAGAAAAAAAAATACAATTATTGACTATCTCTAAGTAATCCTCCAGAGATGGAAACGCAGCCAAGAGAGATCCTTAAAATTGCCTTCTTTCATTTCCTGTTTCCTTCTTTCCAGAAGAAGAGTCTCGATTTCCTGTGTTATGTTTATCTGTGCTGGTAAATCCTTAGCATGAGAAGGCAAGATACAAGTTAAATTAATATAAGAGTCATGAAACTTAGATTTACACCAGAAAGAAACAATTGATATGATTTTAGTACCTAAAAATTGAAAAGGTTCAGCCCATTGAAATATAATCTTATTTCTTTCCATCCATATGGTCCAAATCATAGGTAAAGTTATTAAAATTATACATCTATAAACCACAAGTCATTTAAAATTCTACAATCATAGATAAAGTTATTAAAATTGACAATCCAAGACCAAATTTGAGATACATAAGAGCACTGAATAAAATAATGATCAGTTGATTCAAATAGACCACAGAATTAGGGGACAGTTAGGTTGTCCCTCCTAACCTCGTTTAACTAAATTAACACTAGTTAATATCTTATCTCTTCTAACTAATTAAAGAAAAAAAAATTAACTATAAAAGGAATGTGTGACTTTCAAATGATAATATACTCCTTATTAGAAATAAATGTATAGCAATTAAAAGTATTAAAAAAATAGCACTTCCATAACAGTTTATCTTCTAAAGTAGGTGTTAAAGTGAAATACCTAAATTTCAATAACAATTGATGCTATTTATCTGAATAATTAATAAATACTTGTCTTTTTTTTATATATAATCCTTTACTTACACGTCACTTCCGATTTTTTTTAAAAATACCCACTAAAAAATATATTTTATTAAAAATAACCAGATTTCAACAAAATTTTTAAAAATACCCAAACCGCTGATTTTTTCCGCGCTCCGGAATTTTTATTCCGGGCCGCGGAAAAAATTCGCGCCCCGAAAAAGAAAAAAAAAATAATAATTTCCGAGCGCGGATATTTTCCGCGGCCCGGATTTTTTATTATTAATATTATTTTTTTTTTTTTTTTTTTTTAGAGTTTGGAGTTAGGAAAATAATGTTTTTTTGGGAATTTTTTGTCCAACTTTTCACCCCTGATTAACATATCAAAACACCTTAAAAAAACATGAAAATTTACCGACATGCATTCTTGACTTCATAGAATAAGACTGTGAAGTTTCATACAAAATCTCAAAACAGATCGTGAGATATCGGCTCTCAAAAATTGCCCGAACTGCTGAAGGAGTGCTTCTGAGCCCAACTTTGCACCTCTGGTTAACATATCAAAGCACCTTCAAAATATATGAAAATTTACCGACTTGCATTTTTGACTTCATAGAACAAGACTGTGAAGTTTTATAGAAAATATCAAAACAGATCGTGAGATATCGGCTCTCAAAAATTGTCTGAACTAGTGAAGGAGTGCTTCTTAGCCCAACTTTGCACCTCTGGTTAACATATCAAAGCACATTCAAAAATCATGAAAATTTACCGACATGTATTCTTGATTTCATAGAACAATATTGTGAAGTTTCATACAAAATCTCAAAACATACCGTGAGATATCGGCTCTCAAAAATTGCCCGAATTGCTGAAGGAGTGCTTCATGATTGAAGGTATTTTGATATGTTAATCAGAGATGCAAATTTGGGTTCAGAAGCACTCCTTCAGAGAGACTTTAGTTTTGTTATGTTTGAGTTTTGATTTGTTATGTTCAGTTTTATTATCTTCTTAGTATATGTTTTATTATGTTTCAGTTTTCAGTTTTGTTATGTTTCATTATCTCATGGTCTATTTTGAGATTTTGTATGAAACTTCACAGTCTTGTTCTATGAAATCAAGAATACATGTCGGTAAATTTTCATGATTTTTGAAGGTGCTTTGATATGTTAACCAGAGGTGCAAAGTTGGGCTAAGAAGCACTCCTTCAGCAGTTCGGACAATTTTTGAGAGCCGATATCTCACGATCTATTTTGATATTTTCTATGAAACTTCACAGTCTTGTTCTATGAAGTCAAAAATGCAAGTCGGTAAATTTTCATATATTTTGAAGGTGTTTTGATATGTTAACCAGAGGTGCAAAGTTGGGCTCAGAAGCACTCCTTTAGCAGTTCGGGCAATTTTTGAGAGCCGATATCTCACGATATGTTTTGAGATTTTGTATGAAACTTCACAGTCTTATTCTATGAAGTCAGGAATGCATGTCGGTAAATTTTCATGCTTTTTGAAGGTGTTTTGATATGTTAATCAGGGGTGCAAAGTTGGACAAAAAAACATTATTTTCCTAACTCCAAACTCTAAAAAAAAAAAAAAATAATAATAATAATAAAAAATCCGGGCCGCGGAAAATATCCGCGCTTGGAAAAAAAAATTATTATTTTTTTTTTCGGGCCGCGAATTTTTTCCACGGCCCGGAATAAAAATTCCGGAGCGCGGAAAAAATCCGCGGTTTGGGTATTTTTAAAATTTTTGTTGAAATCTGGTTATTTTTAATAAAATATTTTTTTTTAGTGGGTATTTTTAAAAAAATCGGCGTCACTTCGGATTGATTATAAATTTTTTATTGACGTTATTGAGGTTTAAAATTGGAGAATAGTTGAGAAATGGGAGGTAGCACAATTGGCTAGGAAAATATCCTAGAGTTGTTATACTCAAAGATCGAGAGTTCGATTCTCCCTCACGAAGAAAAATTTTACAAACTGCCCTGGTTGTACAAAAGATCAAATAAAATACCCTTTCATCAATTTTCTCGACAAAATACCCTTATGGGGTCCACCCACGTAAAGTTTGTCCCTCCCCTCTATTTACTTTTGTTATTTCACTTCTTTCAATTCCGTCAGTTCGTCTCCCCTCCAAAATCTTTCTGGAATTTTGATTGGCCTCCTTTATGTTTCTCCTCTGCACATAGTCCAAGACTCCAACTGGCATGGCGTTAGGTTGCTCCTTTTATGAAATATACTAAGGTTTTAACATTTTGTGATTATCCTTGTGTAAAATTTTAATTAGTATAAAAGTTCTATTAAAAATTGTTGAGTCGAATTAGTCGTTTCTGTTAAATATTGTTGAGTCGAATTATAAATATTAAAAACTTATCATTTAGCCACACTTATTCTTGAGTCGAATTAGTATAAGTTGTTTTTATTAAATGCGGGCATTGTAATGAGCTTGGTCATTACAAAAAAAATTGTCAGCGACTTCACAAAACTAGAGGTGATAAGCATTTTCTTATTACATTTGTTTCAAATAGTAATATTTTTTACTAATAAAATTATATGATTATGCAGGTGCTACAACTTGAGATTTCATCTACTGTTGACAACTAAAGTATGGTAAACATTAATCTAATGTGAGATTTTTTAGTTGTTTAGAATTTATTAATTACTATTTTATTATTTTTAAGATGAAGTTGCTCACTTTATATTATAACTTTTAAAATATTTATTTTTTCATTGTAGGAAGTTTGAAACTTTGATACAAGCACATAAGATTAAGGCAGTGATTCATTGATGATTTATCATTTGTAACGATATTTTATTTTATTGTGCTATTTCGTATTGTTGGTATTATTAATGTTTTTGAATTTTATGCATGTGAAAAACAAAGTTGAATGAACTATAAATCTTAACATATTTTGGTAGACTTTTAATGTTGTGTTGGCATTTTTTGATGAAAAATTTATAAAATGTACTATGAGAAAAAATGCCAATTGATTATTAGAATGTTAATTTTAATTTGTTTCTTATTTTTTTTAAGAAAATTGTACATGATTAGTACATTTATTTTAAGCATGAATATCTCACTTAAATATTCTTAGTATGTGATATGATAATTTTTTTATAATTGTGGAAACCACATTATGAAACTTTTTTACTGCATAAAATGTATGTAGAATGTCTATATTTAAAAGATCTATATATTAATTTAAAATATCATGTATTACAGTGATTGTTAGAAAAAATAAAATGTAAAAAAATATTGCAAAATAAACTAATACTATATCATGTATGTGTTTATCTAATAACAGTTTTCATTTAAAAGATTTTATACTAGATATGTTATATGCAATATATGAGTATTGGAGAGAAATACATGTCGTTTTGCATTAAATAATTTTTATACTAAATATATAAGATTCTTTAAATTTGTTGATCCTTTGAGATATTACAAATATTACGAATAGATTATATGCCTTGAGACACTCATTTTATGTTATTAAAAATTATGCGAATTATTATCATAAATATATCCTATCATCTTCAATTAATATGCCACATGTAAAGAGGATTAAGAATATAAAGTTGAGGCAAATATAATAAATTTAATAGTAATAGAACTTTCTAAATGTGGGAGGAAATTATACCTTCTTAATTTGACACTTTCCAAATTAAATACCCAACAGTTACTTGAGGAGAGTAAAAAAATAGCAGAGAGTAACGTTGAGAGAGAGTGAGGAAAAGAAGGGAAGTTTGGGACCCACAAGGACATTTTGTCAAGAAAATTAATAAGGGAGTATTTTGTTTGATCTTTTGTAGAACCAAGATAGTTTGTAAAATTCTCCCGTCACGAACCTTAGTACCGACTACTGCGTTCTCAAAAATTGGAGAATACGTGACGGTGAAAGTTAACACGGATCGATTTATCTAGAAACCTTTATTATTATTTTGTTTCACGTACGCACCTTTCAACACGCACCTTTCAACACTAGCCTCCACCTGCTTGATGATGAAGAATAGTCTTTTTTTTGTTTTTTTTTTTTGACGATAAAGATGTAGAATAGTTACATGCGGTCCTCGAATAATTCTTTTACTATAAAGTCAAAGCCACAAGTCGAGTTCAACCTTTATAAATTAAGTTCCCATCTTCTCGACCTTGCCATTTTTATCTTCTTCACGTACCTACCTTGCCATTTTTATCTTATTCACCTTGAAATTTTTATCTTCTTCACGTACCTTGCCATGTTTATCTTCTTCACCTTGAAATGTTTATCTTGCAACAATTAATTTACCTCTTTAATGAAGCCAGCTGCCATCATTACGCAATTCAGGTAAATGTTTCTTACTTCTTCTTCTTCTTTTTTTCCTTTTTTCTTTTATCTTGCAAATCCCACGTAATTTTTTACAAATAGATACTGATAGAGAAATTTTTTTTTACATATATGCTTTTACACAAAATAAAAGAGACGGATCAAATATTGATCGGATGGAGGTAAAATCATATATGTATCCGTTTCTTTTTTTTTCTGAATACAAATAGATACTGATAGGATATCCGTTTTTCAATACTATTATTTAATAAAAAAACATGTAAGTATTATTAAAATATACGAAATGAATAACATTTTTTTTATAATACATAATAAATTATTTGGTATATATCTACTATTGAGATACATATAATTAAATTTTTTTAAGTCATATATGTACCACTATTTGTATCTAATTTTCGAATATAGATCCAAATTCGGCTCAATAATATCCGACCTTTTTTCATCCCTACTTGTAATATGTATATCATGGATGGTTAATGGATTTGAAGGAAAGAATCTTAGTTCTCTTTAAATAGTACCTTATAAATAAATATGTAGGGCGAAATAAGATTGATGGACATCAAATCTATTTTGAATTTAATAGTCTGAAAAGGCTGTCCACCTATTTTGAAATTCATGTGCACGGAAATTAAAACATGAACGCACATATATTAAAGCGGATTGGATGATCTTAAAACTTGGGATGAAAAAGGTATGGATAATATTCGATCCGTATTCGAAAACTTAGATGTGAATATCTAATATTCTAATATCCGTGTGGATAAGGGTATTGATATGATTTTATATTTCAATTATCCGTATCCGAATAGTAGATATATACCATATATTTTAATATATATATGAAAAATTTATGTTATTTATCATTATAATTAGATAAATATTATGAAATTTAATATTATTTATATTATTTTAATAAATATCCGATCTAATTTGAATATGTATTTATATCCATCTGATATATCTGATATCCGCTCCATATTCGTATCCAGAAACTAAAAAATATATATATAGATATGATTTTACCACTATTCGCTCCGTATGAGCTCCGTTTTCATCCCCTATTTAAAACCCATCAAATTTAAAATATGTCCGATACCAACCAACCCTGCACCGACAAAACATAAACTTCTACCGATCGAATATTGTATCTTCGTGCGTTATAATATTTTTTTTTGTAATATCTCTGTTCTATTTTTTTTATAGTGATAATTAGACGACGTATTGGACTTTTTCATAAAGAAGGCTAGTTTCTCCGGCCATTGATCAGGTAAATTTTCTTAATTTTAATTCAAGTTTTATTGCTCTCTCAAGTTTAAAAAAAATAAAAGCAAGGTACTGGTAAACTGTATGGCTGTAACTTGCCCCTTCCAGGAATATGGTTCTCGATCGGGATTACTAGCTAGCTAGGAGGATAAATTAATTTGGGAAGATTTAATCATTTTCGGTTTTGCGGAATTGTCATTTAATTAATTTATTTATATCAATTTGTATTTATGTTTAAAAAATTTCACATTTAAATTTCTCTTTCATATATATAAATAAACTTTATTCCTTTTCTTTTTCCTTTTACTGAAATAATTGAGTAAAAAAAAAAAACACCTACTAATGATAAACCTGGTCCGCGAAAAGCAATTAATATAATTGATAGAGAAATTGAGAAAGCAATCTGACAAAGAAATGAGTTCAACGAAGTCAATTTCACAACTAAAGAAGCGTCAGAGATATTTCATCATCATTAGTTGACTTGGAAAAAAGCAATCCGGCCGACAAAGAAAAGAAGTCGTATTCTCGGCATTTATTGTAAGCCGCAATCATATATAAATATGACCTTTTTAAGTGATCATTCCATGAATCCATGGCCAAGGCGCAAGGATTAGTGTAAAAATAGTAATTTTTAAATTAGTAGTGAAAAATAGTATAGTGTCAACTCAAGTAGTGTGAAGATAATGCTAATTCATAACTAGTCGGATTTGTAAAATTATTGCTTAGAATGTATATTTAAAATAGTAATAGAGAGAATGAATAAAATAATTATTAAATTAATTTAATATTTAAACTAATATTTTATTTAAAACTAATTTAATATTTAAACTAACTCTAATTGAGGAGAATGAAAAAGATGTACAAACAATTTTTTTTTATTAATATCACTATTCTTACTAACTCTATTCTTGTTAATCCACAATTTTTATAAATTAGTAGAATAGAGCTATTTTTGAGCTAATTCAATTTTCTAATTTGTATTTTTTGATAATAAATTTCCTAACTTGTGTTTGGATCACCGTATTTTAAAAATATGGAGCCAACTCAAGTTTAATTTTAAACTTATTCCAACCAAAAGTAACCCTAATGATTACAAATGACGGCCTAGAAATTTCACCTTCTAAAATGGAGTCCGTATTCCTTAACTATGTAAAAATTTTAGTATATCCAATATTGTGCCAAATTGTTTTGGTCCCTGTTTGAAATGCAGAGTCAGTGTAATTATGCTTTGAGATTCGTACTGGTCCAAATTGTTTTTGTCCTTGTTTGAATTCAAAGTCAGTATATTATGCTTTCAGATTCGTATATAAAAAGTTTGAACGATTAAAATTTTCAATTATCAACTCAAAATTGAAAATATCTCATGAGATCCAAATAATTGTCTCAATTTCGTACTTTGTGAATAATCATCTGATCTTTACAAGCTCTCTCTCTCTCACTTGCTCTCTATCGGATCCGGATCCTCTAAAATAACTCAAATTTTTAGTTTGAATCCGAACCGTTCGATCATAATCCAATCCAATCCGGATCAAACTAGGATACAGGAGTCTTTAATATTCGTGTTAAAACAGATCGGACAATTCGGATGCACACTAATAAAAATGAGTAGTGGCGTCGGGAAGAACAACCACATTTCAAAGGCTCACCTTACTATTTCGTCAATTTTATCTCTCTTCAAAATGTACAAAAGGTACCAAACAGGCTTTTAACCAATAATGTGTTTTCGTCAATTTTATCTCTCTTCTCCACTCCGGCTTTAACGTAGGATTCAAATTTTGTTGTTGTTACTTCTCCCGTGGTCTAGCTAGGATTTGAGTTAGGGTAGGTAAAAATCGGATTTGGGTTCGAAATAAATTGACAAGTTCGGGTTTAGGTTCATGACAAAATTTCATTATACAGTCAAGATTTTAAATTTGTAACTAGCACAGACAAGATTTTTTGGATTTTGTCATTATACAGTCATACTAGAACGCACAAATATATGCACAATACCATGCATAGCTCAAGATGAATATCATGTTAATGAAAACTGATAATTTTAACAAGAGGAGGGATCAAGTTACAACACTTGAAAGTTACAACAAAGTTACAACATCTATTTTTTTTCATTTTCAAAGTCCAAATCGTCGATCCAAACCGTTAGATATTCAATCTATATTAAAATGTACTTGGAGACCAAATTTTACATTTTTTGAAATTTTTTTGCTATTTATTAAGATGGGTACAAAATCGCTGTTTTTTAATGGTGCAGAATTTTAATAAAAACAACGATTTTGGAACCATCTTAATAAATAGCAAAAAAATTTCAAAAAATGTAAAATTTGGTCTCCAAGCACATTTTAATATAGATTGAATATCTAACGGTTTGGATCGACGATTTGGACTTTGAAAATGAAAAAAATAGATGTTGTAACTTTGTTGTAACTTTCAAGTGTTGTAACTTGATTCCTCCTCTTTTAACAATTTGATTTACCAGCAAGTTAATCTCAAGATGAATATCATGTATATCAGTATCATATAATGGAATTTCTAAAAGTAAAACTCTTTTAAATATGTAATTATATATAGCTCCAGTCTCCAGAGGTGCAAGTTTTTTTCAACCCTTTCTTTCCTATGAAGTGTCAGATAATTATGCTAGAATTGAGAAAGCACAAGGATTACCTTTTAACACTGGGGTGGAGGACTGGAAGAGAGGAATCAAGGGCGGAGGGGTGGCATTTCTTCTCCTCCGTGCATTTAACATTTCTTCTCCACATTTTCGGATCGTTGATCGCCTTAGAATCGCTAGATTCGCCAAGGGTTTCTTCACACGTTTCTTTTTGGACAAACGGGTTGAGTTATGTTTAGTGGGTTTGGGTTTAGGGTGAATCGGTTTTGAGTTGGGATCAATTGGATTGGGATTGAGTGAGGATTAGAGGATATAAACAGGGGTAAGGCAAAACTAATTCCCTAGTGTACATTGGCTCCGCCACTGCTTCTCCATTGACTATTTTGACTCAAAATAAAAACAGAGTAAAAACAATTTTTTTTTTGCTTCAAACACAGTAAAATCAATAAATATACCAATCCACGTTACACATAGTACTGTAGCCTCACCACACACACAGTGACAGACACATACATGCATGCAATTTTCCTAAGATCTTCTTAGCTGTTTCAAGTCAGGCGTATGTATCAGTGTTTTGAGTATTTTGGTTGTATGTGACAATGATACTTGAGAGGTAGTACTAGCAATTAAACATTGTAAATGGAAATCGATAAGCCAGATCCCACTTATCTAAAAAAATGACCTATACATATACGTACATACATATATGCATGTATACATATAATTCACATCCTCTCCAATACTGCATAAGGAAATCTTTTACAATTAATGGATATGGACCATTCTTTTTAACTTGGCACGAATCTCAAATTCCAAAGTGATGAAATTTTATCTCAAACCGTAAAGTGAGACCCATTCTCTACAGTATTGAAGAGGAGTTGAGTCCGTATACATATGTATCTATATGTATATATAACAACATCGTACTTTAATTGAAGGTAATTGTCATTTCTACGATTATTCAACAACAAATGTTTATTTTATTCCGTAAAAATTAAATTTCAATTAGAAAAAAAAATCATATTTGTCCTTTGAGTGAGGCTACAATACTATGCATAGCGCACATTGCTTCATACTATGAAACTATGCCTGCATTTTCAAAATCCAGTGTTTTTTTATTTAAAGTTCATATAGTTGTTCTAAACTACTGAACGTTGTCTCTATATGAAAATGTGTTTGGAGGTCAAATTTTACATTTTTTAGAATATTTTTTTATCATCTTTTTAGATAGATAGAAATTCAATTGATCTAAAGATTATGGACAATAAAAAAAAGTGATTCTCTATATCAAAACAAATTGTAAAAAAGATTCTAAAAAATATAATATTTTAGTCTTCAAGTACATTTTCATATGGAAATCATATTAAGCAATTTGGATCGGTTGTTTGGACTTTGAAAATGAAGATAAAAATTCATAGTATGGGACCAATTTAGAATATGCATAGTATCATAGACTGTCCTTTTAAAAATGGTAGTACACCATGGAACTATACGTACTAAAAATTTCTTAAATTGATATTTTTTACCACTACTTCCCGTTGTAGATAAAAGTAGTACACCATGGAACAGTATTCACAAGAATATCGTTGCAGATACTCCTGTTAGTAATACCGACATGCTTAAAAATAACACTTTTCTATCAATATACCTTCATGTCACGGATAGTTACTTTTTACCCTTGCTGATACCATCCCGTTCTTGTAATGGTTGTATTTATCTTTATTATTTCATAGCAGTAACCGAGCCATGTAACCTGTAAAGGATAAAAAGGTTTGTATGGTTGAGAGTAAAAAACATGAATGCACTGGTACGTATATAAATAAACAAGTAAATAACCATAAAAATCTTTAATGTGTATATCACAAAAATAAAGTTTACTGGGTATTAATAAAAAATTATCATAGAAAACATTATCTTTATTATAGCTGAAACTTTACAGTTTATTCTCTTCTCACATTGCCTTGTTATGTTCTTTCAATCTTTTTCATTGAAGCAAATTTTTGTATGTTTTTGGTGGATTAGGCACAGTACTGCACAATTTTACAGAGCTTGCTCCAAATTCCAATGAAGGCAATACGTTCTTTCTGTACCAGTGTTTGGAGTTTATTTAATGCGCCTATAACTAGTTGGATCAAGGCAACACAAGTTCCCCAAATCAGGTGCTCATCTCATTTTCTCCTTTTTAAATTTTTTTTTTTTTTTCTTTCATGGTATTTAACTACTCAATGAGATATGCATACCAATTAAAGCCAAAGCTTGAACCAGTTAAGTAGCAACTAATTAATGAAGGGACCACTTCCCACAAAACTGATCAGAACAATTATAGAGACCCCACCCCGGTTTTGTAACCTGGTATAATTCAATCCTCAAACTTCTATGACATTGACTATATATATATTAATTGAAACAACAAACTGCTTCTGTGTGTCACAACTCACAAATAAAAAAAATGTATTCATTAATTTGATGCACTACATTCTACAGTCCTCTTGCTCTCCCTTTCCCACACACACACACGCACACATGCACACAGGCGCAAGGTAGAGAGGCAGAGAGGTAGAGGTACCTAGCTCAATAGTCGCGTGGGGAAGAGGAAATGAAAAAGAGGAAACAAAAATCAAACGAAAAATGAAAAAAGTTGCTCTCTTTCACCACATTACAAGGCCTTTAGCTTACTTACCAGCCTTCCAAATTTTAATTTCTGACATTTCAATAGGCCTCTTTTCCAATTTCTGATTTTAAGGTCCACTCTTTGTACAATAATGTGCTCTTGAGAGTTTTAGTAGGTAATAAGTTTAAGAAATTTTATTTTATTTTATTATTTGCACAGAACTTTGGCAATTTTAATTAGTAGCAGAAATTTTAAAAGTTTTCTACAAAAGGAGAAGAATCTCCCAGACTTAGATTCATCACCTGATGTACAATCTGCATCTGATCCCAGAATCAGAAAAGTACCATATTATCTCCACTCTGCGTAGAACTTTGACATACGATTCAGATCTCATTGCATGCACCCCCGAAACATGTAGTAATTAAATAAAATACATGCGTGGAAAGTTTCCTAGGAAACCCCAAAATTTACCCATTATAATTGGATTAGTTGATGTAATGATTGATCAACTAACAGAAATTTTTCTTCCAGTGAGCCGCATGATGATGAAGGCAATAAAGTGCAAATCCACATTGTCATCGCCGACCAACTGAACATCCCAAGCCCGCACCAGGATTTGACTGGTGAAGGAACACCGGAGAAGAAGCTGACAATGTTTGTCATAACAATGGGCATAGCAGAGCTGACGGCCAGTGGACTGGGAGTGCTGAAGTCTTTGGGGGCCACTGTGGTGCTGAAGTCTCCGTGGTCAACGCTTCAGTTTATTACCGTGGTGACGTTATTATTAGAGGGAATCCGAATCTTATGCCGCAGCCACGGGCTCGAATTACATCACATACACCATAGGCAACAGTTGCGACCCTTGATTTGTTTCATTAGCTCGCTCTTCTATTGGCTCCACCTCATCTCTGTGTTGATTTCTTGTGTTCTATCCATAATGGGGCTAGCCTCACAGGATTTTGGCAAAAATGAAGAGGCGCTGGTGTTTTTTTATGTCGTGGCAATCTTAGAGGCACTGGTGTTCCTTGCTGCCAAGGCCATTTGGAAATGGAAGGTGAGTTCCTGCAGACTATTCGAGAAAGTAATAGACGAGTGTGGACTCGACAAGTCTGACATGGACTCAATTAAAAGGTTCTTCTACGATAAGTACTCTAAGTGCATGACTGGGAGCTTTTTTGATGCGCTCAAAATGGATCTAATCACTTTTGCAGAAGAGTGCATTGTTTCAAGCTCAGGTAAAGAACAATTGATGGGAGCAAGAATTTTGAAGGCACTCTCGATCCATCCACACTTGTCCGATAAAGCACTTCGTAAGATCGGAACATCAACAGTTGTGATTCAGCGGCTTATCCAGATGTTACATTGGAACAAGTTCATTGAAGAGGAGATCAAATACTCGGCAGCCGTGATATTATCGGAGTTAGCTGATAAGGAACAAAATGCATTCCGTGTGGCAGGGATCCCAGGGGCAATGGAATCGATATCCTCTTTACTCTATTTGTGTTCCACGACCCAGGGCCGCAAGTATAGCCCCTTGGATTTTAATTTGCTGGGGCTCTCGATACTAATGAAGCTTGCAAAGGAGCACGACAACTGTATGAAAATATGCAACACCAATGGCCTACTTGACCACATAATCGACTTCACAAGAATCTACCGAGGTATCAATCCGGAAGCGGTGATCAGATCACTGCAAGTAGTGAACATGCTTGCCAGGATGATGGATAAAACGGGCTTGGTGTTCCGACAGAAGATATCGGAGGTTGTGTCCATCAGTAGTAATATCATGGACATTCTTCGATATGAAGGGTACCATCTTCAGAGGCCGGCCTTAGAGGTACTAACAAACTTGGTGATGGATGGAGAGGTACGGGAGCAAATTGGAAGGACAGATGGGATGGCAGAGGAGTTGCTCAAACTGTTCTTCCTATCAGGAATGACAGACGACCATGATATGTTGCGAAAAGAGGCGGGCAAGGCATTGGCCATGCTCCTTCTACAAAACAAAGCCAACTGTAGTATAATACTCAATCATAAGAGAATCATGAAGAGACTTATGGTGGCTCTTGAGGATCCGGTGCTCTCTGTCAGTTCCGCCTGGATTCTGCACAACTTGTGTGCTTTCGCAGGGCCCGAGTGGTCTTCACAGTTGAGCAAAGTTGTTGCTGGCATTAGTCTGGTAAATCAATTATTTTTATTCCATCTACTTAATTATCTTTCTGAATTAAAAGTACAACATACATAATGCACACAACATTTTTTTTTGTGTTAAATCAGGTGTTGAATGCTATCATGGAGGACAAGAAAGGTGTGGAGTCGCTAGAGGTATCCCTTGGCCTCATTGCTCAGATGCTTAAATTTACTAGCTCTCATAAATTAACCAATGAGCTTCGTACAACTTGCGTCTCAGATGATGATCTTGTAAATAAGCTGGTCGAAATATTACGAGTCTATTGGGCTTCATCCCTCAAAGCACCACAAATTAGGCAATTTGCCATCGAGCTTATAGTGGGGATAATGAAAATTAATAAAAGAAAATATGTGAAGTTGTTCAAAGATGCAGGAATTGCTAGAGAACTGAATCGTATGACGACATCAGAGCTTGAAAGCTTTAATATTTTCTTCAGGAGTTTTGGGCTGAGAAACCATCAAGTCAGTCTGCGACTCACTCCTTGACGAGCATTCAAGTTATTGAGCAAATGATGATGGCGATGATCGATGATGATTATTATTATTATAATTATGAAGAAAGAGTATGTGTAGCTGTTTAAATACCCTAAGATTTAATTTGTATGTATTTTTGTTTAAGTTTTTGGTGTGGTTTGCCAAAGGATATATATGTAGATCGAGTCTTGTATCTATGATATTAAAGAGAATGAACAATATTACATTGAAAGTAAAAGGGTGCAAATTACCCGAAATTTTTAAAAATACCATTTTCTCAAAAATGATAAATCAAAAGACCACGATTCTGTGAAATTTCGAAAAATAGCATGGCTGCATCTAGAAAATGCGGCCACTTTTCTGGTGGCCACCTTTTTTTTTTTTTTCCTTCTCGTGCAGCAGTTCAACCTGAAGAAAAAAAAAATAAAAAGGGTGGCCGCATCTAGGGGATGCGGCCATGCTATTTTTTGAAATTTCACAGAATTGTATTCTTTTAGTTTATCATTTTTGGAAAAATAGTATTTTTAAAAATTACGGGCAAATTACCTTGTGGCAGATTTCATAATTTATATCACCCTTTTCATTGCACCACCTGCACACAAGCTCTATGCTCATACTGTAAAAAAAATTAAAAACTGATAAACATTATCAAAACAGTCATATATTTTCTCAGGTGAAAGTGATTGTAGTAACACAAATTAAAGCATCAATGTAATGAATTAACCAATGAGAAAATAGAGAGTTTCAAGGGATTTCGAGCAGTCACCATTCTTGTCCTTCCTCTTTCTCTCTTCCACTAAGACCAGAATCTTGAACACTAAATCAAATCAACGTAGACCATTAATATGCCAACAAAATTATTATCAGGCATTAATAATTGTGTCCTAAGAAGCGACAATTTCAAATTATTTTGATAACGATTCCACGAGTTCCACACGATAGATATGAAATATGTTTAAGAACAGTAACATTACGATCTAAATAATACTATTTTGGAAGAATTTCATATATACTACTTAAAAACTGTGAAATTATGTATTTAACATCTAAATTTTTGTAATTACGTATTTACCATCAAAAAATTTAATAACTCACATATTTACCCAATTAATCAAAAAATAAGATTAATTAAGTTTAATATTATATAAAATATAATTAATAAATTATTTAATTAGTATCATCTCCTTCTCTTCTCTGCCCTTCCTCTTCTACACACAGATGAAAATGGACAACTTTAAAAACTGCCATCTACTTACATATATAAAGCATTATTTTTAGAGTAGTTAATACTTTCAAATTAAAAGAACGAGAAAGATGGCCAGAAATTTTTTTTTTCATAGAAAGAACATATTTTACACATATTTACACGGTTCCTTATAATTTAGGACATTGCACAATAAACAGTCACAAAAATTCAAAATTAATTAGTTTCTAAATTCAGTTATCCAATTTATTTCAGAATTAATTTAACACGGTAAACCGCATATTGGACTGTCTCCCTCTCTCTAAAACATCCTCGCTCATCATCAAATATCGATCGTATCTTTTTTATTCTGTATTTTTTTTTCTTGAACCTGGTTGATGATTTCATTCTTTAGTCCATCAATTAAATATCCAAACTCAACAATGAAAATAAAATAGTTAGGAAACTAACTGAACGTTCAAGGATTTACAACCAGGAAACTGGTTATGTGATTAAAAAATAATAATAATTTAAGGGAAACCTAGCTAGTTTTTCCACAATTGTTTTGTGTATTCCAGTGGTGCTTGAGTCGATATAAAAGTTTACAAAAAAAATTGTCCTTTTCAATATAGTTAATTATAATCGATACAGATACAGAGTGAGTATTAAACAGATACAGATATAAATACATATCAGATATTAAAATATAAATACAAATATAATTTGAATATCTAATTTAAATTTGTAATAAATTAACATGTTAGTCAATAAAGTATATTTTTCATTAGAAAATAAAAATAATATAATATACATATATAATTCGGATATTGAATCATTATGGTGAACAAAATAATTGTTCTAATGTTAAACTTGTTGTGTGATTACAAAGTATACATCATAGAAGAAGAAAAATTGGAATTGGAATCGGATGAATCAGCTAGAATCGGATTGAAAACTCGGATTTTTTTTAACAAAGACTTATTTGTGCTAAAAATTAGAGAACAAGTTGTAAATAAATAATTATTGAAATATTATGTTAATAAAAGATTATACAAATAATTCGTTAATATAAATATTTGAAACTAAATATATAACCAAATTAATTCTCAAATAGAGTAGAAACAATAAATTATATATATTAATAAAATAAAGAGGAGGGTTCAAATGCACCCAAATGCACCCTATCCTTTTTCTCTATTTTCAAAGTCCGAATAGTCAATCCAAACCGTTAGATGCGATCTATATATTAAGATGTGTTTGGAGACCAAATTTTACATTTTTTTGAATTTTTTTACTATTTATCAAGCCACTTTGAAAATCGCTGATCCAATGGTCCAGAAAATGTAAAATCATCTATTTTCAAAGTGGCTTAATAAATAGTAAAAAAATTCTAAAAAATGTAAAATTTGGTCTCCAAGCACATCTTAATATATAGATCGCATCTAACGGTTCGTATTGAGTATTCGGACTTTGAAAACGGAGAAAAATGATTTGAAAGATAGAGTGCATTTGGGTGCACAAAAATTTGGGTGCATTTGAACCCTCCTCTAAAATAAAATGTATATTAATAAAAATTCTTAAAAATCAAATTAGATAGAATTATAATTACCACAAATTTACCAATTAATTATCTTAAAAAAATTCAAACATTAATTAATTTTTTATAGACGAAGTGACGGCGATTTTTATTAATATCCCTAAAACAAATCAAAATTTTAAAAATGCCCCTGTCCCCAAATTTTTATCAAATATGCCCTGACCGCCTGGGCCCAGGGCGGCCCAAAACACACAGTGAGGCGCCCGTGGCTGGGGCGCCCCATGGCTTTTTTTTTTTTTTTTTTTTTTTTTTTTTTTAGAGATGTTAGTATTTTGATTTGAATAATTTTGTGAAAAAAAGTTTTCTTATTTAGAGAGTGTATGCCAAAAAGTAAAATATTTGATATATTTACGAAGTGATGTCGTCTATTTTTATAACTTTGATTTTTTTATTTTTATTTTTTTTGGTGAACTTTGATTTTATTTGTCAGTTGGATATCACAAGTCTAAATATAACACTAATAAGGACTTGGCTTTTATTATGGTTTTTATAATATATGTATAATATACACGAGGAGGGTTCAAATGCCTCCATGTTTTTGTGCCTCCATCTCTCTCCATCATTTTCAAAGTTCAAACAGTCGATCCGAACCGTTCAATCTAACATCCATACTAAAATATGTTTGGAGACCAAATTTTATATTTTTAGGAATTTTTTTACTATTTTCTTAGATAGGTACAAAATCAGTAAATCTGAACCATCTAAAAACAATATTTTTTTACCTATCTAAGAAAATAGTAAAAAAATTCCTAAAAATATAAAATTTGGTCTCCAAACATATTTTAGTATGGAGGTTAGATTGAACGGTTCGGATCGACTGTTTGAACTTTGAAAATGATGGAGAGAGATGGAGGCACAAAAACATGGAGGCATTTGAACCCTCCTCGTGTATATTATACACATACACATACACATACACATACATATACATACATATACACATACACATACATAGACATATACACATACACATACACATACACACACATATACATATACATATACACACACATATACACATACACATACACATACATATACATATACATATACATATACAAAGCTACATATATACACATACTATTTTAGTCCGTCGGATGCAATATGGTCCTGCCAAAAAAATTTATTGCATATTATATGAATTTACGACATCATGATGCAATATGGTCCTGCGCATGCTTCACGAAAATGGGCGTAACTTTTGATCCGTCCGTCGGATCGGGCTGAAATTTTGACAGGAACTCCACAGCCCAAAGGCCGAAAGAAAACCAATCTATAGATTCGTTTCGCCCATCATGGGTTCAGATTCGCGATCCGAGTCTGCCTTCATGGACTTTTGGACCTTTCTTTATAATTTTAGAGTTTTCAGGGTCTTTTATGTTTTTTTTTTATGTATTTTATGTTTTTAGGGTTTGTATTTAAATAGAAGTCATGTCTTTTGGCAGAAGTTAGTTTTTAATGTATTCAGTTTTATCAAAGAATTGAGTTTTTAATGTGTGATCTCAGAACCAAATCTATCTTTCCATTACTTTTTCCAATTTCTTGATCGTTCGTGCATCACATCACTTCATAAATATATCCAAAAGTTTTATTTTTTGGCATACACTCTAAACAAGAAAACTTTTTCTTCACAAAATTATTTAAATCAAAATACTAGTATATGTATATGTGTATATTATACATATATTATAAAAACCATAATAAAGACCAAGTCCTTATTAGTATATGTATATGTATGTGTATATGTGTGTGTATATGTATATGTATATGTATATGTGTGTGTATGTGTATGTGTATGTGTATGTGTATATTATACATATATTATAAAAACCATAATAAAAGCCAAGTCCTTATTAGTGTTATATTTAGACTTATGATATCCAACTGACAAATAAAATCAAAGTTATAAAAATAGACGACATCACTTCGTAAATATATCAAATATTTTACTTTTTGGCATACACTCTCTAAATAAGAAAAAAAAATTTCACAAAATTATTCAAATCAAAATACTAACATCTCTAAATAAAAAAAAAATAAAAAAATAAAAAAATAAAAAGGCCATGGGGGCGCCCCAGCCACGGGCGCCTCACTGTGTGTTTTGGGCCGCCCTGGGCCCAGGCGGTCAGGGCATATTTCATAAAAATTTGGGGACAGGGGCATTTTTAAAATTTTGATTTGTTTTAGGGATATTAATAAAAATCGCCGCGGAAGTGAAGAATAAAAAAATCATTCTAATTGATCCGCTAGTTGCCCCCTAAATCCACCCGTCAAAGTCAAAGTCAGTGGCATCCAATGGTACTTAATTTAAAGCGGGGCCCAACCACAGTCGTTTCTTTTTTCAATTCTTGTTGCCCGAGCGCCTACCCGTGTTGCCCGAACCTCTTCTTGTACAATTAACATTTTGACCAAGTCAAAATAGCTTATTTCACCCCCAAATCCATCTGCTTTCTCTGCGTCTCCTCCATTTCCGTCTTGTCATGGGCATCTCACAGGCTCATATCGTGAGAATCGGTTAAAATAGTGAGAATCAGCCCAATTTCTAGAAGAATTCAACCAATTCCGGTCTGATTACATCGATTCTGTCAATTTTCGCAGCAAAACTCGTCAACCGCGTAACTCGGTCAAAAATCGGGTTGGCCTAATTTGATTCCGGTCCGACTCGGCCGTTTTTACCTTCTATGGTATATATCTAGTTAACCAAAATTAATTAACAACAAAATCATATTTTTAATAGAAAAATATTCCTCTAAACATATATGATTGTAAAATAAATGGATAAAATAATATGAATACAGATAATTATCCATATCGGCAAGATAAACAGATTAAAAAAAATACAATTAGAAATAATTAGATACAAATTAAAAAATTATTAGTATCGTGCCCGTACTTTCGTGGAGCACAGTTTAGGATTTCCCCCTCCCCTTTCATCCCATCCCATCCCTTTCCCTCCCTCTCTGCTTAAAACTTCTGGAGCACAGTTTAAGATCCAAGATTGGAGTTAGACTAAAGCTCTTTTAACAGAACTTGACTAATGTCTAAATTTGGAAGAATAATTGATTTTTTGACTTGATTTTGGCTTTAATTTAGAAAATTCGGCGTCCTGCGTTTTGGAAGAAAAGAAAGAAAAGAAAGCATCATACATACTCAATAGATTGAGAGAGAGAGAGAGAGAGACGACTCACATAATTTTGTCAACGATTTGAAAATTAAGGGAAGCATGCATCTAGGTCTTTTGCCATGGCAGAGGAGCTGTGCATCACACGGTTCCATGTGAGATCCAGGTCAGATCTAGGTTCGGATCTAACGTATGACACAGCCTTGGTGAGATGGAGCATCAATTATTGGAGCCATGCACGACACCTCTGGCTTGGCTTGGTGAGATCGATCGTCATTCGTCAATCAATCAATTAAGTGAGAAGAGGTAGTAGAATAGTATAACAAACAAGTGGCTGCCTTATAATTTCTGTGGGGACCACAAATGTGATAGGTGACTAGGTGAGAATTCACATCTCTCTACAGTCTCTATTACCAAAAGGGAATATTTATAATTAGTGGATTCGGATCGTTCTTTTAAATTTGGCACGTATCTCAAAGTCTAGTAATACAGTCTCCTCCACTAGCTCGAATCTCAAAGCGGCTGACTAGCGGTTACGGATTTGGTGACTAGTGGCTGCTCCTTGAATTTGTATCCTTTGCATTTACTCAAAAAAGAATCATTTGAGTTAATGTATCTGGATCGTCTAATCTGTTTTAAGATTCGTACGAACTAGATTCGTACTAATATTAAAAAACCCATAAATTATAAGTTGTAGTTTAATTGAATTCGTTTAAAATTAGACGGTTGAAATTCATTAACTTCAAAAATATTTTTTTGAGTTAATGCAGTCTGCTCGACCAATTAATTTTTCTATTTTCTTCCATAAATATTCTCCGTGACAAAATAAAATGTAAAAGAAAAAGAGTTTGTATTATATTTTTCTAGATGAAAGTATTTCTAATATAATTTTTTTATAAGAATAGAGAAAAAAAAAATGTAACCATAGTAAGAAGATTATAGGTGAATTATTTGGATTTTGCTGTCGGACGAATGGCTTGGCTATTAATTCGTCAATTTGCAAATTATTCGATTCACACGCTTATTAATTTATTTTTAATAATAAATCACACACTCTATTGCTACAACTCCGTCGCATAAGATCAAGATTTAACAATCGGGTACGTAGTACCACCGCGTGACCGCGTCGCATCAATTCTTATATAAGGGCCTGTTCGGCGGAGGCTTGGGAATAGGAACGGGAAATTTTGAAATGAAAAATTACTGTTCCCGTCGGAAAAAAAGATTCAGTCTGAGTGAATTTGTTTTTTTTCTATGTAAACAGTAAATGCCGAACAGGCCCTAATTGAATTCAGTTGAACAGAACTCTCGACAGGAATAAATAACATTTCTTTTCTCCATCAGCTGCGCATCCTTTCTTATTATATCTTTCTTTTCTCTCCGTTTTTCTTATTATATATATCTTTCCTTTGCATTTCTTATTATATCTTGTTTTTCTTTTCTATTTCTTTTTTTTTAAAGTAAAAATGTGGATCAAACCCGTTTTCTTTGATGTTTCTTTTGTTTGGTTATGATCCTTTTAGTCACCTAATGACTTGGTTCTCTAAATCAATGTTGACCTCTACTATATTAGAGTAGTCAGTCACCTGTTAGGTCTTTCCTTTCCATTTTAATTTTGTTCTTAAAGGAAGAAAAAGTCTCACACTAGAGACAACTTAAGTACCATTTAATACAAGACACTTGAGAATCAATATTTGAACTAGTGGTAAAGATAATGTCTTCTATATGAGAGGTTGCATATTCAAACTCCGGATGAAGAAATTACTTGTGGACATTAAATAGTTGAATGACTTGATCAACAACCTTTACTCAAAAAGAAAAAAAAAAAGAAAAAAAAGATTACCTAGTTGTTACTATTTGTTTAGCTGAACAAATTAATCGGGAAACCATAATTTGGATTGCAATAAAATTATTTTGCAACAACAAAAATTAGATGTCCGTAGTTGCGAGGGGTTTCGTTGCAATTTATTTGCAAACAATTTTGATTTAAATTGCATTTGTATATTGCAATTATAATTTTGTTGCAAGAACGACATAGTAATAAGGGTATTGCAATCAAATAAATTAATAGTTACTATTGTGCTTGTAACGCAACCGAAAAATGGTGAAATAATATAGTGTATCACAACAAAATTCAAGTTGCAACTTGTGCAATTTTTACAATCAAGGCAGACCGAGAAGAAGGGTAGTTCCGGGTTGATTGACTAATTTCATTCTCATCAGCTAAGCAAAAATGTTCTTGAATTAATCACACTAATCAACTAATTAATCATGATTAAGCTCATCAGAGCCCAAGGGTTTTTCATGTTGAAAAGGTAGCTAGCTAGATTGGATCGACTTAATTATAGGTATGTTACACCGATTTTTTTATTTTTATCCAAAATATAAATTGAATTTTAAAAATTAACCGAACCGGTTGTCAAATTTTAAATCTACCCAAACCGGTTAACGGTTAACCGGACCAAATTTCCGGTTAACGGTTAACCGGACCCTTTGAAATAGTCCGGTTAACCGTTAACCGGAAATTTGGTTTGGGTTCGCTTAACCGTTAACCGGATTCGTTGGTTCGCTTAACCGTTAACCGAACCCGATTTTTTTTTTTTTTTTTTTAAAACAGAAAATTTTAAATGTTTTTTTTCTATTGAAAATATACATGAAAATTCGTATTTAGATTTATCAAATTTACACACAAAAAATTTGTAAATCAAATATGAAATTTAAAATTATAGAAAAATACACATACACATACACATACACATATACATATACATATACATATACATATACATATAGATAAATAATATACGGTTACCAATTTTTTTTCTTTTTTACTTTTTTTACTTTTTTTTAAAACATAAAATTTTAAATTGTTTTATTTTTCTATTGAAAATATACATGAAAATTCGTATTTATATTTATAAAATTTACACAAAAAAAATTTGTAAATCAAATATGAAATTTAAAATTATAGAAAAATACACATACACATACACATATAAATATACATATACATATACATAAATAATATACGGTTACCAATTTTTTTTTCTTTTTTACTTTTTTTACTTTTTTTTAAAACAGAAAATTTTAAATTTTTTTATTTTTCTATTGAAAATATACATGAAAATTCATATTTAGATTTATCAAATTTACACCAAAAAAATTTGTAAATCAAATATGATACATATACATACACATATACATATACATATACATAGACATAGACATAGACATAGACATAGACATAGACATAGACATAGACATAGACATACACATACACATACACATACACATACACATACACATACACATACACATACACATACACATACACATACACATACACATATACATATTATTTTAAATTTCATATATAATATGTATATGTATATGTATATGTATATGTATATGTGTATGTGTATTTTTCTATAATTTTAAATTTCATATTTGATTTACAAATTTTTTTGGTGTAAATTTGATAAATCTAAATACGAATTTTCATGTATATTTTCAATAGAAAAAAAACATTTAAAATTTTCTGTTTTAAAAAAAAAAAAAAAAAAAATCGGGTTCGGTTAACGGTTAAGCGAACCAACGAATCCGGTTAACGGTTAAGCGAACCCAAACCAAATTTCCGGTTAACGGTTAACCGGACTATTTCAAAGGGTCCGGTTAACCGTTAACCGGAAATTTGGTCCGGTTAAGGGTTAACCGGTTTGGGTAGATTTAAAATTTGACAACCGGTTCGGTTAATTTTTAAAATTCAATTTATATTTTGGATAAAAATAAAAAAATCGGTATGTTACATATACATAACTCTATCCTTAGGAACAATATTAATTGTTATATATATATTTTTTATTATATATGAACTAGTACAAATTAACCAGGTAATTTAAGGAAGATACAAATCACAAAATAGATTTGTGCCTTGTAAAACACATGCAGCACATTTTAGAGCTACTAAAAGAGAGGTGCAACAGGAAATTAATACTAACCTCTTCTTACTTGGTACATGCATGCGTGCTCATTTTCTCAAGGAAGCACAAGACAAACCTCATGCATGGTCACTACAAATTATTAGAACAATTCAAGCTTAAAATAATGCCCCAGCAGGGAATAGCAGGAATCGAAGAGATGAACTTAATTATTCCTCAAATTAGTCAACAGATCACTATTTCATTGTAATTAAAAAATCTATACTGACCTGTACTAGCTAAATAAAATCTATGGTCATTCATCAAGTGGTGTAACTATGAGTTTTTTTTAGCAAAAAATAAACTAGAAGTTGGGATCTGATGAAAGGGACCCAGTATCTATATATTATCAAATGACCAAATTAAATCACATTTAAACACTAAACTCTGCTCAGCGGGACACAAACAACATAAATGAAGCGGGATAGATATATAACTGATGCAACTGAAGAATAATAAAATATTTTTCTATCTCGTTTCACACTTTTGAATAGTAATTATTCTAATATTTACAAGTAATAAAAAATAGCATGTTATATTCTAGATATTTCGAATAGCAAAAATATTATTTGAATGTACATTGTTATTCTGAATAACTTCTATTCTAAAATAGCTTTTATATTCTTGACACATCCAATCATATCCGGACATTTAATTTATAATTTAATTATGAAAGATATGACAGTTTGGGAATAACAAAAAATTGAAGGGTTAATTCTTTATGGGTCCGGACATTTAATTTTCTAGGAACTAGCCAACAAAAAATAATTCAAAGTTTTCTATTTCAAATATTTAAATTTCTAAGTCAACAAAAATAATTCAAAGTTTTAAACTGATTTTATTTTTCACAAAATTATAAGAAAAGTTTAACTTTGTTAAATTTTTGCAGACAAATTTTATTACTTTTTTCTCCTTGACTGTAGCTAGCATTGTAATGCATCTAAGCAAAAATAAGAGCAAAGTTAGGATGTGATGTGCTCACCAAGAGGTTTTGGTGAGTACAACTCCAAAAGTATATCGAATCGGCTTTAAACGACAAATTCAAACCGTTGAAATCCATGTAATTCATGAGTGATGCATATACATGCAAAATTTTGAAAGTTTCAAATTCATTTGCTACAAGGTCAAGTGGTCAAAGAAATAAATGAAAAATGAATATATATATAACAATTTATAAAATGTTCATTTCTTTGCCCGCTTGACTTTCTAGCAAATGAATTCGAAACTTTCAAAATTTTGCATGTAAATGCATCATTTATGAAGTGCATGAATTTCAACGGTTTGGATTCGTCGTTTGAAGCAGATTCGATATACTTTTGGAGTTGTACTCACCAAAACCTCTTGGTGAGCACATCACACCCTAGCTTTGCTTCAAAAATAATATTGTTGACTATATTTTAACATAAGACAAAATTATATTTTTAACATAATTTTATTATTGCAACATTAACTTTTGATTCAAACAAAAAACGTTAATACTTTATTTTATTAAAAAGTTACTCATAATTGAATCTGTTATTACGTACCTATGAGAATGAAAATGATCTTCAATTAATTGATAGAGATAGTAACAATTAATTTAGAAATAGTAACGCTCTTATATTTTAATTTTTAAGCAAATATGAAGTAAAATGTAAAAGAAACGCATTGAGTTTTCCATACTAATTATAAAAAAGGATATTAAAAAAAGTAGATCATTAATTATTAAAAAAAAATTAAGATTTGAAATTAAAGCACATTCTGGTTGGTTAATTATTTATAACGGCACATTTTGGCTGGTTAATGATAAATTGATAATCGACTCTTTATCTGGAGATGGAATAAACGAAATAGTAGAATAAGACGTTATTCCAGCTAAAAGCGATTGTCAAACACAAATCAGAGAATTCAAATAGTGCTAGTAAACGCAAATATATATGTTATTTTAAGAAATAGATTGAATAGCAGTGCATGAAATAACATTGATATCACTTAATTATATGATATTTTTAATAGTAAATACCTCACTATTACATGTAATAATAATTAAAGACAATGTTGTCGTCGTTGTCGTCGTCGTCATCATCATTATTATTATTATTACTATTATTATTACTATTATTACTATTATTATTATTTGTTGTTGTTGGTGTTGTGAATTGCAGGTCTAGCATATTATGTATGTATATTATGAGTAGAACGAGGGTGTAAGTTCACCAAGTTCTTTGGTGAACTCAAGTTTAAAACCATTGAATTGGCTTCAAATGACAAATTCGAACCGTTGAAATTCGTCTACTTTACGAGTGATGTGTTTATATGTGAAAATTTTAAACCTTCGATATAATTTAGTATAAAGTCAAACGGTCAAAATTAGAAGGTTAATAAATTAATTTTAATGCATTTATTTTTTGAACGTTTTTTTACCACTTGACTCTATGCAATTTTTTTTTTTTTTTTTACGTATAGATGCATCACTTGTAAGGTACATGGATTTCAACGGTTCAGATTCATCGTTTGAAGCCTATTCGATGAGTTTTAGGCTTTGAGTTAACCAAGATGTTTGGTGAACTTAAGAACACCCTAGTTGTACTCTGTATATTATTATTATTTGTTGTTGTTGTTGAGAATTCAAATGTTGTATGTATGTATTATGAGGAGGGATTCACTTACAATTAATATTTATAAGTAACAATATCTTACAACAATTTGATTTCGTAATTTTTAAAGTCCTAACAGTCGATCCAAACCGTTCAACATGATATCTCGTATTAATATGTGCTTGGAGATCAAATTTTATATTTTTCTGAATTTGTTTACTATTTATTAAGTATTTTATAAAACTGTTGTTTTTAGACAATTCCAAACCACTGAAAACAACATTTAAAAAAAAAAAAAATACTTAGTGTGTGTTTGGATCACCCAAGAATAGAGCTAATCTTGGGTTAGCTCCATTATTCTCAATTCTTGTTAATCCAAACATGAATTATAAAATTGGGTTAGCTCAAGAATAGCTCTATTCCACTAACCCATAGAAATGGTGAGTTAGCAAGAATAGAGCTTGTGGAGTTAGTGATATTAATAAAATATTTGATTCCTCTCAATTAGAGTTAGTTTAAATATTAAATTAGTATTAAATAAAATATTGGATTCGTATTAAATATAATATAATATTTGATTAGATTAGTATTAAATAAAATATTATTTTAAATATTAAATGTAATATAATATTAATTTAAAATATAGATTAATATTAAATAAAATATTAAATTAAAAATCAAATTATAGTTATTTAAATATTAAATATAATATAATATTAGTTTAAATATTATATTAGTATTAAATAAATATAATATGAGCTTAGATTAGTATTAACTAAAATATTAGTTGAAATATGATATTAGTTTAATATTAATTTAAATATTAAATTAGTATAAGCTAACCATAATATCAAATTAGATTAATATTAGATAAAATGTTAGATTACATAAAATATTATATTAAATATAATATAATATTAATTTAAATAGTAAATGTAATATAATATTACTTTAAATATTAGATTATAATAAAAAAATTAGATTAAAAATAAAATAGTATTATTTTAAATATTAAATATATTATAATGTTAATTTAAATATTAAATGTAATATAATATTACTTTAAATGTTAGTTTACTATTAAATAAATATTAGATTAATATAATATAATATTAGTTTAAATGTTAAATGTATAATAATATTAGTTCAAATATTATATTAGTATTAAATAAAATATTAAATTAGCATTAAATGAATAGAATGTCAGATTAAATTAGATTAGTACTAAATAAAATATTATATTAGTATTAGACAATATTAGTTTAAATGGAATATAATATTAGTTTAAATATTAGATTAGTTTAATTATTATTTTATTTAATCCCTCCATTGCTATTCCAAATATACAATCCAAACGACATTTTTACTAATCCGAATAGTTCGAAGTTAGTGCTATTCTCAAAACACTCGGGTTACCACTATTCTCAACCACTAATTCAAAAATCGCTATTCTTGTACTAATCCTTGCACGATCAAAATGCACCCTTTTAATAAACAGTAAAAAAAATATAAAATTTTAAATAACAATATTATTACAAAAATATAAAAATTTAAATAGTAAACAATAATGTTGTTTTTAAACAATTCTAGACCACACAAAAAAAATATAAAATTTGTTATCTAAACACATTTTAATGTAAATACCATGTTGAATAATTTGAATCGACTGTTTGAATTTTGAAAATTACAAAATCAAATTGTTATAAAATATTCTAACTTACAAAATATTATAAATGATCTTTCTCATATATTATATAGTGATGTGTGATGTGTCTTATATCTTTATGAAGAGACACGTGTTTAATTTTACAGGTGACATCCGAAAAGACACATGTTCAATTTTACAGGTGAGGTGACATCCGTCATTTTATGCAATCTTATTTTGTTTCATCCAGTTATAATTGATGCTTTGAAAGCATGTTCACTTGTCATGAAATTATTACTAAACATAAAATGCACAAATTGTTATGGTAATATGTAGGAATTATCGTTCTAGTGAATAATTATTGGAGTTTAATTTTATTTAAAGAGTTTGATATAAATACTTATTTTTTCTCATTAATAATTATCAGTACAATTTGAATAAAATTGCTAATAGAGTAAATTCTAGCAAAATCGATATATTAAAGTGAATATTTAATATTCATATATCACAATTAGGTGAGCTTAACAAAATTAAAATATTTCTCAATTTGCTTATCATTGTATTAACTAAACGAAATTACAATGAACCGTAATTAATTTCTATTATCATCTAGGACCTCCATTCCACAAAATTTTGGGGTAAATAATTTGACAGAGCATTTTTTATTTTATGCAGCTCGTGGACAATAAAATCAAAACAACGCTCCATATGGTTCGTGCACTGCATAAAGCCAAAACTGCACTGTTAAAATTAATATTTCATAAATATTAGATTCTGATCAGAGTTAGAAAAACCGTCCGATCAACTAAATTAAAAAGTCGTTCGTCTGATCGAGCATTCAAAACATTTGATTTATGAATAGATAGAATTTTGAAATTTCAGAAAATATTTAATTTCCTAATCGAACCTCCGAATATTTTTTGTTGTACCTAAAAGATGCAAAAACGATGGAACAAATTACTGCTCCATTTATGGAGAAATTAATGCACATACCTATCCCTACTTCCCAGCATGAGTCGCTGAAAACTAGACCCCACCAGTCAGAAAAAGACCCCTTCCCGAGCCGAAAAAGGTAATAACAAATTACAACGGTCTTGTCTTTATGCTTCCAGAGGACTCGCCCAAGACATTTTTTTTAATTAAACTGGGTCCGTCTTGTCGGTGAGAACTTTAAATTAAAGTGAGCCAACATCTCAGTTGTAAGCGGCTTGTGAAATCTGTGGTCCTGGACCATTCAAAATATTTACTAGATAAAACGGTCACATTCCTCGGAATTCGAATTATTTTGAGTCTAAGCGGAGGGGAGAATGGAGTTCGAATCCTCTTGGGTACCTGACCGGTACTGTTACTAGAATTAATACATCCAGATCGTTATTTTAATCTGGCACGAATCATAAAGTATCAATAAGTAAATCTGGACCGTAAATTTTTGGAGTCCACGTTACGGTACCTGTGAGGGAGGATACTTTGTTCAGAAAGAGGGAGCAAAGAGTAAAATACTTTCTTCTTTTCTTTACCTGAGAGAGGATACTTTGCTCTCAAAACTTCTCTCTCTGTACTATCGTGTGAATTAGCATCAATGGAAGAAAGTTCTCTCTCTACTCCTTCGCGAACCCTAACCCTAGAATCCATCCCCTGCAATGACTGTGAGAAAACAGATTCTCCTCGAATCCAACACAGTGCTGGTTTGTGTTCAGATGATCGAGACTCCATCGACTCCATGATCTTAGTTTGTGGTCCGAGGCTAATTAGATCTGGATTCTGGCAATCCAATTGTCTTCGAGGTATATTTTGCGTTGATCTATTTGTTTCGATTAAAATTCAAGCAAGAATTAGTAACAGTCGTGATGATTTCTTGATTTTTCAATTCTTCCGATTTTTTCCTTGATTTATTTGTTTTGATTAAAATGCAAGTAAGATTTAGTGATAATCGTGATCTATTTTTAGAGAGGTAAAAATTCATAAAATTTCTCTGAGCTTCCCCTTTTCTTTTGTTGATTATTGATGCAATTTCTCCGGTTAATAACTTCTGAAATACATCACGTTTATAATTCCAGTTAAAATATCTTGCTATTAAACCAAATTAGTTGTTTATGTAAGTCATAATGCAATAGGTATAAATTATGAATATTGTGTCAAAATTAACTGGTTTATATTTTATATTTCTTTTGCAGATAATGTGGTAATGTTTATGAACTGTGGAGGCAGTAAAATAGAGGGGACTGGACCCAGTGACAAAATTTCTGAAGATTCATGCTTTGAAGGAGGCGATGTGATAGAAACAGGAGAACCCATAGCTGGTTCTGGAAGTTACACTGCCTTATACCAGTCTGCCCGGTATGGGGCTTTCTCCTACAAAATTGACGGAATTACCCCTGGGCAGTATTTTGTGGATTTACATTTTGCTGAGATAGTAAACACGTTTGGTCCCAAAGGGATGCGAACTTTCGATATTTTTGTCCAAGAGGAGAAGGTAACTTACTCTAGTTTCCCCTTTTATCAGCTTTCTAATTTTGTTTAATTGAAAACTTGGAAGTTTAATTAACACATAATTGTACAATTGAGTTTGTTTGCACACTAGTTGAACCCTTACAGTGTAATTATTTTTTGCAACCTTGGTCATTGCGTGCTTCAGTTATGTGTAATTGACTCCAATTCTGTAATTATTAAATATCTTTGCTATGTAAAATCTCTTATGCTCTTAACAGTTAACACTGTATTTCCATACTTGACTTCTAAGTGTACACATAATTGTACAATTGAGTTTGTTTGCACACTAGTTGAACCCTTACAGTGTAATTATTTTTTGCAACCTTGGTCATTGTGTGCTTCGGTTATGTGTAATTGACTCCAATTATGTAATTATTAAATATCTTTGCTATGTAAAATCTCTTATGCTCTTAACAGTTAACACTGTATTTCCATACTTAACTTCTAAGTGTGCCATGAAAAATTAACTAAGATTCTAATGCAACCTTTTCATCATTACAGATAGTGTCTGGGCTTGATATATACAAAATTGTAGGAGCAAACAGAGCACTACAAATTGTAGATATCAGGGCTTCTGTGGTGCTAAATGAACCACTGGTAATTAATTTCCAAAGCTTGACAGGAAGCCCTATAATTTGTGGCATTGCAGTCCGCAAAGCCTTGGCATTGCCTCGTAAGTTTTGTTTAATTGGGGTAATTTTTCATTTTTACCTTTGTGGCATTGCAACACAAGGAATATCAAGTATACCCTTATAAAACATAGACAAACCCCTTATAAGATGAGAATGTCATATGTACTGTTACATGTTACATCTTTATTAGTGTGAGGGAAAGAGGGATTTTTGGAGCTTCAAAAATAATAGAAGCGTGAGGTATATGTGGTATTTGTAGTGTTTTGAAGGGGCATACAAAATATACGCAGATTATGTGAGCATATGTGATGCTTTTTCCTTTTCTTTTGTTTGGACATGAGTCATTAAATTGATGGAGTGTACCTAACTTTTCGAATTCATAACAGCTGTTGCAGCAAAAATGGGGGATCTGATGGACACGTCTGCTGTACAGGTTAGGATAATATAATGACTTTCAGAAATATCAATATTTCATAACATTTAACAAATAGCAACTTCATATGCACGGCCAATGCACAAAGTTTCTAAACAGATTGGAACTTCACCTCTGATTTGCAAATGCAATGTTTTGATAAAGCATATGCCTTAAAACTTTTATAATTTGCAAAAAGGATCCAATGCACGGCCAATGCACAAAGTTTCTAAACAGATTGGAACTTCACCTCTGATTTGCAAATGCAATGTTTTGATAAAGCATATGCCTTAAAACTTTTATAATTTGCAAAAAGGATCCAGAGAATGTTCTAACTAAAAAGCTATAGGAAATTATTGGGGGCGTATATGCATATGGAATCATGTACATTTAAATATTATTCTGATTTTGTTGTTGAAAATCCATTAATTAATTGATTCTTTTTTTTTCTTAAATATAGAACAAAGTGCGGGGCACACTAATAGCCAGGTACGAGAAGAAAATTCAAGATTTAATCAGTGAATGTGCAGCAAAATCCGAAGAGTGCTTTAATGCCTGGTGCTGTGTGGAATCTACAAGTGAGAATCTCCGCCAGATAGAGATGGAGCTGGACAGTAAAAGTTTGAAAAATGGCACTCTTGGTACAAATCTGAAGTTGTTGTTAATAATTTCTTATATCTTGCAGGTAAAAGCACTGTGATGTAATGTTAAATTGTTTTTGGTTATAGAGCAAACTGTAGAAAGACTAACCGGAGAACTCAATGAGCTAGCTGAGAAATATCAGCACGATAAGAAGCGATGGGCCCAGGCAGTTTCTGATTTAGAAAGAAAAATCAAGGTAAATTTGAACTTGCATATAATAAGGATCGAACAAATATTTTCAACTTGTTTAGCTATAACTAGTTTTCTAATTTGTATATATATTGGTTTTAGGTTATGAAAGAAGAACAGGCTAAGCTTTCGAAAGAGGCACACGCATGTGTAGATCCTATTCCTGATCTTGATAAAATGACTAAGGCTGTGCAGGCATTAGGTAGTTTCTTACACAGATAAATTAAATTACTAAGTAGTTAACTTCTTACTAAGTTGGATACTATACTTAATAGCACCTCTTATATTGAAATAATGTAGTTGCACAAGGTGAAGAACTCAAGAGCAAGTACAGTGAGGAGATGGCAAGGAGCAGAAGACTATTTAATGAACTTCAAGAGTCGAAGGGTATCACTGTCATTTCTGATATTCTCTCTTGCATATTTCTCCAAATATGTTTCATTCAATTCGCACATCATATGTTTCATTCAATTTGTATTACAGGGAATATCAGGGTTTTCTGTCGCTGCCGTCCTGTGAACAATGATGAAATGTCATCTGGATACAAAGCAATAGTTGATTTTGACACTGCTAGAGATGGTGAAATTGGCATCCTGACAGGTGGTGCCACCAAGAAGACATTCAAGTTTGACCGCATTTTCACCCCAAAAGATGACCAAGGTAAGTTAAATAAATTAAAATAAAATCTAACATCTCTAAAGTTGCATGTGTTAAGGCATTTATTATTAAGCAGCTGATGTGTATGCCGATGCCTCCCCTTTGGTGACGTCAGTATTGGATGGTTACAACGTGTGCATATTTGCATATGGACAGACCGGTACTGGAAAAACCTTCACTATGGAGGGCACTGAGAGGAAACGAGGTGTGAACTATCGCACACTTGAGGAGTTGTTCAAAATTGCCGAGGAGAGAAAAGAAACAGTTTCTTATGACATATCTGTCAGTGTCCTTGAGGTGTACAATGAGCAGATTCGTGATCTGCTCAACTCCAACCCGTCATCAAAGAAGTAATAATTCTAAAATTTCTGATCTAAATATATGCATTGTTTTATACATGATAATTAAAATTATACCATTTATACTTGCTTAAAATGTTGAGTCTGTTATGATTTGAGGTTAGACTTGAGATAAGGCAAGCAGGAGGAGAAGGGCTGCATCACATCCCGGGTGTAGTTGAGGCAAAGGTTGAGAGCACAGAGGAGGTGTGGGATGTGTTGCAAGCAGGAAGCAATGCAAGGGCCGTTGGTTCAAACAATGTTAACGAGCACAGTAGTCGCTCTCACTGGTTAATCAATCAATCTCCCCACCTTTGTCCTTAATTAATTAATTTAATTCGTGAACTTTTTCTAGTATTCATTTTGTTTATAATTTTTGTTTTGTTTTACAGCATGCTTTGTATAATGGTGAAGGCAAAGAATTTAATGAATGGAGAGTGCACAAAAAGCAAGCTATGGCTGGTGGACCTAGCAGGGAGTGAGAGGCTGGCCAAGACTGATGCGCAAGGAGAAAGACTAAAAGAGGCTCAGAACATCAACCGGTCACTCTCTGCTCTAGGAGATGTCATATCTGCTCTTGCAAACAAAAGCACCCATATCCCATATAGGTTAGTACTAAAATTCTCGTGCTATTCAGTAGTTGCTAGTATACCCTCATGAATTGCTGTTAGTTTTTAACTTTTAGCATAACCTTTTATGTTTCTGTCTTGAACTTCAATCTTAATTGTTATTTTGGTCACTTGTGTTTGTAAGAAATTTTCAGGATAAAAATACAACCAAGATATCATGAAATATTACAAAAAAAAAGACGATAACTGCTACAGTACTGTTAATCTATTTTTTAAGCCCTCAGCAGGTTCTTATTACAAATAATTTGATAGTTTAACAGAAGCTATTTTGTTTGCAGTGCAAAAATAATTACCAAAAAGTAATATTTGAAATTTCATTAAGTTTGCATCGTGTGCTAAAAATCTTTTTCAGTTCATGAGTAATTTACTATCAATTAATTCACTTAATGATTAATTGCGCTGAATGTGCTATAATGACTAATCATAGATATTGTTTACTTTTTTTTGTTGAATACTCTAATAAATATTTGTTAATGTTTACCTTTTTCTAGGAATTCAAAGCTGACACATTTACTGCAAGATTCACTTGGTATGTTTTAACAGTACAAGTCCCACTTAATTCTAAAACTGCTCAATGTCTTGAAACATTTTTTAATCTATTGCCTGTTTAATTATATTACATTAAATAACAGGGGGTGACTCTAAGGCGTTGATGTTTGTGCAAATCAGTCCTTCTGACAATGACCTAGGAGAGACTCTCAGCTCCTTGAACTTTGCTAGCCGTGTCCGTGGCGTAGAGCTGGGCCCTGCAAAGAAACAGGCTGACACATCAGAAGTTCTGAAGATGAAGCAAATGGTCAGTACATTTACAAGATTTTCTATATAGTTTTAAGAGTAAAATGCTACGAGTATTGTAAAATTGACCCCCATATTCAACATGATAATACTTAATAAATTTTTCTTTCTATGCTTTTGAAGATTGAAAAGTCAAAACAAGAGGCCAGACTCAAGGACGAGAATATTCGCAAGTTAGAAGAGAATTGCCACAACTTGGAAAATAAGCTCAAAGGGAGCAATAAGAGCCTTCAAGAGAAGGTATAATTGATGTTTATTTTATTATTTTTCTAATGTGAAAATCCTGAGCCTGATGTGGAGCATAAGGCAGTGTTTATACTTTTTATTTTTTTTATTGAAGGTGGAAATTCAGAAGACTGAGTTCCAAGCTACTTTAGAGAAGCAGAATCGCCAGTTCTCAGAAAAAATGAAGGAGAAGGATGAGAATATTCGCAAGTTAGAAGAGAATATCCACAACTTGGAAAATAAACTCAAAGGGAGCAATAAGAGCCTTCAAGAGAAGGTATAATGGATGTTTATTTTATTATTTTTCTACTGTGAAAATCCTGAGCCTGATGTGGAGCATAAGGCAGTGTTTATACTTTTTATTATTTTATTGAAGATGGAAATCCAAAAGACCGAGTTCCAAGCTACTTTAGAGAAGCAGAATCGCCAGTTCTCAGAAAAATTGAAGGAGAAGGATGAAATATGCTTGACTCTCCATCGAAAGGTAATAAACCAAATTCTTAATCTTTCTTGGTTTTTGAATATAACTTCTGATCACTTCGAATAAAACCTCTATTTATATTTTAGGTGAAAGATTTGGAAACCAAATTGAGGCAACATCAAGGTCAGAGCACAGAGAATATACTTCTTCAACAAAAGGTAAGTTATCAAATTATAATGTTTTTTTTTTTTTTTTGCCAATATGGCCTCATTAACAAGCTCCATTTCAATTTCAAAAGGTGGAAAAGAAATAAAAGATTCATCTGTTTGTAAGAAGATAGAAGGAAACTTTTTGTTATGAAATTGCAAATTCACCTTGTAATTCTTTCCACAAGTAATGAAAATTTGAAATAAATAACTGAAGTAATTCATTTATTTTACTGGTAAAAAGATGAGTTTCCTTGTATTAAAAGGCAATTTGTTGCTCTTCTCCAACACATTCATTTATTTTTAAGGCACCTTGAACCGTAGTATGGACTAATCTGCGCTATGCATAGTACCATAGGCCTCACTCTTGATATATCTGAAATAAAGGTTTATTTTTTGAGCTGAAACCTGTTACAGATCTGTTTACATGTAATGCAAACAGTAAGTTAGTAGGAATTTTTTTTTGTTGTGGGGGCAAAATTATTTTACTTTTTGTTATGAAAATTGTAACTACACCTTCTAATTCTTTCCACAAGTAATGAAAAATTGAAATAAATAACTGAAGTAATTCATTTATTTTACTGGTAAAAAGATATGTTTCCTTGGATTAAAAGGCAATTTGTTGCTTTTCTCCCCATTCATTTATTTTTAAAGGCACCTTGAACCGTAGTATGGACCAATCTGCGCTATGGATAGTACCATAGCCTCACTCTTGATATATTTGAAATAAAAGTTTATTTTTTGAGCTGAAACCTGTTACAAATATGTTTACATGTAAATGCAAACAGTAAGTTAGTAGGATTTTTTTTTCTTGTCGGGCAAACTTAACATCTAAGTAATAGGGTGCAAAGATCAAGTTCCCATACACTTGAAATGGTTAATTATTTTCTTTTTGGGTGCTGTTACACTTAAAAAAGTGGTGATACTGTTACACTTAACAAGTAAAAAATTCTTCTTGGTTGCAGGTGAGAGACCTCGAAACAATGCTTAAGGAATTGAGAGAGAAACCAGCACAGATGAACTATTTCGCGACCCCCAAAGCGAATGAAACAGACCAAAGCATTATTCTCGGAAACTCTAATTATAACAAACCACCAGTTGCTGCCACAGTTCCAATGAAAGACTCTGTATTACTTTCGGGTGTTGAGTCTCTGCACGAGATCAAAAGGAAGAGAATAAGCAGAGATTCTGTACCAGGAGACAATGAGAACATTGTTCCAGTTGTTGAAGTAAAGAAGAAGAGTTTGTTGATTGAATCGGGTAATAGTAGCAAGACAAGGAGAATAGACCCGACAAGGGGACTTGCAAGGTTGACCAGGTCAACTGTTGGTGCCAGTAGTATCCACAAAGCACTGCCTAATGGGAGGGCAGTAGGGAAAGAGCAGCCGACCGGGAGTAAGATGCGAGGGTGGGCCCGGTAGCAGATTTTTTTTTTGTTGAGTTTAGAAGTGAATTTATCTCATCAGGTGGTGGTCTGTGTGTGATATGTTAGTGACTTGCTAGGCAATGTTAGTAATATCGATTGCCTTTTTTTGTATCCTGATTCCTGTGTGAGCTGGGGCTGTGTGCTTTCATGTTTTATATTGATAGCATGCTAGTTTTGTACATTTGTATTTTTTATTATAGCCGATTATTTCCGATTAATCGTTTGGTGGTACCATGTCTGTTCGACAACCACATACCGTTATTTACAACATTGATCATAACACGTTAATCACGCCGTGATCATACGTGATGTATCCAAATTTTCGAAAGATAGTCATGACACAGGACACAAGACACGCGAGTCACAGTACGTAATTGTCACATGTGCCGTGATATATTTAATTGTACTGAGATTTTTTTAGATCCCTATCCACTACTCTATTTTAATTCGTCAGAAATTATTTTTTTATATTTTTGTCAATATTTGTGCCTACCCTTAGATCAAAATCCTGAATCTGCACAATAAAATCTTCCCCAACAATCTATTCTCCGCAAAAAAAAGTGCAATTAAAGCTAGGCATGATACTAATTGCCCCATTCCATCCTGCCAAAGTATTAGATCTATTCTCTGCAAAAAAAAAAGTGCAATTAAAGCTAGGCTTGATACTAATTGTCCCATTCCATCCTGCCAAAGTATTAGATCTATTCTCCGCAAAAAAAAAAAAAAGTGCAATTAAAGCTAGGCTTGATACTAATTGCCCCATTCCATCTTGCCAAAGTATTAGATTTGAAAACCAAACTGCACGCCAACTATTTCCCATTCTCCAAGTTATTCTTCTTAACATGCACAATAAAACCTTCCCCAACAACAGCTACTATCACGCTTTCAAAACAAAAAAAAAAAACCTTCCCCAACAAACTATCCTCCGCAAAAAAAAGTGCAATTCAAGCTAAGCGTGATACTAATTGCCGCATTTCATCCTCCCAAAGCATTAGATTTGAAAGCAAAATGGCCTCCGAATTACGTCCGGTTATGCCAGTTGATCTTTTCATGGCAGCAGTAGAAGGTAACAGCGATGTATTAATACCACGTCTCGGACTACAGCCTGAAGAAACAATGGATCAAATTCAGGTAATATTTCTCAAACTATTTATTGTTATATAGTCTGTATTCTGTAACACTACTTAGGACCATTATTGTTAGGGAGGCGCTATTTTGAGAGCTCAAAATACAATATTGAGGGCTCTGAAATTTTTTTTTTTTCTTTATATCAGTTTTGCCCTTGATTAAGACTTTACATATATGCTAAGATCTGTGGATAATTAATGTATTGCAAATTAAGAAATTTAAAATCCTAATTTTTGTCATAAATGAGATACGACCTTATGTATCTTCTCAAATTTATAATTTTACAAGTACAAGTTACATATGTATCCAAGAATTTATGCTGATATAAAAATTATTATAATAAATACATTTAAGTCGTTAGTTACTCAGAAAAAAAAAAACAGAAAGAAAAAAAATAAACAAAATGTTTGCATCATGAAATTGTGGGAAAAAAGAGTTTGCTATTTCATAGTAGTTAAGTTTGGTAGTTCATATTATAATTTTTTTTTACTATTAAATTATTATAATAAATACATTTAAGTCGTTAGTTACTCAGAAAAAAAAAACAGAAAGAAAAAAATAAACAAAATGTTTGCATCATGAAATTGTGGGAAAAAAGAGTTTGCTATTTAACAAAATGTCTCACATCAGTTTTTTTTTTTTTACTATTAAATTTTGAAGTTAATATTATTATTTGACGTTGTCGATTAACATAATAAATTTACTAAAACTTTAATAATTTACATTCACGCGCTTTATTAGTTCTATAATTTTTTTATTAAGCTGAATTGTTATTTTTCAAATAACTTGTGTTAATACAAGTATTATTGATATATATAATTTTCAGGATTCTTATTATCTAACGGTCTAAGGTTAAAGTTTTGGTCAAAAATCTAATCCAACAAACCTTGTATTTACATACACTATGGGATACACATTTGTTAGTATTTTTTACAAATTTATTTTCATTGCTTTTGTTCATGTTTAATAGATTAATGATAATTAAAATTTACATGTAACTTTCAACAGCACAAAATAATATATTTTGTAATAGTATTTACTTTTGTTCATTCTTTTTTTGTGTCATGCGATGATTTTTATATTTAAACATATTGTCCAATGATGATAGAACAACTTTACATAAAAAAATATTATATCATACCAGATTATAATATTTAAGTTCATTTAAGATTGACGGCTGAGATAATTGGCAAACTACGTACTGAATAAGTAATGATATTAGCTTGTGAGATCACACGAGTAGAAGTAACAAAATATAATTCCCAAGAGAATAAGGTACACAATATGATTCTATAAAAGTAAATAATGTTGTTGTTCTAAATTAAAACGTTAAATTATTTTCTTAATTTTAATATATAATCTTATTTCAGTTTTAAATAAAAGTATTAAATAAGAGAAAAATTGACATGAAGAGAAAAAAAATTTTCTGAGTCCTGAAAATTGTAAATTAAGATCTCAATATAGCACTGCCCTTAATTTTAACATACGACTTAATTTTGCATTGCGTATCTTGTAATAGAGAAAGATAAATATTTCTTATATAAAAGCAATAAGGAATACATAGTGTCAACACGTTGATCGGTCTTTACTGAGATTAGTGTATGGCAAAGTTTGACGATTCTAAAGTTCTAAAGTTCTAAAGACTGCGGACTATATATATATGCTTCTTTGTTTCATGCAGTTCTCTTGTGGGCAGAGGCGGAGCCATGTACAGTGATTGGGTCAATTGACCTCCATTAATTTTCAATTTTTTTATATTTTTATATGATTTTCTATATATTTTAGGATAATATGCTATCGGTATTATCAAATTGATCCCAATTTAGTATGAAAAAAAAATATGATTGACTTCCAATATGTATTTGATCCCCATATATAGCTTGAAAGTCTGACTTTGCTTGTGGGACTAGAAGTATCTAGAACTCTGGTGATCCTTTTTGTTTTTTTCATAATATTTCAAAGAGCAAGATATTATCAATAATTGCTTCAGATCTAACTTTCTTCAATGAATTACATTTTCATTTTCAGAAAACATTTGAAATTACCAATATTGTTTTTAATTATCCGAATTATATTCGTATCTGTATTTGTATTCGAAAATTTGTAACAGATAAAAATACGGTTTAACCAATATCAAATCTGTATCTGACTGTTTACACCCTTAGATATTGCTGTTCAGAATTATAAAAGGAAGACAATGTAGAACCTAATGAAGAATTATTAATAATAAATATTAAGTATTCGAAGATTAAAAAAAAACTTTAAAATGACTTTATAAAATAATATGTATTAGATCTGTATTAAACGAAATATTTTCAAAATTATTCTATCTTTCCTGCATACATACATGTATATGAAAGAAATTATTAATGGATGCATCCTTTACAACTTTGAACTTGTACATACTTTTTTTTGTTCTCACACAGGCCCGGCCCGTAGCCTATTGCATTGCCACTTTTTACCACAGATAAGTTTTGAGTACAAGCATGTTAATCAATAATAAATTTTTATTTGATCAAATGCTCCTCCTTATCCTTTTTGTTTACCCCTGGTTCATTATAGACCAAAACACCTTTTCTGTTTTTACTTTATGGAGCACAGTTCACCAAATCTATTTAACAAAAGTGGGATGTGGCCCCTTTTTAACATCAATATTACATCTAAGTCTTCTAAATTTTCAAATATATCCCTATACTTACTAATACTTATTAATTAAAAATCCACTATTTTGTAATAACACATAATAATAATAATAATTGAAAATTAATATGTTTACAAAATACTAATTTCAACACTATTGACTCCTTATCAAGGTTCTAAATAGCGATTATCGCGTCATCGCTGTTAGGTTAAAAAAAAAAACTATTGTGAATAACATAGCTATGATGAAAACCATCCTACATAGTATTTTTTTTATAAAATATATATTATTAAATTCTACTAATTATCAACATAATGTAAAGTCTCACAGAGCAGTAAGTAACATTAAATTGATGAAGAAATTATAATATTCATATTGAACTAGTGCAAAATCCAAATATCTATTCAAAATACCCCTAGTAATATCATAAACTGTTTATTTTTTATTTTTTATTCAAAATAAGCTAAGCATCATGACATAAACTAATTATTTTTTATTTAAAATAATCTAAGAATCATGTCATATATAAATTATTTATAGTTTTCAGTTTGGGCCTTGCAACACTGCTCCTGACTATAACGGACCTCTATAATGGTCGTAGCTGAAATAGTGCACTTTTATCACATAGCTTAACGTTTAAGGTCCGAAAACACTATAGCACTGTTATAGTGTTGCTATAACGCGCTATTTATAACACTGCTCCTGACTAATGCGTATGCATGTTCAAATATCATTATTGTCAAATTTGTCATGTCTAAATTTACGATGCCAGCAATGGAAGTTTTCATTTTATGATACACATTGCAGTTTGTCTATTAGGTACTTAATTTCATCTTGCACAGAACCACTCAACTTTCATAGCACAACCATTTATACGTTCTAAATTAAAGCTTCTAAATATTTTTTCTAGTCACTTTACACATATAACATATCTATAAATTAGATGTAAATAATAATCTACAATTGCTTTTTCTTAAGATTAATAGCTTTAAATATCTACAAACAATCTTACTAATAAATTAGGTGTACATTGAAAGCTGTCGTTATGATCCGATGTGGCTGTCTATGTACAGCCGACTTTCTCAAATTCTCACAGTATTTTGGGATTTTAGAGGAGTTATTCTTAGAACTTTTGGTGAATGAGAACTTTTCGAAAAGAGCTCAATGGGTTGATTGTTGTTTTTAATATAGTGATAAATGGTTTTAATGCTCCTAATTAAGCTGAGTAATTGTCATGTGGATTAGCTTTGAGAGTATCGCTTTTTAATTGGAATGTTCCCCAACTTAATTAATTATGAGAGCAATAGATCATAGATGAGTCCTTAATTAGCTCCACTATCTTAATTGTTTTCTCAATCTAAGAAGACGATATATTTCAAATGGACCCTGATAACAATCCCCGCAAAAAACCCCGCACAAACTGTCAAAAATATCATGGGGGGGACCGCCCAGTCATTAATGCTCCGCAGAAACTGTTAGTATTTAACTTGAAGCATCAAAGTATTTATCTTGAATTCGCAAAGTATTAATCCCTATGCAATGATCTCTATTTAGGAAAGAATAAATCAACCCATGAGTTGTCCCCGCACAAAATTTCCTTTTTTTTTGAATCGTCCCCGCACAACTGGGGACCATTAAATAAGCAATCCCCTCATAAATACTTGTCATTTATCCCCGCACAAATTTTCCTTTTTTTTCTGGATTGTCCCCGCAAAACTGGGGACCATTAAATAAACAATCCCCTCACCCAATGATAAATACTTCTCAGACATAAGGATAAATACTTTATGATACATTGATAAATATTATATGTTACATGGATAAATACTTATCAGACATAATTGCAACTTTTAGTACAATATCAATGATAAATACTTCTCAGACATAAGGATAAATACTTTATGATATATGGATAAATACTATATGTTACATAGGTAAATACTTCTCAGACATAATTGCAACTTACAGTAAAACATCTGTGACAATGATAAATACTTCCCATATATAATCGTAAATACTTGTCATAACAACGATAAGTACTTTCTTGAACTTTGTTCTTGAACTTGTCAATAAGTAATGTTTAATCAAATCAAAGTATTATCATGTCAGGGACAATGATAAATACTTCTCAGACATAAGGATAAATACTTGTCAGAACAATGATAAATACTTTCTTGAACATCAATAAACAGATTAATATTTATTAGCGGGAATTGTTATTAAAGGATAGTATAATTAATGCGTGGATTGTTATTAGAGGACAGTATAATTAATGTGGGGATTGTTAATTAATGCGGGGATTGTTATTAAAGGGCAGTAATTAATGCGGGGATAAATGGAAATTCTTAGAGGAATTAGTGCGGGGATAAAAAGCAATTAAGGGAGTTAATTTGGAGAGAGAGAGTGCGGGGTTAAATGGGGGGACAGGGTTGAGGGGATTGTTATAATTATTCATTTCAAATATGTTCAATTTCGATGCTTTAATGAAATTTTACAATGTTTTTTTAATCAGGTGACAGTAGAGGCCACTCATTTTTCTCTCGAACAAATAAAGACTGAACTCAAAAGTGCAGCGGGTTTTGGAGACACGGTTCTTCATCTACTTGTTACTCACGGGCACAATGTGCTCGCTTTGAAGCTTTTCCAAAGAGATAGGTCCTTGTTGCATGCACAGAACAAGATGTCAGAGACTCCCATGCACTGTGCTGCGATGGTTGGAAATGGGGAGTTCATGTGCAAACTCATTGAACTTGATCTTGATATTGTGAAGGATGCTATCAAAGAAATAGATGAAAATGGAGATACACCCTTTCACGTTGCAGCCAAACATGGTCATGTGCATGTCATCCGGAAGCTCATGGAGTGGGATCCAAAAATAGCACACAGGGTCAACAACGAAATGCTATGTCCATTACACATAGCTATAATGAAGAATTATACAAGGATGGCAAAAGAAATGTTAAAAGTTGATCCTACTCTGGCATGCATTCCATTTTCAGATGGAATGTTTCCGGTTCATGTATCTGCACGAATGGGCAACATTGAGCTGGTGAAACATTTCATAAAAGAGTACCCTAATTATGCTACATTGTTGGATCGACGTGGAAGAAATCTTTTTCATATTGCTGCGGAAAAGAACCAACCAAAAATTTTTACGGGTTTATTTGAAGACAGCAATATGAGACAAATGATAGCAGCAATGAATAATGCAACGGATAATGAAGGAAATACACCGTTGCACATTGCAGCAATGATGGGACACAAGTCAATCATGGAAGCTATTTGGGAAAAGAAGATGGGTATCAATGTCAAAAAAATCCGAAACAATGAAGGGTTAACGCCATTCAAACTTTCAGTGAGGCAACAACTGGAAACTAACGAGGTATGCTTAAATTAACAAACACTTTATAAAATTATTTCTTGATAAAATTAGTTAACTAGCGTTAAGTTAGAGTGTGATGTAATCACCAAGAGAGGTTGATGGGTACAACTCCAAAAGTCTATCGAGTTGGGTTTAAATGACGAATTTATTAAATAGTTGAAATCCATCTATTTCATTAGTGATATATGTATATGCAAAATTTTGAAAGTTTCAAATACATTTATTACAAGATCAAGTGGTCCAAAGAAATGGACTCAAGAATTCTAACTGTAAGAGGGCATATTAAAAAAAAAAAATGTGAGGGCAACTTTGTAATTTTATATTATTTTGAGGATATTAAAAAATCGGATATCAGTTGCGTAAAAGTGTGAATTGTTAAATTTGGCAACTATTGACTGTAATAAATTAATTAAGATGTGACATCCTTCTAATCATTGTTCATTAGAACTGTTGGTACTTGTAAATGAATGCTCTGTTTTGGTTAATAAATATTATAACAGACATTTTTGTTCTCTTACAGTATATTGATGAAAATCGCATTGAAAGCTACGAGTCTGCTTTTGGTACAAAGTTTACTCAAGTGTGGTTTCACAATGTAATGATACCAGCACCCACAAATAAATGGGAGAAAGTTCAAGTTATCGGACTGGGCTCCGTACTTATTACAACTGTAGCATTTGCTGCCGCTTTCACAGTCCCAGGAGGTTATAACCAAGATAACGGTACACCAGTTCTAGGGAAGAAATATATGTTTCGAGCATTTATTGTAGCAAACACCTTGGCATTTATACATGGATTTCTAAGCTTATTTGTGCTTCTTTGGGAACCTCGAGTCTATCACGGTAGCCTTCGTTTTGCAAAATTATTTTTTCTATTTGCAGCGAGTAGTATAGTTGTGGCATTTGGATTGGGAATGTATGTGACGCTTGCTCCAACTTGCTATCCTATCGCTGTTCTAGTCCTTGTTATAACTTTGATTACAGGGTCTCCTGTTGGGATATCTTGTATTACAGAGTATGGACCAACAATTATGGAAGGCGATATTTTTTCTAAAGATAGTAATATGATCATTTTTGTTATTGTATTATGGGTCACTATATTCCTGGTCATTTTCTGCCTGGCCTTAGCGTAGCTCATTTTCCATTTCCATTCTCTATCCACGTCAGGCTCATCATGTATTTTTTTTTTTTTAATGTTGTTTTATTTATGACATATACCGGAACATCTGTACTACTTCACTTAATTAGATTTTCTCATAATTGATATTTCTTATTTTTTTTTTTTTCTGTTTTTACTGAATATTTCCCTGTACGAGCCAGGTTTTTACAGAAGCTTTTGTTATTTTACATTGGAAAATTAATTGTCTTTCTAGATATCAGTTACGTATGGGCTCCCTTCTCGTGCTGACGGCTATTAATTTCGGGCTTTTGTTATGTATGGACTGCTGTAGATAATTTCGGGCTTTTCAAGTTAAAGGTGTCTACGTGGCCGATATATGTTACTCGGCTGACGGCTAGTAATCATGAGTAGGGGTATTCAAACGGTTCGGTGGAATGGTTCTGTTTTTCGGTTTAACTGAATCGGTTAGGTTGAAATTTTGAATTATTTCGGTTGAAATGAATTGGTTCGGTTTAGACTTTTTAAAACCAATTAAATCAAACCAACTAAATTATATTAGTTCAACTATGATTTATATTTTGTTTGGTTATGTTATATCCCGAAATTTTAAAATATGATTAATTATGCTAATTTAAAATTTTCACTCAAGGTAAAATTTTACTAGTTAAACTAATGATCATTTAGAATTATATTATTAATTTATAATGTAAATTGAAATTTTTGAGATATAAATAATTTATGAAACTATGTAATTAAAATGAGAATTAGAAAATAAAATGAAATGATTCGTGTAAAGAAATAAATAAATAGATTTGTAATTAGTAGAATAAATATACAAATTTTTGTACGAATAATTTTATATATAAATTTTACATTTTATTTATTTAGGAATTATAAAGGAGTTTGGCTAATATAACATCAGTGTCATTTCAGTCTATATAACATCAACTCTAAAACCTATTAAATCGACTTCGAACGACTAATCCAAACCGTTCAAACCGATTTACATTATGAGTGATGCGTTTACATACAATTTTTTTTATATTTTCGAGTTATTTTAGTATCAAATCAAGCGGCAAAAATATTGAAAAATTAATGTATTAAAATTAATTTAAAAACTCACACATTTGACCGCTTGACTTAATACTAAATAAATTCGAAAAATTATAAATTTTGCATGTAAACGCACAACTAATGAAGTAGATGGGTTTGAACGGTTTGGATTCACCGTTTGAAGTCGATTTGATAGGTTTTAGAGTTGGTGTTATATACGTTGAAATAACACTGATGTTATACTAGCCAAACTCATTATGAAGATGTGATTGGTTAATTATATGTATATATATATATATACACTAAATTGAAATCAAATTATAAACACTTGAAAATGCCCGTACGACATTATGAAAATTTTACGAGACCTTCATCCAAATTCTTTATAATATAGCGCATCTTAAATAATCAAACGAAACTGTATATTGGAAATCAGAATTATTTAAACCATTGATCAAGTTAATTTATGGTTACACTAAATAAATTTTTATACTATGCTTTTGCTTCCTGTCAAATTCGCACCATTAGGGCTGCAAACAAACCGAACCATATCATATCAGCCCTAGTTTGAATTCGAATTCGAAATAATTTCAAACCAAATCCAGTTCGAAATTGAAATACATTTCAAACCTAAAATGCCAGTTCGAATTTGGTTCGGTATAATTCGAACTAGTTCGATATGATTCGAAATTAGTTCGAAATTGAGCACTGGAAGGAGAGAGGAGAAAGAGTGAAGAAATTAAGCACTGGAAGAGCGAAAAGGTTTGTTACAATCTGGAGAGAAGAAATTAAGTACTGGAAGGAGAGAATTGCCACAGTGAAAATTGACCCCCATATTTAACATAATAATACTTAATAAATTTTTCTTTCATTGCTTTTGAAGATTGAAAAGTCAAAACAAGAGGCCAGACTCAAGGACGAGAATATTCGCAAGTTAGAAGAGAATTGCCACAACTTGGAAAATAAGCTCAAAGGGAGCAATAAGAGCCTTCAAGAGAAGGTATAATGGATGTTTATTTTATTATTTTTCTAATGTGAAAATCCTGAGCCTGATGTGGAGCATAAGGCAGTGTTTATACTTTTTATTTTTTTTATTGAAGGTGGAAATTCAGAAGACTGAGTTCCAAGCTACTTTAGAGAAGCAGAATCGCCAGTTCTCAGAAAAAATGAAGGAGAAGGATGAGAATATTCGCAAGTTAGAAGAGAATTGCCACAACTTGGAAAATAAACTCAAAGGGAGCAATAAGAGCCTTCAAGAGAAGGTATAATGGATGTTTATTTTATTATTTTTCTACTGTGAAAATCCTGAGCCTGATGTGGAGCATAAGGCAGTGTTTATACTTTTTATTATTTTATTGAAGATGGAAATCCAAAAGACCGAGTTCCAATCTACTTTAGAGAAGCAGAATCGCCAGTTCTCAGAAAAATTGAAGGAGAAGGATGAAATATGCTTGACTCTCCATCGAAAGGTAATAAACCAAATTCTTAATCTTTCTTGGTTTTTGAATATAACTTCTGATCACTTCGAATAAAACCTCTATTTATATTTTAGGTGAAAGATTTGGAAACCAAATTGAGGCAACATCAAGGTCAGAGCACAGAGAATATACTTCTTCAACAAAAGGTAAGTTATCAAATTATAATGTTTTTTTTTTTTTTTTGCCAATATGGCCTCATTAACAACCTCCATGTCAATTTCAAAAGGTGGAAAAGAAATAAAAGATTCATCTGTTTGTAAGAAGATAGAAGGAAACTTTTTGTTATGAAAATTGCAAATTCACCTTGTAATTCTTTCCACAAATAATGAAAATTTGAAATAAATAACTGAAGGAATTCATTTATTTTACTGGTAAAAAGATGAGTTTCCTTGGATTAAAAGGCAATTTGTTGCTTTTCTCCAACACATTCATTTATTTTTGAAGGCACCTTGAACCGTAGTATGGACTAATCTGTGCTATGCATAGTACCATAGGCCTCGCTCTTGATATATCTGAAATAAAAGTTTATTTTTTGAGCTAAAACCTGTTACAAATCTGTTTACATGTAATGCAAACAGTAAGTTAGTAGGAATTTTCTTTTTGTTGTGGGGGCAAAATTATTTTACTTTTTGTTATGAAAATTGCAACTACACCTTGTAATTCTTTCCACAAGTAATGAAAATTTGAAATAAATAACTGAAGTAATTCATTTATTTTACTGGTAAAAAGATGAATTTCCTTGGATTAAAAGGCAATTTGTGGCTTTTCTCCAACACATTCAATTTTTTTTAAAGGCACCTTGAACTGTAGTATGGACTAATCTGCGCTATGCATAGTACCATAGGCCTCACTCTTGATATATCTGAAATAAAGGTTTATTTTTTGAGCTAAAACCTGTTACAAATCTGTTTACATGTAATGCAAACAGTAAGTTAGTAGGAATTTTTTTTTGTTGTGGGGGCAAAATTATTTTACTTTTTGTTATGAAAATTGCAACCGCACCTTGTAATTCTTTCCACATGTAATGAAAATTTGAAATAAATAACTGAAGTAATTCATTTATTTTACTGGTAAAAAGATATGTTTCCTTTGATTAAAAGGCAATTTGTTGCTTTTCTCCATTTTAAAGGCACCTTGAACCGTAGTATGGACCAATCTGCACTATGGATAGTACCTTAGCCTCACTCTTGATATATTTGAATAAAAGTTTAGTTTTTGAGCTGAAACCTGTTACAAATATGTTTACATGTAAATGCAAACAGTAAGTTAGTAGGATTTTTTTTTCTTGTCGGGCAAACTTAACATCTAAGTAATAGGGTGCAAAGATCAAGTTCCCATACACTTGAAATGGTTAATTATTTTCTTTTTGGGTGCTGTTACACTTAAAAAAGTGTTGATACTGTTACACTTAACAAGTAAAAAATTCTTCTTGGTTGCAGGTGAGAGACCTTGAAACAATGCTCAAGGAATTGAGAGAGAAACCAACACAGATGAACTATTTCGCGACCCCCAAAGCGAATGAAACGGACCAAAGCATTATTCTCGGAAACTCTAATTATAACAAACCACCAGTTGCTGCCACAGTTCCGATGAAAGACTCTGTATTACTTTCGGGTGTTGAGTCTCTGCACGAGATCAAAAGGAAGAGAATAAGCAGAGATTCTGTACCAGGAGACAATGAGAACATTGTTCCAGTTGTTGAAGTAAAGAAGAAGAGTTTGTTGATTGAACCGGGTAATAGTAGCAAGACAAGGAGAATAGACCCGACAAGGGGACTTGCAAGGTTGACCAGGTCAACTGTTGGTGCCAGTAGTACCCACAAAGCACTGCCTAATGGGAGGGCAGCAGGGAAAGAGCAGCCGACCGGGAGTAAGATGCGAGGGTGGGCCCGGTAGCAGATTTTTTTTTTTGTTGAGTTTAGAAGTGAATTTATCTCATCAGGTGGTGGTTTGTGTGATATGTTAGTGACTTGCTAGGCAATGTTAGTAATATCGATTGCCTTTTTGTGTATCCTGATTCCTGTGTGAGCTGGGGCTGTGTGCTTTCATGTTTTATATTGATAGCATGCTAGTTTTGTACATTTGTATTTTTTATTATAGTCGATTATTTTCAATTAATCGTTTGGTGGTACCATGTGAACAACCGCATACCGTTATTTACAGTATTGATCATAACACGTTAATCACGCCGTGATCATACGTGATGTATCCAAATTTTCGAAAGATGGTCATGACACAGGACACGCGAGTCACAGCACATGACCGTCACATGTGCTATGATGGAATCGTGTCGTGTCATGATATATCCAATTGTACCGAGATTTTTTTAGATCCCTATCCACTACTCTGCTCTAATTCGTCAGAAATTATTTTTTTATACTTTTGTCAATATTTGTCCCTACCCTTCATCAAAATCCTGAATCACCTGCATGCACAATAAAATCTTCCCCAATAATCTATTCTCCGCAAAAAAAAGTGCAATTAAAGCTAGGCATGATACTAATTGCCGATCTATTCTCCGCAAAAAAAAAAAAAGAAGGTGCAATTAAAGCTAGGCTTGATACTATTTGCCCCATTCCATTTTCATCTTGCCAAAGTATTAGATCTATTCTCCGCAAAAAAAAAAAAAAAAGTGCAATTAAAGCTAGGCTTGATACTAATTGCCCCATTCCATCTTGCCAAAGTATTAGATTTGAAAACCAAACTGCACGCCAACTATTTCCCATTCTCCAAGTTATTCTTCTTAACATGCACAATAAAACCTTCCCCAACAACAGCTACTGTCAGGCTTTCAAAAAAAAAAAAAAACCTTCCTCAACAAACTATCCTCCTCCGCAAAAAAAGTGCAATTCAAGCTAAGCGTGATACTAATTAATTGCCCCATTTCATCCTCCCAAAGCATTAGATTTGAAAGCAAAATGGCCCCCGAATGGTCAATTATGCCAGTTGATCTTTTCATGGCAGCAATAGAAGGCAATAGCGACATATTAACACCACGTCTCGGACTACAGCCTGAAGAATCAACGGATCAAATTCAGGTATTATTTCTCAAACTATTTCTTGTTATATAGTGTCTGTATTCTGAGAACTATTTAAGACTTTACATATATGCCAAGATCTTTGCATATATGCTAAGGTCTGTGGCTAATTAATGTATTGCAAATTAAGAAATTTAAAATCCTAATTTTTGTCATAAATGAGATACGTCCTTATCTATCTTTACAAATTTATAATTTTACAAGTACAAGTTACATATGTATCCAACAATTTATGCTGATATAAACATTATTATAATGAATACATTTAATTCGTTAGTTACCCAAAATAAAACAAGAAAGAAAAAAAATAAACAAAATGTTTGCACCATGAAATTGTGGGGAAAAAAAAATTGTTGTTTATTTCTTTTAGCGCAAAGAGAAGGATTAATAGTCCCAGATCTACTGAACTTGTGGGTATCTCACATCAGTTTTTTTTTTTACTATTAAATTTTGAAGTTCATATTATTATTTGACGTTGTTGATTAACATAATAAATATACTAAAACTTTAATAATTTACATTCACTTGATTTATTAGTTCTATAATTTTTTTATTAAGCTGAATTGTTATTTTTCAAATAACTTGTGTTAATACAAGTATTATTGATATATATAATTTTCAGGATTCTTATTATCTAACGGTCTAAAAGGTTAAAGTTTTGGTCAAAAATATAATCCAACAAACCTTGTATTTACATACACTATGGGATACACATTTGTTAGTATTTTTTACAAATTTATTTTCATTGCTTTTGTTCATGTTTAAGAGATTAATGATAATTAAAATTTACATGTAACTTTCAACAGCACATAATAATATATTTAGTAATAGTATTTACTTTTGTTCGTTCTTTTTTTGTGTCATGCGATGATTTTTAATCATACAATATTATAATATTTAAGTTCATTTAAGGTTGATTGCTTAGATAATTGATAAACTACTGAATAAGTAATGATATTAGCTTGTGAGATCACACGAGTAGAAGTAGCAAAATATAATTTCCAAGAGAACAAGGTACGTACACAATATGATTCTATAAAAGTAAATAATGTCGTTGTTCTAAATTAAAACGTTAAATTATTTCCTTAATTTTAAGACATAATCTTATTTCAGTTTTTTAAAAAATGTATTAAATAAGAGAACAATTGATATACAGAGAAAAAAAATTATTTTAGCCCTGCAAATTGTAAATTAAGATCTCAATATAGCACTGTCCTTATTTTTAACATACGAGTTAATTTTGCGTTGCGTATCTTGTAATAGAGAAAGATAAATATTTTTCATATAAAAGCAACAAGGAATACAAAGTGTCAACACGTTGATCGGCCTTTACTGAGATTAGTGTATGGCAAAGTTTGACGATTCTAAAGTTCTAAAGTTCTAAAGACTGCGGACTATATATATATGCTTCTTTGTTTCATACAGTTCTCTTGTGGGCAGAGGCGGAGCCATGTACAGTGATTGGGGTCAATTGACCTCCATTAATTTTCAAATTTTTTATATTTTTATATGATTTTCTATATATTTTAGGATAATATGCTATCGATATTATCAAATTGATCCCTATTTAGTGTGGAAAAAAAATATGATTGACTTCTAATCTGTATTTGATCCTCATAGCTTGAAAGTCTGATCTTGCTTGTGGGACTAGAAGTATCTAGAATTCTGGTGATCCTTTTTGTTTTTTATTTTCATAATATTTCAAAGAGCAAGATATTATCTATAATTGCTTCAGATCTAACTTTCTTCAATGAATTACATTATTTATACAAATTATATTTTTATTTTCAGAAAATGTTTTAAATTACCAATATTGTTTTTAATTATCCGAATTATATTCGTATCTGTATTTGTATTCGAAAAATTGTAACAGATAAAAATACGGTTTAACCAATATCAAATTTGTATCCCACTGTTTACACCCTTAGATATTGTTGTCCAGAATTATAAAAGGAAGATAATGTAGAACATAATGAAGAATTATTAATAATAAATATTAAGTATTCTAAGATAAAGAATTTTAAAATGACTTTATAAAATAATATGTATTAGATCTGTATTAATTAGATCTGTATTATACATAATACATTTATAGTAGAATAATAATAAATGTTAAACGAAATATTTCAAAATTATTCTATCTTTCCTGCATACATGTATATGAAATTATTAATGGATTCATCCTTTACAACTTGAACCTGTAAATACTTTTTTGTTGTCTCACACAGGCCCGGCCCGTAGCCTATTGCATTACCACATTTTACCACAGATAAGTTTTGTGCACAAGCATGTTAATCAATAATAAATATTTATTTGATCAAATGCTCCTTCTTATCCTTTTTGTTTACGCCTGGTTCATTATAGACCAAGCACCTTTTTCTGTTTTTTACTTTATGGAGCACAGTTCACCAAATGTATTTAACAAAAGTGGGATGTGGCCCCTTTTTAACATCAATATTACATCTATGTCATCTAAATTTTCAGATATATATACTTATTAATTAAAAATCCACTATTTTCTAATAATACATTATAATAATAAATTAAAATTAATATTTTGACAAAATATTAATTTCAACACTATTGACTCCTTATCAAGGTTCTAAATATTATCACATCATCACGGTTAGGTTAAAAAAAACTATCGTGAATAGCATAGCTATAAAGAAAGCTATCCTACATAGTATTTTTTTTAATATATATTATTTAATTCTACTAATTATCAACTGTATCTAAAGTCTAACATAGCAGTAAGTAACACTATGTTGATGAAGAAATTATAATATTCATATTGAACTAGTGCAAAATCCAAATTTCTATTCAAAATACCCCTAGTAATATCATAAACTGTTTATTTTTTTAATTGTTATTCAAAATAAGCTAAGCATCATGACATAATCTAATTATTTTTATTTAAAATAATATAAGCATCATGTCATAAATTATTTATAATTTTTAGTTTGGGCTTTAGAATAAAAGCCTATGTAGCATAGTGTGCGCTAAGCTATAACGGACCGTTATAACGGTCGTAGTTAAAATAAAGCATTTTTATCTCATAGCTTAACGTTTAAGGTCTGTAAACACTATAGTACCATTATAGTGTCGCTATAGCGCGTTATTTAGAACACTGCTCTTTACTAATGCGTATGCATGTTCAAACTTCAAATATCATTATTGTCAAATTTGTTATGTCTAAATTTATGATGCCAGCAATGGAAGTTTTCATTTTATGATACACATTGCAGTTTGTCTATTAGGTACTTAATTTCATCTTGCACAGAACCACTCAAATTTCATAACACCACCATGTATACGTTCTAAATATTTTTTCTAGTCACTTTACACATATAACATATCTATAAATTAGATGTAATTAAAAAGCAACAATTGTTTTTTCTTAATAGCTTTAAATATCTACTAACAATCTTACTAATAAATTAGGTCTACGTACATTGAAAGTGTCGTTATGATCCGATGTGGCTGTATCTTGTACAGCTGACTTTCTCACATTCTCACACTATTTTGGGATTTTTAATGCTCCTAAGCTGAGTAATTGTCATGTGGATTAGCTTTGAGAGTATCGCTTTTTAATTGGAATGTTCCCCAACTTAATTAATTATGAGAGCAATAGATCATAGATGAGTCCTTAATTAGCTCCACTATCTTGTTTTCTCAATCTAAGAAGACGTTATATTTCAAATATTTATATTTCAAATATGTTCAATTTCGATGCTTTAATGAAATTTTACAATGGTTTTTCATCAGGTGACAGTAGAGGCCACTCATTTTTCTCCCGAACAAATAAAGACTGAACTCAAAAGTGCAGCGGGTTTTGGAGACACGGTTCTTCATCTACTTGTTACTCACGGGCACAATGTGCTCGCTTTGAAGGTTTTTCAAAGAGATAGGTCCTTGTTGAATGCACAGAACAAGATGTCAGAAACTCCCATGCACTGTGCTGCGATGGTCGGAAATGGGGAGTTCATGTGCAAACTCAATGAACTTGATCCTGTTATTGTGAAGGATGCTATCAAAGAAATAGATGAAAATGGAGATACACCCTTTCACGTTGCAACCAAACATGGTCATGTGGATGTCATCCGGATGCTCATTGAGTAGGATCCAAAAATAGCACACAGGGTTAACAACGAAATGCTATGCCCATTACACATAGCTATAATGAAGAATTATACAAGGATGGTAAAAGAAATGTTAGAAGTTGACCATACTCTGGCGTGCATTCCATTTTCAGATGGAATGTTTCCGGTTCATGTATCTGCATGCATGGGCAACATTGAGCTGGTAAAACATTTCATAAAAGAGTACCCTAATTATGCTACATTGTTGGATCGACGTCGAAGAAATCTTTTTCATATTGCTGCGGAAAAGAACAATACAAATATTTTTACGGGTTTATTTGAAGACACCAATATGCGAGAAATGTAGCAGCCATGAATAATGCAACGGATAATGAAGGAAATACACCGTTGCACATTGCAGCAATGAAGGGACACAATTCAATCATGAAAGCTATTTGGGAAAAGAAGATGGATATCGATGCCGAAACAATTCAAAACAATGAAGGGTTAACACCATTCCAGCTTTCCGCGAGGCAACTGAAAACTAAGGAGGTATGCTTAAATTAACAAACAATTTATAAAATTATTTCTTGATAAAATTAGTTAACTAGCTAGTGTGTTTCTTGGTAAAATTAGTTAACTAGTGTCAATTAGTCAAAATTAGAAGGTTTATAAATTAATTTTAATACACTTATTTTTTAGACGCCTTTTGACCACTTGGCGCTATACAAAATTAATTTAAAATTTTAAAACTTTCGCATGTAGATGTATTACTCATAAGGTAGAATGATTTCAACGGTTTGTATTCGTCATTTGAAGCCAATCCAATAGATTTTAGAGTTGAGTTCACCAAGTTGTTTGGTGAACTTAAGAACATACCCTAGTTCTACTATATATATATATATATATATATATATATACATATGAGCAAAGCTAGGGTGTGATGTGCTCACCAATAGAGTGTGGTGAGCACAGTTTGAAAAGTATATCAAATCAACTTTAAATGTCGAATCTAAACCGTTGAAATTCATGTACTTCATGAGTGATGCATGAACATGTAAAATTGTGAAAGTTTCGAGTTTATTTGCTACCAGGTCAAGCGGTCAAAGAAATGAATATTTTATAAGTTTATAAATTTTTTATATATTCAATTTTTATCATTTCATTGACCGCTTGACCTTATAACAGATAAACTCGAAACTTTCAAAATTTTGCATGTGCATGCATCACTCATAAAGTATATGAATTTCAATGGTTTAGATTCAACATTTGAAGTTGATCTGATACATTTTTAGAGTTGTGCTCACCAAACCATCTTGGTGAGCACATCCAACCGTAGCCTTGCTATATACACACACACGCACACACGCACATACATACATACATACATACATACATACATACATACATATGTACAAACATATCTATGAACATACATATGTGTGTGTCTGTGTGTGTAGAGAGAGAGAGAGTTGGGTATGGTACTTCGCGAAGTAAAGTTAGTGGTTTACTTCACATTTATATTTTCAATTTGAAAGTTCAAAATATTGATCCGAATAGTTTAATTTGATCTCCATATTAAATTGTACTTGGAGACCAAATTTTATAATTTTTTTGCCTATTTTTTCTGAAATTTTTAAAATTACTGTTTTTCAAAAATCCGTGGACCATAAAAAATCAATGATTTTAAAAATTCCAAGAAATAGTAAAAAATTTCTGAAAATTATAAAATTTGGTCTCCAAGCACAATTTAATATGGAGATCAACTTGAATGGTTTGTATCAATGTTTTGAACTTTGAAAATGAAAATATGAACGGGAAGTAAAACGCTCACTTTACTTCTTGAAGTACTATAGTCCAACTCTCTCTCTATATATATATATATATTTGACTTATTATGCTTCATGAAGTAAATAAAATATTTTAATTTATGTTTATATTTTGTGATTTTATTGTTTAAATTGTGCTGAGAGATCAAATTTTACATTTTTGTGGAACTTTTTACTATTTTGTTAGAATTTTCTAAAATCGTTGTTTTTTACCGTTCAAAATTTTCTTAAAAACAACAATTTTCAAAATTTCTTAGCAAATTCTTAAAAGGTAGTAAATTTTTTTTTTTAAAATGTTAAATTTGGTCTCCAAGTGCATTTTATTATAAATATCATGTTGAACAGTCTGAATCAATCTTTTGAACTTTACAAATGAAGATATGAGCGGGAAGTAAAATATGTCATTTACTTCATGAAGCACAATAACCCAACTTTATATTATATATATATATAGTAGAACTAGGGTGTTCTTAAGTTCACCAAATACTTTGGTGAACTCAAGTCTAAAACCCGTCAAATCGGCTTTAAATGATGAATCCGAACAGTTGAAAATTTTGAAGATCAAAACTTTCATATTTTTTTTACTATTTAGTAAGTATTTTATAAAATTGTTATTTTTAGACAATTTTGAACCATTAAGAAACAACAGTTTTGTAAATAGTAAAAAAAAATGTGGACCGCTTAATAAATAGTAAAAAATTCAAAAAAAATGTAAAATTTAATCTCGAAGCACATTTTAATATAGATATCATGTTGAATGGTTTGGATCGACTGTTAGGACTTTGAAAATTGCAAAACCGAATTGTTGTAAAATGTTGTAACTTTCAATTGTTGTAAGTGGAACCCTCTATGTATTATACATACATACATATATATATACATATATATACATATACATATAGTTGATCCAAACCATTGCATTTGATTTCTATATTAAAATATGCTTTGAGACTTACATTTTTTGGAATTATTTTGTTATTTATTAAAATGGTTAGAAAATGGTTAATTACATTAAAAAGCTTCTAGATTATTGAAAACAACGATTTTCAAACCATATTATTAAATAGTAAAAAAAATTTAAAAAAATATAAAATCTGGTCTCCAAGCACATTTTAATATAGAAATCATGTGGAACAGTTTGAATCGAATGTTCGGACTTAGAAAATTGTAAAATTGAATTTGTATGACCACGGCTCAGGAACTACCATTTTGATCATAGCTATTCACTATATGTGTGTGTGTACCTTATGTATGTATGTATGTATGTGTCTAGATGTACACACACACACACACATATGGAGCAAAGTTAGGGCGTGATGTAATCACCAAGAGGGGTTCGTGAATACAACTCCAATTAAAAGTCTATTGGGTTTGGTTTAAACGACAAATTTAAACCATTTGAAATATATCTACTTCATTAGTGATAGATGTATATGCAAAATTTTCATTTGTTTCAAATTCATTTATTACAAGATCAAGTGTTCAAAAGAAATGGACTCAAGAATTCTAACGGTAAGGGCATTTTTAAAAAAAAGTGGGGGCAACTTTGTAATTTTATATTATTTTGAGGATATTAAAAAATCGGATATCAGTTGCGTAAAAGTGCGAATTGTTAAATTTTGCAACTTTTGACCGTAATAAATTAATTGAGATGTGATATGCTTCTAATCATTGTTCATTACAACTGTTGGTACTTGTAAATCAATGCTCTGTTTTGGTTAATAATATTATAACAGACATTTTTTTGTTGTCTCTTATAGTATATTGATGTTGATAAGATTGAAAGCTACGAGTCTGTTAGAGGTCCTAAGTTTACTCAAGTGTGGTTTGATAGAGTAATGAAACCACCACCCAAAAATAAATGGGAGAAAGTTCAAGTTATCGGACTGGGCTCCGTACTTATTACAACTGTGACATTTGCTGTCGCTTTCACAGTCCCAGGAGGTTATAACCAAAACACCGGTATACCAATTCTAGGGAAGAAATATATGTTTCGGGCATTTATTGTAGCAAGCACCTTGGCATTTATACAAGGATTTGTAAGCTTATTGGTGCTTCTTTGGGAAACTAAAGACTATGGCGAGCGCCTTCGTTTTGCAACAATATTTTTTCTGTTGGCAGCAAGTAGTATGGTTGTGACATTTGGATTGGGGATTTATGTGACTCTTGGTCCAATCTGCTATCCTATCGCTGTTCTAGTCCTTGTTATTACTTTGATTACAGGATCTCCTGTCGGGATAGCTTGTAGTATCCGCTTTGGACCAACAATTCTGGAATCCATTTTATCTAGCCTAAAAGGACAACGTAAAGTCTATTTTGTACAAGTATTATTGGCCATTCTTTTCATGTTCATTTTCTGCCTGGCCTTAGGGTAACTCATTTTCCATTTCAATTCTCTATATATCCACGTCGGGCTCATCATGTATTTTTTTTTTCTTTATGTTGTTTTATTTATGACATATTACAACATTTGTACTATTTTTTTTTTTTTTTGAGTAAGAACATTTGTACTACTTATTTCGTTTAATTAGATTTTATCATAATTGATGTATCTTTTTTTTTTTACTGAATTTTTCCCTGTACGAGCCGGGTTTTTACAGAAGCTTTTGTTATTTTACATTGGAAAATGAATTGTCTTTCTAGATATCAGTCATCACCAATAAATATGGGCTCCATTCTCGTGCTAGGGCTGAACGTTAACGGGCCTAGACTGCTGTAGTGAATTGCCAGGCAATGTTAGTGACATTGGTTGCCTTTTTGTGTATGAGGTGCCACTATTGGAAAATATGGAATCAGGATCGGTTATATACGCATATCAGTATCGGAATACAACCGATTCTGATGAAGGCGATACTGATACTACAATAATCTGGATCGGTTAAACAACCGATCCAAATAAAAACTATCAGGATCGGTTTTTTATAAAAAACTGATCCTGATACTATTTTTTTCAAAGTTGGTTCTGCAAAAAAAAAAAAAAAAAAAAAATAGTATCAGGATCGGTTGTTTATAAACAACCGATCCTGATACTATTTTTTTTTTTTTTTTTTTTTTTGCAGAACCAACTTTGAAAAAAAAAAAATTGAAGAAAAATTGAAACCGGATTGATTTGATAAAACAGAATACCAAAGAATTGATGGTATTAGGAACCCAAAGAATTGCAAAAATATTGAATACCAAAGAATTGAAGAAAAATTGCAATATTATTCTTTTAGGATTTATGGTACCCAAAAAATTGAAACCGGATTGATTTGATAAAACAGAATACCATCCCATGTAATTTCAATCCAAAACTAAACTAGCCGAATTGATTTAAATGAAACCGAATTGATTTGAAACCGAATTGAATTGATTTGATAATTTGAAATTACTTAAACTAGCAAAACTAATCTAGCAAATTTACCTAAACTGAGAGGCGAGCGGACTGAGAGGAGAGGGCCTAGCACCGAGCACCGAGCGAGTGAGTGGATTTATTGCGTGATGTGAATTATGCAATGCAAGTAATAAATCCTAAATTGTACTCAATTTGGTTGCAAGTGTACAACCTTATCGAGGAGTACTTAGGGATCGTCTCCACAGGGACAAGTCGGAATTTCAAGTCTAACCTAATCAATTTAATTTAGTAAAAGAAAATAAAAGGAATTTGTTTGTTTTTAGGATGATTTGGTTGTGATTAAATTGAATTAAACTAAAGTCTTAAAAGCAAAATTAGGTTTTTAACAAGAATGAGAAATTAGGGTTTCTTAGGGTTCTTATCCACTAATGTTATGACTAATTGGTTTATTAAATTTGTTCTTTTATTTATGAAGGCACAGTTGGGTATTGTAGGTACAAAGGGATATCTCTATATTAATACCATCTTTCAATTAGAATGAACGTCACCTCTCGGTACTTGGCTACTCTAATCTAAAGTCATTAAGTTCTTACTGTCCTAATTGATCTAGAAAACCATCTTTCACCTCTCGGTACTTGGCACAATTTTCTAAACTATTAGGTGAAGCTCGTATAAGACAAGCGTCACCTCTCGGTACTTAGCCTATCAAATACCCTATTCCTTATGGTCTGGACCTAATATTCAATTTCTCAATTGCAAATACCAAATCATAGGGTTTCATGTGATTTCGATTAAGTCATCACAATCAATTAAAATAAAGAATAGATCACAACAAAGAACAAGAACATATAAAATAAAACCAACTAAATCATAACAAAAGTTTCAAGTACAACCCTAATCAATCCTAGAAAAGCCCTTAGCCAGCCATGGCTAAGATACAAATCAAATCAAATGAATTAAAGAGTTCCAAAGGAAAGAAAATAATAAAACCCGTTTGATCAATGATGATCTCTTCTTCCTTCTTCTCTCCTCTAGCTTTTCCTTGCTCTTCCTTGTTAAAATCTAAAAATTATGCCTAAAAAACGTCCTTAAACAGTTCTGTAACATCCCTTTTATAACCCCCCTCCAAAATCCCAAAATAACCAACTAAAACGGGCTCTGAACCGACTTAATTGCGGACCGCAATAAGTTCATTGCGGGCCGTAAGTGGAGTACTTGCGTTTTGCTGCGCCAGATTTCTGAGATGCCTTGCGGGCCGCAAGAACTTGACTACGGTCCGCAATAAAGGTGCGCACAAAAAGGTGTTCTGTCTGATAACATTGCGGGCCTGCAAGGGAATGGCTACGGGTCGGAATGGATTTGCGCAGGAGATAGTGACAATGTCTGGTAAGGTTGCGGGCCGCAAGGTATGGGCTACGGGCCCGCAATGAATCTCCAGTGGTTCATTTCTTCGTCTTAACTTGCTGGAAATCGTCCGTTTTTGCTCCATTAAGCTCCAAATACTCGATTACCTGTAAAACAAACATAACTAGGGCAGTAACTTGAACTTTTGCACATTTCTAACCCAATTAAACCTAATTTAATCAAAACTTGGCTTAATTTACATAACAAACCCTAGGTTTCAATAGATAGAATTTCGGCTTATCATTGTGCCGAGCACACTTGCGATGAGCACCAAGCACTCTTTTTATTGAGCCGATCGGACTGAGAGGAGACGGCAAGACGGAAGGAGAGGAGGAGACTTGCGGCTAGAGGAGACAAGGAGTTGAGAGAGTTGTAATTTTGAATAATGGAGAGACGCAAGGAGAGAAGGGATGAGCGCGGAAAAATAAAAACCTAAAATGGACTATCTGGATCGGTTTTTTGAAACAACCGATCCTAATACTATTTTTTTTCAAAGATGGTTCTGCAAAAAAAAAAAATAGTATCAGGAACGGTTGTTTATAAACAACCGTTCCTGATACTATTTTTTTTTTTTTTTTTTTGCAGAACCATCTTTGAAAAAAAATAAAAAAATAAAAATAGTATTAGGATCGGTTGTTTATAAACAACCGTTCCTGATACTATTTTTTTTTTTTTTTTTTTTTGTAAAACCATCTTTGAAAAAAAAAAAAAAATAGTATCAGGATCGGTTGTTTATAAACAACAGTTCCTGATACTATTTTTTTTTTTTTTTTTGCAGAACCATCTTTGAAAAAAAAAATAGTATCAGGATCGGTTCTTATATAGGAACCGATCCAGATAGTATCTGAATCCAGATAGTATCTGGATCGGTCTGGATCGGTTCTAAGCTAAGAACCGATCCTAATTATCAAGTATTAGGATCGGTTCTTAGCTTAGAACCGATCCAGATACTATCTGGATCGGTTCTTAGTTAGAAACCGATCCAATTAGTTCATGTGCTGTGTTTTCATTAGCTTTTAGTATCAGTTTTATTGATAAAACCGATCCAGATAGGTATTAGTATCGGTTGGTTCATACAGCCGATCCAAATAGGCCGATCCTGATTTCAGTTTTTCCACTAGTGTGCGGAAGAAAATAATCTGAGGCCCAAAGAGACATTATAATACCTTAATTTTCAATGAGTTGTGACATCAGCGATGAACAGTGTCACCCCCTCTATCTACCGTACGATGGAAAAAGAAGGGACCCTGATGTTTCCGTCTGACGTTTGCTAATGTCAAACTCCAATTTCCTCTTCGTCTTTGAATTAGTCCGAAACTTTTACAGGTATCATCTCCTCTTCCTTCTGCACTTGCCACGTATTTTTCTCTTAGTACGTGGCACCAATAGCGGTCTCCTCTCCGTATCCTACTATTGTCTCTTCTCCTCTCCTTTCCGTATTCTCTTCCTCGCTTCAGGCACCGATGCCGCGGACGCAGCTGATACCGCTGATTGAAATCCAAATTGCCTCTCACTGCCGACGGACCCCACTATCCCCTGGTATCCAGGGCTCTCCATCCCCTTCCCTTCCCTTAACACTAACCCTAATTCCCCGTCCCTTGCGCCTACCTTTTTCTCCAACCCAAACATTTATTGGCGGTGAGTTGAAAAGAATGAATGCCGGGCTGAAGAGGCGTCTTTAATGGCATTCCAGCCTAATCCATCAACAATCGGTGAGGAGAAGTGCCTGGCCCTGTGATTCGATGTAGCCACAGAGCCTCATTGCCAGATTTTATTGCATGCATCTCTGCTTGAGATCAAAATTTGGGATTTCCATAGCCTCATTGAGGTAAATATAATTCGTTTGTGCAATTTGCAAATATTTCAATTTTCAAGTTCGATTAAATGCAAAGCTCAGTAAATTGATGAGAGGTTTGAAGCTAGGAACTGTACTGTGTCAAATAGCTGCAAAGAAAGTTCATTAGCCCAAAGTTGCAACCAGTCGTAAGAAACTATTGGTATTTGGTAACTGCATTTGTTTTTTTGTTTTTTTTTAAATATATTTCCATTTGTTGTAGGTGTTTCAATGAGTGAGTCTGGAAATGGTAAGTGAGGATTGAAAATAAGTTCATATAGTAATATGCTGCTATTAGTTAATATTTTCAGAAGCTTTTTCTTAAATCTCTTTGACAATAGTATTGAGAGGGAGCCAGATAGGATTAGCATGGTTAGGTCCCGTAACTGATAGTGTTAATGTGTTAGTTTTTGGTTCTTGCAATTGATTTTTTTTTATTTGTAAACATGGCATTTTATTGAATTAGAGCATAATTCAATTCATTTTTAGTTTGTTTCTGTAACAGAATTCCGGTTATGGTTAGGTTCATAAGTAGTAATTGATAGTGTGCTAATGTGTTAACTGGAAACAAGTTCATGTCCTGTGGGCAGAAATTTCTTCATTTATTTAGTGCTATATATTTTTTAGATAATTAAAAATTACAAATTCCTCCTTGCAACACTATTTGTTTCCTGCTTAATGAGCAAGTATCCACTATGCCAGACATGTTTTTTCTTTTAATACTTGTATGAGTATGCAGCTAAAGATGATGCATACAAGGAAAAGGTGAAAGTAAGAGCCCTTCAATTTCAGCAGCTGCAGAGTGAAAGGAGACACAATTTTAGATGAGAAAGGTTTTACAATTTTAATCAGGTCATTGTTCTTCTTTTCCTTTTAGCAATTTTAATCAGCCCTTCATTTTTTCTTTTAATACTTGTATGAGTATGCAGCTAAAGATGATGGATACAAGGAAAAGGTGAAAGTAAGAGCCCTTTATTTTCGGCATCTGCAGAGTGAAAGGAGACAGAAATTTAGATGAGAAAGTTTTTACAATTTTAATTAGGTCATTGTTCTTCTTTTCCTTTTAGCAATTGTTGATACTATTTGTTAACTAATTACTTCACTCCCAATCTCATATGGTTTTTCCTTCTTTGGCAAATATTCTCCTTGAGAAATTATTTCGACATATCGCCATGGTTGCTAAATGCAAAGAGGCTACATATGCCAACTTGAGAGGAAGTAGGAAGTGATAGTTCTATCTGCTTACTTTTTATTGAATGGTGTAATAAAATGTTCATATTGTGTTTTTATTCATTTTTTTTTATCTTATTTGTTTAATTCTTCAATTAACTCTTCAGGTAGACATTGCTTCTGGTCCTGTTTGGATGGAATACATCACATTCTTGAAGTCTAAGCCGGTGCCTTGCTCATCCTTCTTTTTCTTTAACATTGGAAAACCCCCTAAATTTATCAGAAACTGAAAATAGAAGATTCATCATTGGACAAATAAAAATAAGTCTGTACAGTTAAGAAACATCATAACAATGTGTTTAATGAGAGATAGTGATGCAGATAATATGCCCTTTATCAAAATATCTGTTACTGTATTTATTTAATACTCAATACATGCAAATTTGAATTTGTCCAATAAATGCAGGGCTCTTTTGCAAATTGTTGAATTTTTTAAATTATTTTGGCCTCTTTTGTAATTAGTATTACTTTTTTTCTCTTTAGGTCGCATCCCCTGAGGAAGAGTCACAACGCATGACTTCTATGTGCAAGGTGTACCAGAAAGCAATCCTCAAACCAATGCAATATCTGGACCAGCTCTGGAGGGACTATGAAATATTTGAGAATTATGTCAGTCGAACTCTGGTAAATTGACTCCAACACACCAATTCTTCTATTTTGCTACCTTTTAAAACTGTCTACTTGATCCAATCTCATATGTTCTTTAACTTTCTTAGGTACATTCATTACCATTATGCAGGTGGAAAGAGTTAATGAGAATGAAGATTTACTTCATCTAACTGTCTAGCTAATTGATCCTTTCAAAATTGCTCCAGTATCATATCTGTAGCAGTTCCTTCAACAATTGTTATATATCCTACAAAGGAAAAAAAAAAAACTCCGTGCTAATTAAAGGAATGGAGACACATTCAACGAAAAAATGGAAGGCATATGCCTAAATAAAATGAACTGTACTTGGGGTATTTTTATGCTGTTCTTATTCTGATTGTGACATCCTAAATAGTTAGAAAGACAGATTCAACGTAAGAAATTGACAACTGTCTAATAAAATATCTATGTTTTCTTTTACCTACAGTCAAAACCGTCAAAACCAGTGTTGTAAATAACGGTATGAGCTCGTCGGACGGATGGGTATCATTAAGCTATTATTCGGGAATAATTAGAAATAATCAGGCATAATCAGAAATAATTAGCCGATTATTTGAGAAAATCCGTAACTGTTTGGTCAATGTGAACGACTAATTAGACGATTAATTGGGCCTAAACGGATGTTTTCAAAACACTGGTCATAACCAGATGGTAACTGGACATGGGATAAAACAACATAATTAACGCTCCTCAAATAAAAAAACACTAGCAACAACAGGCTAACATCCACAAACATCAGCAGCATATTGCGGCGTAGCCGCAACTCAAAGCACCTAGTTAAACAAAATAAAAGAAGTAAATGCTTTAAAAACGGAATTCAATTTTAAACAGAAGTTTTGAAAGGGCACCAAAAAGACCATCAAACTCTAGGCAAAAAGGTTAAATATATGTATCAAAATTCAAGCCTCTTCCCAGCAAATCAATGACGGTTGGGATCCACAGTTGTATTATTTCAAAGGCCCTCTTCTGTGACCAGTGATTAAAAAACTAGAACTGTAGTTGATATTTGCATTCAAATATAATAAGGAATTTCATGTATCCCCTCAAAAAGACAAAAACTACAATATTACGTATTTCCTCTCAAAAGTTTGTAATATCATATTTACCCTTTAAAATAGTAAAAACTCACGAATTTACCCATTTTAACTCTACAATATATTAATTATATTTAAAACTAATTAAATAACAATATTTGATCATTGTACCCCTCCTGCACCTCCCCTCCTTAATAACCCTCGAGCAATATGGTATCTGGCCTTGTGGAAGTGGTGAAGTGCGTCAGTTCTGCCTAGACGCAACTCCCCAAGGCTAAGAGACAGTCCTCATAAAGGGCATGCGATGCCTTCTCATTAATTATGGATCAAAATGTTCCCTCTGTTTTGGCAGATCAACGATATCACCACTGGATTTTAAGGGGCTGAGATGGTCTGCTTCCCATCCGAACATTTCTAGGATTGCTTCATTTGCATATTATTCATAAGCATAAGCAGATAAAAGAAAAATATATGCATAAAACATAAATTAGATAAAGCAAGGATCAGATTCCAACTTACAGCAAAAGTATTTATCACCAAACCGACATGTTTACAACATTCTTAAAATCTAATGTTAGAATGGATTAGCAGTGGGTGGCAGGATAGTAGTGAATAAGAAATGAAGTTCGGTAAATTGGGGAAGGGTGTATTTGACATATTTATGGATTGAGCAAGATTCAGCAAAGTAATTGAGTGAGTGCTCTCTCTTATAAGAAGGGCTTTGCTTGGAATAATAAAATGAACTAGAAAGTAGAAACAACCACACTTGTAATAAAGAAACTCGAATGCTGCAGCAAGAAGACACTTGAAATAACAATTTACCATGATACTATTTTGTCTTGTCGAGCTTTGATTTGGTCTCTGGTTGGATGGTTGGATGGTTGTACAAGTTATATCAATTGTATAAAAACTAGCAATACCAGTATATACCATCGTGGTTAATTTTTCCGTCTCTAGTATACTATTATGTTTTCATTATACTATTCATGCTGCTAAAGCAATTCCAAATATATAAAGAACCAGACCCAGATCACGTCAGATTGTTTCCCAGGGCTATAAAGCAACTTCAGACGTGACGCATGAAGATTGTAGAAAGGGTCGACTGCAGCTGGATTGTTTCTTGATCTACATGTGCAGAACGAATAAAGAGAGGGCAATTCAACTTCCGATGCCATATCAGAGAGGGGCAAGAAAGATGCCGTATCAGAGAGGGCGAGACAAAGACACTAAAATTAAGGCAACGGAACAAGTGGAGAGCGGCAACAATGCCATATCTGAGAGGAGCGAGCGCAGGGAGAAAATTTAGTCAAATATTGTTATTTAATTAGTTTTAGATATATTTAATGTGTTATAGACATAAAATGGGTAAATATGTGAGTTTTTACTAATTTGAAGGGTAAATATGATATTACAAACTTTTGAGGGGGGAATACGTAATATTGAAGTTTTTGAAGGGATACCTGAAATTCCTCCATGCAATTCTTTTTCACACTTCATGCAATTCATATTAATTAATTCTCTTATATTTTATAGAGAATTTAGTTCAGGTCAATTTTACAGATGAATCATTCAACAAAAACAAGGTTTTCATAAACCATCATTGACGTCAAGTCACTAAATAACTAGTTGTAATAATTAATGATTAAATGATTTTCTTAATTTAAGAAATACTAAAAAATTGTATAAAAGATAATCATAAAAAAAATTCACTTTTAATTTGCATAAATCTTATGCACTCGTCGAACCATTTAAGCAAAAGTCAAATTAAAATGCCAATGTTGGTCTGCACTTGAGTCTGACTCAAAATGCAAATGCTAGTAATTAATTCTCTACATTTTTATCAATGTTTATTTAGCAAAAGAGAAATAAAGATTAAGCTATTCAATTATAAAAAAATCATTCGAATTTTTATTATTACAACTAAACTGCTCAAGGTAGAGCAGAAAATTTTTGTTGGGTCATCTGAGATTAAGCCATACAATCAGGTGCGGATTCAGAATTTTTGTCAAGGAGTAAGAAAATAATAAATCGGATTCAAATTCATTACCTAATCGGGTACTAGATAAAAAAGAAAACAATGATCTGATTTATAGTTTTCAATACTTTTTTTCTTTTTCTAAATTTGGTAGTAACTACCAAAGATATATTAATAAATTTGATTACAACCACATGTCCTAACTTATTGTAAAGTTTTTATTACATTGTGCCGAACCTGTTTTGTTCTACTCCCAAATTCCCAATAGCTCTTGAGACAAGTTGTTTCCCTTTTTTTTGCAAAACCTCAACCACAGTGGCGCATCCTCTTCTGCCCTATTTGCCACTATCTGAGATGGTAACTTCGTGCCTCGGAAAATAACTTCATTGCGTTACCTCCAAATGGACCAAAGAACAGCCATGAAAATCACAACCCAGATCCGCTTTGGATACCCTTGATTGTTGCAGTAATGAAGCTTTGATGCCTCCCAAGTTTCCTGTACCGAGCCCCTACTCTGCATCAAATTTCCAACACGTGCCCAAACCTCTCTAGCATTGTTACATCAATTCGAATAAAAGGTGATACGATGTTTCTAAAGTACCCATATCACACATAACACAATGCACATCACAGCTTATGTTTATAATTTTCAGCCTTTCACGTGTTAAAATTCTATCTTCCAATATCACACATAACACAATGCAAACAGTTAGTAGGAATTTTTTTTTGTAGTAGGAATTTACATTAATTTTTTCCCTTTCTTTTTGGGTGCTGTTACACTTAAAAAAGTGGTGATACTGTTACACTTAACAAGTAACAAATTCTTCTTGGTTGCAGGTGAGAGACCTCGAAACAATGCTTAAGGAATTGAAGAGAAACCAACACAGATGAACTATTTCGTGACCCCCAAAGCGAATGAAACGGACCAAAGCATTATTCTCGGAAACTCTAATTATAACAAACCACCGGTTGCTGCCACAGTTCCGATGAAAGACTCTGTGTTACTTTCGGGTGTTGAGTCTCTGCACGAGATCAAACGGAAGAGAATAAGCAGAGATTCTGTACCAGGAGACAATGAGAACATTGTTCCAGTTGTTGAAGTAAAGAAGAAGAGTTTGTTGATTGAACCGGGTAATAGTAGCAAGACAAGGAGAATAGACCCGACAAGGGGACTTGCAAGGTTGACCAGGTCAACTGTTGGTGCCAGTAGTACCTACAAAGCACTGCCTAATGGGAGGGCAGCAGGGAAAGAGCAGCTGACCGGGAGTAAGATGCGAGGGTGGGCCCGGTAGCAGATTTTTTTTTTTTGTTGAGTTTAGAAGTGAATTTATCTCATCAGGTTGTGGTTTGTGTGTGATATGTTAGTGACTTGCTAGGCAATGTTAGTAATATCGATTGCCTTTTTGTGTATCCTGATTCCTGTGTGAGCTGGGGCTGTGTGCTTTCATGTTTTATATTGATAGCATGCTAGTTTTGTACATTTGTACTTGTGAATTTTTTTTAATCAATTATTTTTTATTATAGCTTATTATTTCCGATTAATCATTTGGTGGTACCATGTCTGTTCGACAACCGCATATCGTTATTTACAATGCTGATCAGAACACGTTAATCATGCCGTGATCACACGTGATGTGTCCAAATTTTTGAAAGATGGTCATGACACAGGACACGCGAGTCACAACACGTAACCGTCACATGTGCTATGATGGAATCGTGTCGTGTCGTGACATATCCAATTGTACCGAGATTTTTTTAGATCCCTATATATCCACTACTTTGCTCTAATTTGTCAATATTTGTGCCTACCTTATGCTGAATCACCTGCATGCATAATAAAATCTTCCCCAACAATCAATTCTCCACAAAAAAAAAAGTGTAATTAAAGCTAGGCATGATGCTAATTGCCCCATTCCATCCTGCCAAAGTATTAGATCTAATCTCCGCAAAAAAAAGTGCAATTAAAGCTAGGCTTGATACTTATTGCCCCATTCCATCCTGCCAAAGTATTAGATCTATTCTCCTCAAAAAGAAAAGTGCAATTAAAGCTAGGCTTGATACTAATTGCTCCATTCCATCTTGCCAAAGTATTAGATTTGAAAACCAAACTGCACGCCAACTATTTCCCATTCTCCAAGTTATTCTTCTTAACATGCACAATAAAACCTTCCCCAACAACAGCTACTGTCACGCTTTCAAAACAAAAAAAAATACCTTCCCCAACAAACTATCCTTCTCCGCAAAAAAAGTGCAATTCAAGCTAAGCGTGATACTAATTGCCCCATTTGATCCTCCCAAAGCATTATATTTGAAAGCAAAATGGCCTCCGAATTATGTCCAGTTATGCCAGTTGATCTTTTTATGGCAGCAGTAGAAGGTAACAGCGATGTATTAATACCACGTCTCGGACTACAGCCTGAAGAAACAATGGATCAAATTCAGGTAATATTTCTCAAAACTATTTATTGTTATATAGTCTGTATTCTGTAACACTACTTAGGACCATTATTGTTAGGGAGGCGCTATTTTAAGAGCTCAAAATACAATACTGAGGGCTCTGAATTTTTTTTTCTTTATACCAGTTTTGCCCTTGATTAAGACTTTACATATATGCTAAGGTCTGTGGATAATTAATGTATTGCAAATTAAGAAATTTAAAATCCTAATTTTTGTCATAAATGAGATATGTCCTTATCTATCTCTACAAATTTATAATTTTACAAGTACAAGTTACATATGTATCCAAGAATTTATGCTGATATAAAAATTATTATAATAAATACATTTAAGTCGTTAGAATTTATGCTAATTTTTGTCATAAATGAGATACGTCCTTATTTATAATTTTTTTTTTACTAATAAATTTTCAAGTTCATATTTTTATTGACGTTGTTGATTAACATAATAAATTTACTAAAACTTTAATAATTTTCATTCACTCACTTTATTAGTTCTATATTTTTTTTATTAAGTTGAATAGTTATTTTTCAATATATATAATTTTCAGGATTATTATTATCTAACGGTCTAAGGTTAAAGTTTTGGTCAAAAATCTAATCCAACAAACCTTGTATTTACATACACTATGGGATACACATAATTTGTTAGTATTTTTTACAAACTTATTTTCATTGCTTTTGTTCATGTTTAAGATATTAATGATAATTAAAATTTACATGTAACTTTCAACAGCACATAATAATATATTTTGTAATAGTATTTACTTTTGTTCGTTCTTTTTTTGTGTCATGCGATGATTTTTATATTTAAACATTTTGTCCAATGATGATAGAACAACTTTACATAAAAAAATATTATATCATACAAGATTATAATATTTAAGTTCACATATTTATGGTTGACGGCTGAGATAATTGACAAACTACTGAATAAGTAATGATATTAGCTTGTGAGATCACACGAGTAGAAGTAACAAAAAATTATCTCAGCCCTGAAAATTATAAATTAAGATCTCAATATAGCACTGTTCATATTTTTAACATACGAGTTAATTTTGCGTTGCGTATCTTGTACTAGACAAAGATAAATATATTTTATATAAAAGCAACAAGGAATACATAGTGTCAACACGTTGATTGATCTTTACTGAGATTAGTGTATGGAAAAATTTGAACGGTTAGAATTGGAGATTGAAATAACAGGTTCCTGTTGAGAATAGCAGCAAATTTATTTCCGTCAACTGGTACATATAATGATATAAATCTGGAAAATATTCGAAATCATTATCATCAGAGATATAAACAGACCAGATAATTCTATTTTCTAATGGATATGAATGAGGATAGTTACAGTTTTAAATATTGAACCGGGTACGTATCCGATACTCTTTTTAGTCGGATCATCCGAATCGGTAAAATTAATTATGCTTCTTTGTTTCATGAGGAGGAATTCAATTATACTCTTTTTTAGTGACGTCAGATTACACTCTATATTTTTAAAATTTAAACAGTCGATCTAAACCGTTCAACATGATTGATATGTTAAAATGTACTTGCAGATCAAATTTTATATTTTATTTATTTATTAAGATGAGTACAAAAATTCAATGGTTTTAAAACAATGATTTTGTAAAATACTTAATAAATGGTAAAAAATTCAAAAAAAAATATAAAATTTGATATGTAAATACATTTTAATATATTCATCATGTGAAACGGTTTAGATCGATAGTTTGGAATTTGAAAACTTTAAAAATGAATTCGGTGTCACAAAAAAAAAATGTAATTGGATCCCTGCTCCTGTTTCATACAGTTCTCTTATGGGACTAGAAGTATCCAGAATTCTAACGATCCTTTTTGTTTTTTTTTCATAATATTTCAAAGAGCAAGATATTATCGATAATTGCTTCAGATCTAACTTTCTTCAATGAATTACATTATTTATACGAATTACATTTTTATTTTCAGAAAACATTTTAAATTATCAATATTGTTTTTAATTGTCCGAATATATTTGTATCCGTACGACATCTAATATGTATTCATATTCGTTTAACATCCGATTCGTATCTGTATCCGTATTCAAAAAATTATAACAGATAAAGATACGATTTAATAATTATCTAGTCTGTATCCGACCGGTTACACCCTTAAATATTGTCGTCCAGAACTATAAAAAGAAGACAATGTAGAGCCCAATGAAGAATTATTAAGAATAAAAATTAAGTATTCTAAGATAAAGAACTTTAATATAACTTCATAAAATAATATGTATTAGATTTGTATTATACATATACATTTATAGTAGAATAATAATAAATGTTAAACGAAATATTTTCCAAATTATTAATTCTATCTTTCCTGCATACATACATGTATATGAAATTATTAATGGATGCATCCTTTACAACTTTGAACCTGTACATACTTTTTTGTTGTCTCACACAGCCCCGGCCGTAGCCTACAGCATTGCCACTTTTTACCACAGATAAGTTTTGAGTAGAAGCATGTTAATCAATAATAAATATTTATTTGATCAAATGCTCGTCCTTGGTTCATTATAGACCAAGCACCTTTTCTGTTTTTACTTTATGGAACACAGTTCACCAAATCTATTTAACAAAAGTGGGATGTGGCCGGTGGAATTCATATCCTCCGAGATATCTCAAACTTTGCGTGACTTTATGAAAAATCCCAACCGTTTAACTACGTTCTGCATGAATCTCAAAGCAGAGATAATACTGACCCCCTACATCACCCCGGAATAGGCACCGGACACGTCGGTCACGCAAAAGTTGAGATATCTCAGAGGATACGCACTCTGGCCGGTGGCCCCTTTTACTTTATGGAGCACAGTTCATTTTTGACATCACATCTAAGTCATCTAAATTTTTAAATATATCCCTATACTTGATGCTTATTAATTAAAAATCCACTATTTTGTAATCACACATTATAATAATAATTGAAAATTAATATTTTTACAAAATAATAATTTCAACACGATTGACTCCTTATCAACGTTCTAAATAGCGATTATTGCGTCATCGCAGTTAGGTTAAACAAAAAAAAAACTATCGTGAATAGCACAGTTATAATGAAAGCTATCCTACATAGTAATCTTTTACAAAATATATATTATTATATTCTACTAATTATCAACATTATATAAAGTCCCACAGAGTAGTAAGTAACACTAAATTGATTAAGAAATTATAATATTCATACTAAACTAGTGCAAAATCCAACTTTCTATTCAAAATATCCCTAATAATATCATAAATTATTTTTTATTTTTATTCAAAATAAGCTAAGTATCATGATATAAACAAATTATTTTTTATTTAAAATAATCTAAACATCATGTCATAAATTATTTATAATTTTCAGTTTGGGCCTTCGAATAAAAGCCTATGTAGCATAGTGTGTGCTAAGCTATAACGGACTGCTATAACGGTTGTAGCTGAAATAGCGCACTTTTATCCCATAGCTTAACGTTTAAGGTCTGAAAACGCTATAGCACCGTTATAGTGTCGCTGTAGGACGCTATTTAGAACATTGCTCCTTACTAATGCGTATGCATGTTCAAATATTATTATTGTCAAATTTGTTATGTCTAAATTTATGATGCCAGCAATGGAAGTTTTCATTTTATGATACTCAAGCAGTTTGTCTGTTAGGTATTTTCATCTTGAACAGAAACACTCAAATTTCATAACACAACCATGTATACGTTCTAAATTAAAGCTTCTAAATATTTTTTCTAGTCACTTTACACATATAACATATCTATAAATTAGATGTAATTAAAAAGCTACAATTGTTTTTTCTTAAGATTAATAGCTTTAAATATCTACTAACAATCTTACTAATAAATTAGGTGTACATTGAAAGCTGTCGTTATGATCCGATGTGGCTGTACATGTCTTGTACAGCTGACTTTCTCACAGTATTTTGGGATTTTAGAGGAGTTATTCTTAGAACTTTTGCTGAATGAGTACTTTTCGAAAAGCGTACAATGGAATGGTTGTTGTTTTTATACAGGGATAAATGGTTTTGATGCGCCTAAGCTGAGCAATTGTCATGAGGATTAGCTTTTTAATTTGAATGTTCCACAACTTAATTAATTATGAGAGCAATAGATCATAGATGAGTCCTTAATTAGCTCCACTATCTTAATTGTTTTCTCAATCGAAGAAGACGTTATATTTTAAATATGTTCAATTTCGATGCTTTAATGAAATTTTACAATGTTTAATCAGGTGACAATAGAGGCCACTCATTCTTCTCCCGAAGAAATAGATACTGAACTCCAGACTGCAACGGGTTTTGGAGACACGGTTCTGCACCTACTTGTTACTTACGGGCACAACGTGCTCGCTTTGAACGTTTTCCAAAGAGATAGGTCCTTGTTGAATGCACAGAACAAGATGTCAGAAACTCCCCTGCACTGTGCTGCGAAGGTCGGAAATGGGGAGTTCATGTGCAAACTCATTGAACTTGATCCTGTTATTGTGAAGGATGCTATCAAAGAAATAGATGAAAATGGAGATGCACCCTTTCACGTTGCAGCCAAACATGGTCATGTGCAAGTCATCCGGAAGCTCATGGAATGGGATCCAAAAATAGCACACAGGGTCAACACTCCAAAAATAGAACACAGGGTCGACACTCCAAAAATTCTATGCCCATTATACATAGCTATAATGAAGAATCATACAAGGATGGTAAAAGAAATGTTAGAAGTTGACCCTACTCTGGCATACATTCCATTTTCAGATGGAATGTTTCCGGTTCATGTGTCTGCATCCATGGGCAACATTGAGCTGGTAATACATTTCATAGAAGAGTACCCTAATTGTGCTAAATTGTTGGATCCATGTGGAAGAAATCTTGTTCATATTGCTGCGGAAAAGAACCAAACAAATTTTTTTACGTATGTATCTAAATGCATCGAATTGGATGAAATGAGAGCAGGAATGAATAATTCAATAATGAAGGCTATTCGGGTAAAGGTGATCAAAGTAGAAATGAAAAGGGAAGGGTTAACACCACTCAGACTTTCCACGAGGCAAATGATAGCAGCAATGAATAATGCAAGGGATAATGAAGGAAATACACCGTTCCACGTTGCAGCAATGAAGGGACACAAGTCAATCATGAAAGCTATTTGGGAAAAGAAGATGGTGGGTATCCATGACGAAAGAATCCAAAACAATGAAGGGTTAACACCATTCCAACTTTCCAAGAGGCAACTGGAAACTAATGAGGTATGCTTACATTAAAAAACACTTTATAAAACTTGATAAAAATAGTTAACTTGTGTGTTCCTACCAACTATTGAACTACCAAGCACGCAAACTTTTGATCCGAGGCAACATCGATGCAAGGCGACTGAATTGTGCCGCCAAATACTACACACACACACACACATACATACACACATATACATACATATATACATACATATCTATGTATGTATATCCATACATATATATACTGAAAACAACAATTTTCAATAAATCTAAAAAAATAGTAAAAAAATTTCAAAAAAATGTAAATTCTAGTCTCCAAACACATATTAATATGAAGAACAAGATAAACAGTTCGGATCGACCGTTAGGATTTTGAAAAGTCGAATGTATATGAATTTTTACTTGTAGTACACCATTGTTTAATAAAAAATATTCTAGCTGATCTCAACCGTTCGATTATCCATGCCAATTTAACATTGGATTCATTTAGTACAAAGTCAACCGGTCAATAGTATGAATATTTTTTAAGTTATTTTATAAGTTGTTTTATATATTCATTTTTTTTTTTTTACCGCTTAACATTGTACTAAATGAATTCGAAACATCAAAAAGTTTCATGTACATGCATCACTAATTAATGAAGTAGATGGATTTTAACGGTTTGGGTTCGTCGTTTGAAGACAATCCAATAGACTTTTGGAGGTGTGTTCACCAACCCCTCTTGGTGAGCACATCACACCCTAGATGTACACGTGTGTATACAGGTGTGTGTGTGTGTGTGTGTGTGTGTGTGTGTGTGTGTGCATATACCTATATGTATGTATGTATGTATGTGTGTGTGTCTAGATGTATACGCGTGTATAGATACATACATATGTATGTACATATGTACACACACACACATATATGGAGCAAAGTTAGGATGTGATGTGTTTAATTACTAAGAGGAGTATTTGGTGATCGAGTACAACTCCAAAAGTCTATCGAATTAGCTTCAAATGAAGAATCTAAACTGTTGAAATTGATCTATTTCATGAGTGATACATGTACATGCAAAATTTTAAAAGTTTCAAATCATTTAGTACAAGATCAAGTGGTCAAAAGAAATGGATTGCTAGTAATTCTAACGGTAAGGGCATTTTAAAAAAAATATGAGGGCAACTTTGTAATTTTATATTATTTTGGGGTTATTTAAAAAAATCGGACATCAGTTGCGTAAGTACGAATTGTTAAATTTTCGCAACTATATATTGACTGTAATAAATTAATTAAGATGTGACATGCTTCTAATCATTGTTCATTAGAACTGTTGGTACTGGTAAATGAATGCTCTGCTGGTTAATAATATTATAACAGACATTTTTTTCTCTTACAGTATATTGATGATGAAGACATTAAATGGCACGTGGCTTATAATGGTTCTAAGTTTACTCGAGAGTGGTTTCACGATGTAATGGATCCAGCATTGAAAAAACATAAATGGGAGCAAACTCAAGTTCTCGGACTGGGCTCCGTACTTATTACAACTGTAGCATTTGCTGCCACTTTCACAGTCCCGGGAGGTTATGACCAAAGCAACGGTACACCAGTTTTAGGGAAGAAATATATGTTTCGGGCATTTATTCTAGCAAACACCTTTGCATTTATACAAGGATTTGTAAGTTTATCGGTGCTTCTTTGGGAATTTATAGGCCTTTGCGATCGCCTTAGGTTTGCAACAACATTTCTTATGTTGGCAGCGAGTAATATGGTTGTGACATTTGGATTGGGGATGTATGTGACGCTTGCTCCAATTTGCTATCCTATTGCTGTTCTAATCCTTGTTATCACTTTGATTATAGGGTCTCCTCTCGGGATACTTTTGACTACTATCTTTGGACCACAAATTCTGAAACCCTTTTATACAATAAACATATGTCCGGGCATTTGTATGAATTGTCTTTTCCTGGTCATTTTCTGCCTGGCCCTACTGTAGCTCATTTTCTATTTCCATTCTCAATCCACGTCGGACTCATCATGCATTTTTTTCTTCTTTATGTTGTTTTATTTATGACATATTACGGAACATTTGTACTACTTACTTCACTTAATTAGATTTTCTCATAATTGATATATTTTTTTCTTTTTTACTGAATTTTTCCCTGTACGAGCCGGATTTTTACAGAAGCTTTTGTTATTTTACATTGGAAAATGAATTGTCTTTCTAGATATCAGTTATCACCAATATTTACGGGCCTAGACTGCTGTAGATAATTTCGGGCTTTTCAGGTTAAAGGTGTCTACATGGACTATATATGTTACGTACTTGGCAAGTAATCATGAGCATAGTAACAAAATAATAGTTCATATTCGGTTTGGCAGAGTCAAAGTTTTGTGATTCGGAATGATTCGATACAATAAAGAATATAAAAAATTATAAAATTTAATTTGGTTTTTGCATTTTTCTCGCAAATAATTCATGATTCACATTTTATTCGCGAATAAAACGTATTATGCTTTTTTTTTTTTGCGTTTTATTCGCAATTTGTTTCGGAAATATAAAAAAACGAATAAAACACAAATAATTTGCAAATTTCTCACGTGTATTATTACTATGATCATGAGAACTACAACATACAAAGCATACATGCAAGCAATTAAGTATCATTGGATTTTCAATGTCATATTCGATTTAAACGCAAGTATTTTATTTCAATTATGGTAGTTTAAAAATATGTGAAAATAACATTACTCGGATTATATCTTGATTTTTTTTTTTAAATGATTCGAAAACGGATCGAAACAGCAGGATGTACTTATTCGCTATATTTATTTCTCTTATTTAAAAAAAAAAAAAACAATGTGACCATGCTTCATATATAACTTTATTGCTACAATGATAATTCTGATCTTTACTGTGATATAATAACAATTTTCTTTTAATTTTTAAAATTTTTGGGTACAAAAAATAGCGTGAAGTACTAAACAATAAACTCTCTCAATATAGTTTTGACAATCAAAAATTAAAAGATAATCATTTTAATATTAAAAATGTTTAGGTTTTTTTAAAAAAAAAAAAGACAATTAATTTTTTTTTTTGAAACCTTGTCATAAATTAGAAATTGTAGAAACCTTGACAATCATTGTAGAAATAGTTTCGATCAATTCGGTTAATTTTGAAACTTTACGGACTCTTTTAATATTAATTCAATCATAAACAAATGATCTGAATCAAAAATCAAATTGTGTGAATTACTTCAGTGTATGTGATTCCCTGCTCTTGGATGGAATGAGTCCGGATTCTCTAAAATAACTCAAATATGAGTTTGAATTTAGATTATATATTCAATCAAAATTTGAACTAATTAATTTTGTCCGACTTGTAATTTGTAGGTCTATTTAATATTCGGCTCAAAATTTATCGGACGACGGTCCGATTTCAAAGTCAAAGTAACAAATTTTGAGATCCGAATTCCAATTAATATTTTGCCCTCATGCTCAATCCAGAATCCCAAATTGTTGCTTCAACCTTCATGCATGCTGAAGGAATTCACATCCTCTTCAATACTGCACAAGAGAATATTTTACAATTAATGAATCTAAACCGTTCTTTTTAACTTGGCATGCATCTCAAAGCTCAATACCTTATGCTAGCCCGAATCTCAAAGTGATGAGATTTAATCTCAAACTCTAAAGTAAGGCCATCATCTACAGTATTGGAGAGGAGTTGAATCCCATAATTCTATATATATCGCAAGGACCCAAATAATCCTAAAAATATTTAGAACTGATAACACACTTTCTTTTACTTTTTACGAATTCACATTGATAAATTATGAGCCAGCTCAAGATTCTCTTATGTTTTACGTTGCTGGATTAATTAGAATCACGGCATAGACCTAGTGATCAAATGAAACTTATTTCATTATTAATTTGTTACGTTGCTGAAATATTTTCCTATTATCGGTTACCATAATATTAACAAATTTGTGCTCTAATATAAGTTTGGTCCTGCATTATTAAAGATTGATGGTTGAATCTATTAGTTGCATTATTTGAGATTAGAACCTAAATAGTTTGCGAATTATAAGTTAAAGTGCCTATGTTAGAAAAAGTGGTGACCGTCTTCAACTCTGATCTAAAACCTATAAACATGTCCTTTGGTGATCGAACTAGCTACGAGATGGTAGCCGACTTCCTCCATAAAATGGTGACTCTGGTTCACAAAGCTAAGGCCATGAAATGGCTGAAATCCAAGAAAGTTGAGGTGCTTTTGGAGCAAACTGTAGACCTAGATTCTGTTTTAGAGAGCTCCGGCGAGTTTAAAACATCAGCTGGTCATGCACAGTTCCCGTTCATGACCGTTTCAGGCCGCTTACCCGGCATGTTCAAGTCCAAGGACATGTTTATAGGTTGGATCAGAAAAGTTATGGGGTTAGACCCTTAGCTAGAATTGTCCACAAAGAAAGTTGCTTGCTGCACAAAGTTGCTTTCTGCACGAAGTTAGCTTGCTAGGCAATGTTAGTAATATTGATTGCCTTTTTGTGTAGGAAACAAATCTGCTATTATTCTTGAGGAATAACAGAAACCTGCGATTTTAATCCCATCCGTTCACATCTTTCTAATTAACCTGCGATTCCAATCTCAATCAATATCAACGGATGAGATTGGAATCACAGGTTCATGTTATATCTCAACAATAACAGCATATTTATTTCCTTTTGTGTATCCTGTGTGAGCTGAGGCTGTGTGCTTTTATATTTTATGTTGATAGCACATTAGTTTTATACATTTGTACTTGTAATTGTTTTAATGGGCCGATTTGAAAGGCTTGAATATTGTTACTTGACGAAAGTATTGGACTTGGAACAAAAAAATTCTGAGGCCCAAAGAGACATTAAACAAAATAAAAATAAAAATAAAAGTAAATGCTGTAAAGGAATTCAATTTTAAACAGAAGTCTTTAAAGGGCACCAAAAGAACCATCAAATTCCAGGCAAAAAGGTTAAATGTATCAAAATTCAAACCTCTTCCCAGCAAATCAATGACAGTTGGGACCCACATTTCTTTTATTTCAAAGGTCTCTTCTGTGACCAGTGATTAAAAAACTAGAACTGTAATTGATATTTGCATCCCCAATATAAAAAAGAAGTCAACTGCGTCTCTAAATTTATATATAAAGTTATTTCTTTTTCACACGTCATGCAATTCAGATAATTAATTCTCTTATATTTTATATTTTATAGAGAATTTAGAACAGGTCAATTTTATAGATGAATTATTCAACAAAAAAGATAATTAATTATAAAGCCTGGTGGAGATAATTAAACTGATAAGATCTCTCTCTCTCTCAAGAAACAACAAAAACAAGGTTTTGATAAAGCCATTTGTTATCAACATTGTTATCAAATGCTAGTTAGTTCTCAAATGTTATCAAATGTTAGTAGTTCTCTATCTACATTATTATCAAATGTTAGTAGTTCTCTACATTGTTATGAATGTTTTTCTTTAGCAAAATAAAAAATAAAGATTAAGCTATTCAACTATAGAAAATTCATTCGAATTTTTATTATGACAGCTAAACTGCTAAAGGTAGAGCAGAAAATTTTGCTGGGTTATCCGAGATTAAGCCATATATACAATCAGGAGTGGATCCAGGATTTTTATCAGAGTGGTAAGAAAATAACGAATCAAATTTGAATAGTTAATCGGATTGAAACCTATTAGCTAATCGCGTACTAGATAAAAACAATGTTCTAATTTCTAATTTCTAATGATCTGACTTATAATTTTCAATACTTTGACTTTTAATTCTAATTAATAATTAGAATTTAAGAAATTTATCATAATTGTAACCCTAAATTTAACATTAATTACAAACCAAAGTCCAGAGGGGGCAAATAAAATCATTGGTCCTTTGGTTTATTTTTTTTAGAAGGACATTTTTAAAAATTTCGGGACCCAACCAAAGCAAAAGGAAAGAGGAAAAAGTGTAATAGATACCATCAGAGAAACAGATTAATTAACAAAAATAACAGAGACACGCTCATTTCTCTAATATACAGGGTGAATTCTCTATAAGGTAAAATCTAGATGGTTTTTTATTTGAACGAGACAAATTATTATCCTTTAGAAAACTTTAAATTTGAGATTTGACAGGATATATAAAAAATTAATGGTAGATCCCCCAGTTAAGACCTCCCAGTGACGCAACGTACTAGCTGTCAGAAGTTTAGTTTTAAATATAATTAAACACATCATTGACCTTCAGACTGCACATGCGGTAAGTTATATAAATATAGCACGTACGTTATTGATTTTCAGACTGCACAATAAAATCTTCCCCCAACAATCTATCCTCCGCGAAAAAAGTGCAATTCAAGCTAAGCGTGATACTAATTGCCTCATTCCATCCTCCCAAAGCATTAGATCTGAAAACGAAATGGCCTCCGAATTACGCCCAGTTATGCCAGTTGATCTTTTCATGGCAGCAATAGAAGGGAACAGTGATGTATTAACACCACGTCTCGCACTACAGCTTAAAGAACCAACGGATGAAATTCAGGTAATATTTCTCAAACTATTTCTTGTTATATAGTGTCTGTAACACTACTTAGGACCATTATTTTTAACATACGAGTTCATTTTGCGTTTCGTATCTTGTAATAGACAAAGATAAATATTTTTTATATAAAAGCAACAACGAATACATATAGTGTGAACACGTTGATCTTTATTAATTGAGATTAGTGTATGGAAAAGTTTGAACGGTTGGGATTGGGGATTGAAATAACAGGTTCCTGTTGAGAATAACAGCAAATTTATTTCCGTCAACTGAACTGGTACATATAAATTTGAAAAATATTCGAAATCCTTATGAATTATTATTTTCTAATAGATATGAATGCGGATACAGTTTTAAATATTCAATCAGATACGTATCCGATATTTTTCTTAGTCGGATCATCCGGTAAAATTAATTTGAACCGCTTCTAGCATAGCAGGATGCTTTATAGCCAGCGAAATCAATTTCACAATTCCAAGTTTCAAGACTTCCGACAATATATATGCTTTTTTGTTTCATACAGTTCTCTTGTGGGACTAGAATTATCTCACAGATCTCTCGTTTCCGTTATAAACAAATCGACGACACTTTTATCTTCTCAAATCGATAACGGTAATTCCAAATTCACGCTAAAAAAAAAAAGCAGAATCGGCCTCAACTAAGAGAGAATCGCTCCAAATTGTAAGAATCGGATTGATTCAGAAAAAAATACTCAGTTGAATAGACTGATTCACACGGATTTTAACTGAACAATCGGACACCTTGTAAGTTGGGACAAAATCGGATCGCCACCGGTCAATTTTGATCCGACTCAGCCGATTTTACAGACTACTTAATTCATTGTCTTGTTACATATAGAAAAACTTTTTGTATTAAATCTTGTATGGCCCCCTTTTTTTGACAAAAAGTGGGATATGGCCCCTTTTTAACATCAATATTACGACTAACTCATCTAACGGTGGGAGAGGGATGCGGAGTCGGAGGTGGGAGAAGGAGGTGGGAGAAGAAGATGGAGGTGAAAGAGAAAAATGAAGGTGAAAGAGAAAGGGTGAAAGAGGAAAGAAATAAAAGTTGTTAGAAATAGTAGTTATAGTTATAGTTAAAATAGAAAGTTAGTTGGGGGATGGATAGATAGGGGAAATTATAATTATCCTTTATAATTTTACAAGTACAGTTACATATGTATCCAACAATTTATGTTGATATAAAAATTATTATAATTAATACATTTAAGTCGTTGGTTACCCAAAATAAAACAGAAAGAAAAAAATAAACAAAATGTTTGCATCATGAAATTGTGGGGAAAAAGAGTTAGCTATTTCATAGTAGCTAAGTTTGGTAGTAAAAAAAAAAATTTGTTGTTTATTTCTTTTAGCGCAAAGAGAAGGATTAATAGTCCCAGATCTACTGAATTTGTGGGTATCTCACATCAGTTTTTTTTTTTTTCTTTTACTATTAAATTTTGAAGTTCATATTATTATTTGGCATTGTTGATTAACATAATAAATATACTAAAACTTTAATAATTTACATTCACTCGCTTTATTAGTTCTATAAATTTTTTTATTAAGATGAATTGTTATTTTTCAAATAACTTGTGTTAATACAAGTATTATTGATATATATAATTTTCAGGATTCTTATTATCTAACGGTCTAAGGTTAATAAAGTGTTGGTCATAAATCTAATCCAACAAACCTTGTATTTACATACACTATGGGATACACATTTGTTAGTATTTTTTACAAATTTATTTTCATTGCTTTTGTTCATGTTTAAGAGATTAATGATAATTAAAATTTACATGTAACTTTCAACAGCACAAAATAATATATTTTGTAATAGTATTTACTTTTGTTCGTTCTTTTTTTGTGTCATGTGATGATTTTTATATCATACAATATTATAATATTTAAGTTCATTTAAGGTTGATTGCTTAGATAATTGGTAAACTACTGAATAAGTAATGATATTAGCTTGTGAGATCACACGAGTAGAAGTAGCAAAATATAATTCCCAAGAAAATAAGGTACACAATATGATTCTATAAAAGTAAATAATGTCGTCGTTGTTCTAAATTAAAACGTTAAATTATTTCCTTAATTTTAAGACAATCTTTTTTGAAGAAAAATATGGGTCTAGCCCGTATTTTCATTGATAAATTGTCTGTTACAAGAAATTTGTAACGCATAATATGAAAAACAAGGAAGCTCAAGACAGTTGAGCTTAAAAAGGAAAACATAAAACATATAGAAAAAGAAATACAGAAGAAACATTAAAAGGAAAAGTGAAATAGAAAGAAACCATCCGGACCGGGGCTCTTGTGGTTGGGCCATTGTTTAATAGCCTCCTTTACTTCGTGTATTGTAATAGGCATTGCCAAACTATCCAAGTCTGACAATTCGTCTGATATTGGATAAAGATTATCCCACTGTATGTGTGGCATCGTGTGAGATTGCGTACCTATTAGGCTGACATAATGTTCAAAGAAAGCCTTTGCCTTGGAGGTCTGATCCGAACATGCTTCTCCTTGATGCTCTATCTCTGCTATTTTGTTGTGGTTCTTTGCTATTGATGCAATTGTGTGGAAATATTTCGTACCTTTGTCACCTTCTGATTCCCACTTTGTGCGCGCTCTTTGCCTCCACATGTCCTCTTCCTGTAGTGCTAATTCCGCATATCTTGATTTGATTGTTGCCGTGATGTATTTCTCGAGCTGAGTCATGCCTCTTCCTTCTTTGACTTTGTCAATCCATTCCAGGTAATCCCGACATACCTGAAGTTGTTTCTTGATGTTCCTTGTTTTGTTTTTGCTCCATTCTTTTATGCATTTCTGAATCTTTGCTAGTTTGAGCTGCAGTTGCTCGGGTGATTGTGCTTGTTCCATGCTGAGCCATGTTTCCTTGACCATTTCTGTGAACTGTTGTTGCCTTAACAAATAGTTCTCAAATCTAAAGAACTTTGACCTGTCCCAACTTGTACTTGCTGTGTATAAGATAGGGCAGTGATCCGAAGAAGTGTTGGCCAATGCTTTCTGATTTGAGTTTGGGTATTTCGTGTTCCATTCTGTTGAAATTAGAAATCTATCTAACCTTGCCATGTGCGGTTGTTGTCTCTCGCTAGACCATGTAAAGCGCCTCCCGTGTAATGTCGTATTTATTAATCCCAATGATGAAATCAAGTTTGCAAAGTTTAGTGTTGTCCTCATTTCCGCTTGTGTGTTGTTATTTCGATCTTCAAAATCCAAAGTGATATTCAGATCCCCACCTATTATCCAAGGTGTGCTATCATTTGGTCGGATCGCGGATAGCTCCTCATAAAACATAGTTCTTCCTTGCGATGTTGATGGCCCATAAATGCCGGAAAACCAAAATCTAGTTCCATCAACATTATTCTTGAGTAACAGGCTTAAACTGTATGCTCTCTCATCTGATTGCATAAGGGTAAATTTTGTCGGTGTCCATGCAATTATTATGCCTCCTCGGGTTCCTTGTGACTTTATTGCCTCATATTTCTGTAGTCTAAGTCCACATATTTCCCTAATCATCCTTTGATCTATTTTTTCTAACTTTGTTTCTTGTAGACATACTAGATCAGGCTTCTCCAATAAGAAAGTTTCTCGTATCGCTAATCTCTTTTTCCTTTCATTTAAACCTCGAACATTCCATGAAATGAATTTTATTTTGATGTTTTGATTCATTTAATCACAAAAACCAGCATCTTTGGACTGAATAGCATCCCCTCTTTTTCATTACCAAGCAACAAGGGTATCTCAATCATGCACAAAAAACAACAGTATTTTTTTCTACTAACTCCATCTTGTTCACTTAACCATGTTGGATACAAAGGTCTCAGACGTTGGAAAACATAAAACAAATTCACCTTCCTGCTTCTAACCTTTTCTACTCCATCCCCTTCCCTAAATAGAAATTTTCAATTTAATAGGCTGCTGCTACTAGCCTCATTAAATTTTGCACTACTTACTCCATCTTTTTCACTCAACAATTGTGGATACAAAGGCAACCTGCCTTGAAAATAAGATAAAAACACCACCCCTCTTCTAACCTTATCTAAACTTTCCTCTTCCATAAAGAAACAATTAAAACAACTAAAACAATGACATTACAAGTACCCGAAGAACCTGATTCTTCCAACTGCCCTTCTAATTGACCACCATTGGTCCTTTTCCATTCTTCCCGCCGTGCACCAGGGAGCCATGTTGCGCCAGAGATGTGATTTGCGCTTCCATTTCATTGGTTATTGAAGATCCTGCTGCTGCCACAATCAATTCAGCTTGTATTTTTGTGAGCGGTTCATAAGAGCGTAGGTAACTCAATTCGATTTCTTCTTCTTGTATCATCTTCCTCTTGTTCTTCTGTGGTGTGTTGTAGCCACTGCCTTCATAGCCTAACACTGCACGAGCCTTGTCTATGGCTGAAATATATGGGCCATCATTCTTCTTCTTGAGGCGTGGGCTTCTTCTAATTGTTACCTCTGGTTTGTACCGTGGCGGGCCCTCAAAGCCTGGTGGAGATTTTAATTCTTCAAGGGCCGAGGAGAGATCCTCTAAGTTCGGGTCTATAGAGGATTGTTTTTCTTCAATAAAAACTGGGCCACTGTTTGAGAAAGGATCTGTGCTTGAGGCGAGAAATTCTTTAAATAGCAGAATTGGGCTTTGGGCCGCAACTGTTTGTTCTAAAATGAGAAAAGGCGATTCATGCTTACTGTAGCCAGCCTGTTCTTTCCAGCTCATGCCTCCTGGATAGCGTGTGGGATTTGCAAAGATGATTTTTTTCAGAGCTATTTTGATTTCTTTTGTCTGGGTGCACTGCGCAGAATTTTTTTCATAAACCATAATTAAAAAAAGGATTCTTAGGGAACCAATATGATTACCAGTTTTTTTTCAAAAACCATAAGAACCGTGGGAACGTCACGGTCTGGCATTTTTTTTTTCCAGACCGTGTGCTTCTCACGGTCTTGCCAAATTTTTTTTTTTTTTTTTTTTAAAAAAAACAGATTATTTTTTCAGACCGTGGGGTTCCCACGGTCTCAATTTTTTTTTTTTTTTTATAAAACAGAATTTTTTTTAATTTTTTGTATTAAAATATTAGAAATGTTAAATATGTTTCTTTGAAAATAGATGAAATACAATATAATTTGATTTATTAGAAATACTGCAATAAATAACCCCGATCAATATTTTTCAGGTCGGATTTTTCGCGGCTGTAAAAAAAATTAATATATTTATTTATGTGTTATTAGAAAAAAAATAAAAATGCTTAGATTCTGAGTTATTGATCCCGGTTCAAAAGTCATTTCTAGGTAATCAAGAAAATATTGTGATCCCTCTGGGACATTTAATTTATAAAAAGTTATATCTATTTTTGAAAATAATAATAACTTTTAAGTTATTTAATAATTGTTATTCAAAAAGAATTCTCAAAATAGATATAACTTTTTATAAATTAAATGTCCTAGAGGGATCACAATATTTTCTGGATTACCTAGAAGTGACTTTTGAACCGGGATCAATAACTCAGAATCTAAGCATTTTTATTTTTTTCTAATAACACATAAATAAATATATTAATTTTTCTTACAGTCGCGAAAAATCCGACCTAAAAAATATTGATCCGGGTTATTTATTGCAGTATTTCTAATAAATCAAATTATATTTTATTTCATCTATTTTCAAAGAAACATATTCAACATTTCTAATATTTTAATACTAAAAAAAAAAAAATTAAAAAAAAAAAAAAAAATTGAGATCGTGGGAACCCCACGGTCTGAAAATAAAATCTGTTTTTTTTAAAAAAAAAAAAAAAAAAAAAAATTTTTGGCAAGACCGTGAGAAGCACACGGTCTGGAAAAAAAAAAAAAATGCCAGACCGTGACTTTCCCACGGTTCTTATGATTTTTGAAAAAAAAAATGGTAATCATATTGGTTCCCCAAGAATCCTTTTTTTAAATTATGGTTTATGAAAAAAATTCCACTGCGCATGCAGGAGAACGCTTCCCAAGGTGGTTGTAACGATCATGTGGAGAGTGTTTCTTTGTGCCCCGTTCTCATTTACTTTTGTACCATTTTTGACTTTGGAATCAAAAGTCAGTGTGTTAGAGATTTGATTTTTGTCTCCAGAGATGAAAATTACCTCTTTTTGCTTGTCCCCTGTCAAAGGCGGCTTATCGTTTACCAAGACAAACCTTAATTCTTGTGCCGAACTTTGGCCTATCTCCATTTGGTTCTGCACTTGTGTCTCCAGTGATTTATTTTCCGGTCTCCATTGTTGGAGCTCTCTCTCTCTCCTTGAATACATTGAATCAGCTCCCACTTGATATTCATCAGTGACTGAGTTGTTGTAGTCACTTGAATCTGGGGAGTGCCTGCGGCGGTTTTGCGGTGGCATGCGTGTCCCACCTTGCCTTGGGTTGTTAATGCAACTATCACCGCCTCCGTTGAGCGCGGGGCCGCTCGAAGTGTGTAGCCAACCTTCTAGTTTTAAATAAACTAGCTTTGCATATGGGTGCTGCCTCATTAGCAGAGTTTTTGGTATGAGCAAAGGATTTTGAGTTGCTATCAGAACCCGAACCGAGTGGTAATTTCCATTTTTAAAAACTGGTGCCAGTTTAACGACATGGCCAATTCCAGAGATGAGTTGATCAATATCATCAATATTGCAAGCGTGTGGAGGGACACCGGTAATACAAATACGCGCTTTGTGTTCTAACGGGTCGTAAACCATACCTTGGCTTTTTTTCCACTCAGCTAGCTGCACGTAGGTGTTAAAATCGATCGCGAAAATTCCCACTTCCACGGCATGGTTGCGAAGGTCCTCTGTCGGGAATATCACTATGCAAGCAGCTGTTGCCGTGTCGAGTTGCCCAACCTCGAAGGCCCTTGGATGATGTCCAAGCTGAGCAGCCAAGGTTGTAGCTAACCTTTGCGGCAATGTCTGTTTGTTGACATTGGGCCCGGCATGTACTGCTAAGGCTCTATCCAGCTGCTCATTTGTTGGATGAAAGCCCTCCCTGCTAGGCACGTAAACTGTCTGCTGCTCAGGCCTTGCGCCCGGCAGACGGCTTGCGGGTGTCATCGACATGGTTTGCCAATTGTCCATGTTTGTTTCTTTTTTTTCAAATCTTTCTTGTTCTTTGTTCTTGTGTGGTTTGTGTTCTCCCCTGTTTTCGATTGGTGATTTTTTGTTGTTGTGCAAAGGTCTATTTGTATTGGTGAGACCTTTTTCTTTGCATCTTCCCGAGGTATGGCCATGTTTATTGCAAGTATAGCACTTAATGCTATTTCTGCAGTTAATTTGGGTGTGTCCTCTCTCCAGGCATCTAAAACATTTCCCCTGACCTTTCAATATCTGTATTTTCTTTTCAAGGTGAGGATTGATGTACTTACTTCCTTTTGCTTTGCGCATATAGTGTTTCCTTTGCACTGTTATCCATTCCTCCTCATTTGGTGGTTGATTCTCTTCATCCTGCTTAAATGCCGTATCTTCCCCCAGATTTGCTTTTGCTTCCTGGTTCAAAGCATGTTCCCCTTGGGGAGGTGTGCTTCCTGCTGTTTTCAAGGTGTTTGTTGTTGCAGCTCTACGGATGGCATTAATGGTGGCCTCCTTCCTGCGCAAAAGTACTGGAGTTTGCTTTGTGGCATTTAAACCTTCCTTAACTGCTGTAAAGGTGTTGAATGTCACTTGGGCATAGGTGGGTTGAAACTGGTGGGTATGAAAGTCTTGACTTTTGGTGATCGCCTTGATTGTCGCCTCCTGACGAGAAATAAGAAAAGGCGCCATCTTGTTTGCAACCTTTTCTACCGCCTCCCTCCTCGTCGTCCCTCCGGTCTCTATCTCTTCTATGTCTCTGGGCTTTTCCTTCATCGCCTCTTCGTACCATTCCGTCAGTGTCTTCTCCTTCACTGCTGAGCGGTTGAGGGTCCGCCTATCGCCTTGTCTGTCGCCAGCATTTTTGCTCTTTGAAGCGTCCATAGAGCAGTTTTCGTTGAATTTTAGTACCATTTTAAGACATAATCTTATTTCAGTTTTAAAAAAAAATGTATTAAATAAGAGAACAATTGATATAAAGAGAAAAAAAATTATCTCAGCCCTGAAAATTATAAATTAAGATCTCAATATAGCACTGTCCTTATTTTTAACATACGAGTTAATTTTGCATTGCGTATCTTGTACTAGACAAAGATAAATATATTTTATATAAAAGCAACAAGGAATACATGAGTGAGTCTATGGTACTATGCATATTACGATTTGTTACCATGCTACGGCTCTATATTTGAGTTTTCAAATTCTAACGGTTGATCCGAACCGTTCATCTTGTTCTCCATATTAATATGTGTTTGGAGACCAAATTTTACATTGTTTGGAATTTTTTTACTATTTTTTTAGATTTATTGAAAATCACTGTTTTTGGATGGTCCAGAATTTTCATATCAAGTGATTTTCTAAATATATATCTAAAAAAATAGTAAAAAATTTTCAAAAAATGTAAAATTTTGTCTCCAAACACATATTAATATGGAGAACGAAGATGAACGGTTCGGATTGACCGTTAGGATTTGAAAACTCGAATATAGAGCCGTAGCACGGTAACAACCCGTGATATGCATAGTACCATAGACTCACTCATAATACATAGTGTCAACACGTTGATCGATCTTTACTGAGATTAGTGTATGGAAAAATTTGAACGGTTAGGATTGGAGATTGAAATAACAGGTTCCTGTTGAGAATAGCAGCAAATTTATTTCCGTCAACTGGTACATATAATGATATAAATTTGGAAAATTTTCGAAATCATTATCATCAGAGATTTAAACAGACCAGATAATTTTATTTTCTAATGGATACTTACAGTTTTAAATATTGAACCGGGTACGTATCACTACAACAGATCTGACTTTCTGCGACCGGTTTTCCGGTCGCAGAAAGTCCAGGCGCCGGTCGCTGATAGTCCACCCGGTCGCAGAAAGTCAATTCTGGTCGCTAATACCCCGGTCGCTGAAAGCACTGTCGCTGATACTCAACTGATGACGTCACCGGTCGCTGATACTTTTTCTGCGACCAATTTTTTTGGTCGCTGTTGTTTTTTTGCTGACGTCATGAAAGGGTATCTGCGACCAAAAAACGATCGCTGATAGTCAAATCCGGTCGCTGAAACTATTATGTCAGTTTTTTTTGTTATTTACTATTCTATTAATTTTTTTTCACTTTACTTTTCTCAAAACATACACAATAGATCGATTCAATTGTAACATCAAATATCATACAAAATTACGGTTTTGATTTGAGATACAACAGTAACAATATCAACACAACAATTCTAATTTTGCCATAGTATCAATTACAATTTCCTCAAAATTCTCAAGTCATGAAATAAAAAAAATAAAAAATAACCGACAAAACCGGTCCTGCATATTTAGAACTTCTTATTAGAAATTGTAAATTGAATCAAAAATCCCAAAATTACATTCTTTCTGTTCTTACTATCATTGACACCTCACACACAAGTCACGACCGACATGTTTAAGGATTACATCACATCATATACCTATATTAATACAAGTCAAAATTATAAGTTATTCCTAAATAAACATATAAATAGAAACAAGTACAAGGTCATTCATGCAAAAAAACTATAAATTTCTAACTCGATACGGTTTCATTATATTGATGCAAATACCACTTCCAAAAAGTCCCAATAAATTTTCAAAGATGGAACCAGAAAAATTCAAAATAGTTTGCTTCTATCAACATAAGCAAGCCTCAAAGATCAAACCAGAAAAATTGATTAAATGAATCTATGACATTAACTACAGTAAAAATAAAATGTCATAAAAATCATAGGTACCTCCTTCAGCCCACGAAGCCTTCCCAATAACTCCGACTGTGATTCGTTCAACTCCTGACAAAAGTATTACATTTAGAGAATAAAAATGTTTGTATCATTCTCCTAATTGCTTTCGTTAGATACTGGATTCATAAAAAAAATTGGATTCTAATGTAGCACAAGTAAAATAATGCTACACATACAAGAATAAAGACCTAACCAATGCTGTCTAAACCAAGCATATCAGGTAATTTCTAGATTAGCACCTTCCTTTTCTAATTAACAGCATACAAATTGAATAAGGCACAAAAGAACCAAATTGGTAAATATTGGGTTAAATGCTAAGCCTTAACCTAATATGATAAAGATAATTTGAATGGAACAATTTATAATTAGTAATAACTGATAACAGTTAGAAGTTAGTGTAATCAGCAATTCAGGTTTTAATGAATAAAAAAACTAATCAGATATTTGATTTCAAAATTACGGGAGATAGGTACTTGATTTATGGTTTGGTTTCGAAAATTGAAAACCAAATAAAACCTATCCAACCAGCTGAACCGAAATATCAGTAAATATTATGTTTGTGATGTAATATTATAAGTCAAAAAACCGACCAATCAAAGAAAGGGCAAAACCCTCTGTTGAAGCCAGCACTGCCTCTCGACCGTCTCCGAGTCCAATGTCACGAATCAGCAGGGCACCCTTTTGATTTTGTATTTCCAGCCTCGTCGTCTTGCAAAAGGATGAGGTGGAACGGAAGAGAAGAGAGGAGGAATCGGAGAGGAGAGGCGGAGTGGAGAAGAAGAAGGTGAGAAGAAGGGAGAGGCGGAATGGAGAGTAGACTGGGGTGTAGGGTTTGGGTCTGGACTCGGGAGGGAGATGGAAAGATAGGGTTTGGGGTTCGCGCGGAGACGAAGGGTTTGGGATTCGCGCGGGGACGAAGGGTTTGGGTTTGGGTTCTGGCGCTTTTTTTTTACCCTAAAATTTCAGCGATCAAAAAAAAAAAAAACTTTCTGCGACCGGTCATGTCGCTGATACGGTCGCAGAAACTCTTGGTCGCCAGAGAAGTTAGTTTTTTTTTTTTTTTTGAAAAAAATAGACTTTCTGCGACTGGCGCCAGCACCGGACGCTGATACCGGTCGCAGAAAATCCGTTCTGCTGTAGTGTATCCGATACTCATTTTAGTCGGATCATCCGAATCGGTAAAATTAATTTGACCCGCTTCTAGCATACTTTATGACTTGAGCCAGCGAAATCAAATTTCACAATTCTAAAGTTCTAAAGACTTCGGACTATATATACACACACACATAGCTTCTTTGTTTCATGAGGAGGAATTCAATTACACTCTTTTTTAGTGACGCCAGATTACACTCTATATTTTCAAAATTCAAACAGTCGATCTAAACTGTTCAACATGATGGATATGTTAAAATGTACTTGCAGATCAAATTTTATATTTTTTTTAATTATTTATTTATTTATTAAGATGAGTACAAAAATTCAATGATTTGAAAACAACGATTTTGTAAAATACTTAATAAATAGTAAAAAAATTCAAAAAAAAAAATATAAAATTTGATCTGCAAGCACATTTTAATATATCCATCATGTTAAACGGTTTAGATCAGGCTTCTAAATAGCTAGCTATAGCTGCGCTATAGCTTTTTCGGACCATAAACGCTAAGCTATGAGATAAAATTGCGCTAATTCAGCTACGACTGTTATAGCTATAATAGCTGACCGCTATTACCGCTATATGAGACCCGCTATAGCTACCGCTATGCTACATGATTTTTTTTTTGGAATTTATATGGACTTCTGTACTTCTATTCTTATTTCTAATGTTACATGGTATTCTACGATAAGTATACTAAACCAAACTATGTGCTTCTATTTTTATTTGTGATTTATTTTATCATTCTATATCGAGAAATATTCAAATACTAATTCTTCATTTTGATTACTCTTTTTATAGTATTCATTTGTAAAATTATTATCGTTCGTTTCAATTGAAAACTGATTTTGATTATTATTATAATTATAAAATGTTTAAATATGTATATTGACTTCATTTACCTTATAAAATTAATTGCTCTTTGTCTATTATAATATGTAATACCATGAAGTATTAACTATTAAATAATGTTACTTTTTAGATTTTTTTCCTTCTTATTTGCGTAATTGATAAAAAGTATAGACTTAGATTAGTTGTCATTTAGTTGTTACATAAATTCTCTAATATTGATTATGTTGATAATTAGTATAAATATAGAATATAAAGTTTGAAAAGGGAAATCGCTATGTGTGATAGCTTCCACTATAGCTACGTTATTCGCAATAGCTTTTTTTTTGTCTCCCCGCTATGCCGCTATAATCGCTATTTAGAACCTTGGTTTAGATCGATAGTTTGGAATTTGAAAACTTTAAAAATAAATTCGGTGTCACAAAAAAAAAATGTAATTGGATCTCTCCTCCTGTTTCATACAGTTCTCTTGTGGGATTAGAAGTATCCAGAATTCTAGCGATCCTTTTTTTTTTTTTTTTCATAATATTTCAAAAAGAGCAAGATATTATCCATAATTGCTTCAGATCTAACTTTCTTCAATGAATTACATTATTTATAGGAATTACATTTTTATTTTCAGAAAACATTTTAAATATGTATATGTGTATATGTGTATTTGTATGTGTATGTATATGTGTCACACCCCAAATCCACCGGGTGTGACAGCCTGCCGCGTGTATTTATTAACATATAAATACACGCCAGGCAGTGGATCTTTTTATATGCATTGCCAATATCCTCATTCGCTGCGTCCGTGTAACAAACCTGAAAATGATCGGGAGGGTGGGGGTGAGAATAAATTCTCAGTGCGAATTTTGCCACAGTTTAGATTATTGGACTTGCAATCAGACTCTATATTCAAAAAATGAAACCCAAACAATAACAGTTCAAACAGATATATATAATCATAAATAACAGAATGCCAATGCTCGACAACAGTTTAATCAACCTGAAACACAGTTTACGGAATTTCCAAGATGAATTTCAAACACAACATATATTTTGGCTTAACTCAATTCAATAACTCAATTCAATAGGGCTTGTAGCAATTACAGATGTTCTTTCGAGCTGAACCATTATCAAACCCACATCTGTAGGGTTACTGACACCTACAGATGGCCAACCGCTGGACCCTTTATCTGACACCCATCTGCAATCGCTTGGCTTAACAGTTTATTAAGGTCTGGTTTGAATCATATAAAGAAAATCCTCTCTGGAATCATTCCAATAGTCGTAATATTCAATTGACCTTTCAAATGCATTAACACGTAGGAAAATGCCACCGAGCCATAGACGTTACACAAGTCACCCACGATTTCCAATCACACATCTCATAACATAATCACCCTCCCTCGTCCCAACCGGTACTGGGAATATCGAGGGCCGTTCACCTAAGGCCATTAGGATCCTGGGAATCCAAGTCAGCATACAGCCCGACTTGGCAAATTCATTGGATCCAAGTGCTTAACTTCGTAAATCCATTCACATACATATCCAAATCAAATCACATCAAATCAAATCAAATCAAATCAAATCGTGGTGACTTTCAATCAAATCAGATCATAATCGATCGACACAACCTACAACCATACCAGCATGCAAATCACTCAAGTCACATCAATTCGAGTTTAATTTGATTGGGCTATGCAAATGCTATACACAATTCAATGATGCAATCAATGATATTCAACATGACAAACGAAAACACAGTTTAATTCCTGAAAATAAAGTATCAAACAAGTCCAAGAATCCCGCACCTTATTATGACGAGCGTACCGCTTAATTTAAAGATCAGGCGTCTCGAATTGCCTCGCGAAATCTGGCTCGACTGAGCCTACACCTATATTATACGTTTACTTGGTTTAGTTCGGTTACATTATCAAAACTTAAATTCCAAAAGCCGTCTTTTAATTCGTCAATTCTTTTATACCTTTCAGCTCATGTATAATCATTTAATTCACGTCCAATTCCAAATTTACATGTACACATCATGTCATATTCATTTCAATATTACAAGGCTTATGAAATTACAAATCCAATTCACCTTATTTATCCAGCTAAACATTCAAAGGCCCAATTTACTCAATTATTTCACTTTGGCCCATTTACGTATCAATTATCTTATTCCAATTCAACTTAATTAAAGGCCCATAATTTAGCAACGGTTTACGCCTCTAATTAACAATTCACCATTTACTCAAAGTCCATTTATAACATTTCAATTTCAGTCCTCTTTACAATTATTTAAATTCACATATGGCTCAAATTATAATACTTCACATGCATGGCCGGCCATAGCCTCAAACAATTTACATCTTACAATTTGGTCTCTTATATTTATACAACTCACATAGGCCTTATATTTTATAATTCATACCCATAAATATAATTAATTTGCAATATGGTCCCTGTCAAGTAAGTGTCTGGTAAATCAATTCAGAACCATACTAGTATCTACACTGGACAGGTACACTAGTACCAGCACCACGCAAGTCATCACAGAAATCAAACGCCCAGTCACAATGACAGACAATACCATTTCAAACAAATCATTTCTTACATTTCAGTCCCTTTAATTCATACAAATCACAATGGTCCTATCTTTTACAATTCCGACCATTAATAAAATAATTTTGCAATATAACCCCTTATACTTAATTTATTCAAGCAATTCGATCGAGTCGGGAAAATCAACAACCCGTACTCGAAACTTAACAAATTCACATCCTACGACATTAATCAATTCATCAATACACACAATTCACGAATTTTAGAAATTAACCGCAAGAGAGGATGTCAAGAAAAGTGATCGGTTCCGAGGGTTTCGCCTCATCTTGCAGTCGTCTAAAATCAGCGAGCACCACATGCAATGGGCACTTCCAAGTACCGGGACAGCACCAATCGAACCGAGGCAGCACCAATCAACACCAGCACGGCTCAGCACCATAACCCTAATTTCTAGGGTTTCTCGAAAGCTCGCAAAAATCAGCGGCAATTGCGAAGAATCCAAGAGATTAGTGCCCCGGGTCAGAGAGAGAGAGAAGAGAAGGGTTTTCGTGGTGGTGGCGGGGATCAGCGAGAGAGAGGAGGGTTGCCGGCTAGGGTTCCCATGGCAGGTGAAGAGGGAGGCGAAGAAGAGACAGGGGCGGTGCTGGTGCGGTCTCACAGACCGAGGAAGAGAGGGGAGAGTGGGGCGGCTCACCGGCGACGGGAGGGGGCGGAGGGGCGGAGCCCCCTGGTTTTGGCGCTGCAGAGAAGAAGGGGGCGGGGGCTGTGGGGGGTCTGTTTCTGTCACGGGTAGAGGGAGAGGAGAGAAAGAGAGAAGGGAGGGGGTGGGATTTAAATGAACTGCTTCGAGATTCGTGCTGGATCAAGATGAGGGGTTCTTATAATTCCAGCATTTAAATTACAATATTTTAAGATCCGTGTTAGATTAAATCCAAAGGTCCAAACAAATCCAGAATTTCAACAAGGTTATTTAATTGGTTTAAGAAATCTGTTTCTATTCTAATTCGAATCGAAAGTTCATAATATTTTTTTGTAACTATATTTGTACATAGAATTCGTATTTTTATTCTCTTATTTAGAATTAAATTATTTATTTATTTACACGGATCTAATTAAATAAATTTCTTCCTTTCTAAAATTTCAAAGGAAATTCTTTTAACGGGTTTTCTGAGTTGCTATTTTACCGAGTAATTATAATTTTATTCATATTGCTATATTTTATTTTATTTCTAAATCTCTAAATTTTATTATACATAATTTCATACATTATTTATATTACGAAATTTAGTTTCGTTTTAGTTGGTCAGAAAATTTCTGAACGATCGTTAAGTTAATTAAACATTTTATCTAAGTAAAATTGATCGATTTATCAATTTTAATCAAGTTTTAAAATTTCGGAATGTAACAATATGTATATGTTTACATGTGTATATGTGTATATTATACATATATTATAAAAATCATAATAAATGTCAAGTCCTTATTAGTGTTATATTTAGACTTGTGATATCCAACTGACAAATAAAATCAAAGTTCACTAAAAAAATAAAAATAAAAAAAATCAAAGTTATAAAAATTTACGACATCACTTCGTAAATATATCAAATATTTTATTTTTTGGCATACACTCTAAATAAGAAAACTTTTTTTTCACAAAATTATTCAAATCAAAATATTAAGATCTCTAAATAAAAAAAAATAAAAATAAAAACATGGGGCGCCCCAGCCACGGGCGCTCCGCTTGTGTTTTGGGCCGCCCATGGGCCTGACGGTTGGGACATTTTTAATAAAAAATTAAATGTAAAATTATTTTTAAAATTAAGATTTTTTTAAGAATATTAATAAAAATGGCCGCACACATACAGGCCCGGCCGGTAGCCTATTGCATTACCACTTTTTACCACAGATAAGTCTTGAGTACAACCATATTAATCGATAATAAATATTTATTTGTTCAAATGCTCCACCTTATACTTTTTGTTTACCCCTGGTTCATTATAGACCAAACACCTTTTCTGTTTTTACTTCATGGAGCACAGTTCACCAAATCTATTTAACAAAAGTGGGATGTGGCCGGTGGCCCCTTTTACTTTATGGCGTACAGTTCATTTTTGACATCAATATTACATCTAAGTCATCTACATTTTCAAATATATCCCTATACTAATACTTATTAATTAAAAATCCACTATTTTGTAATAACACATTATAATAATAATTGAAAATTAATATTTTTACAAAATAATAATTTCAACACGATTGACTCCTTATCAAGGTTCTAAATAGTGATTATTGCGTCATCGCAGTTAGGTTAAACAAAAAAAAAAGCTATCGTGAATAGCGCAGCTATAATGAAAGCTATCCTAAATAGTATTTTTTTACAAAATATATATTATTATATTCTACTAATTATCAAGATTATATAAAGTCTCACAGAGTAGTAAGTAACACTAAATTGATTAAAAAATTATAATATTCATACTAAATTAGTGCAAAATCCAACTTTCTATTCAAAATACCCCTAATAATATCATAAATCATTTTTTTTATTCAAAATAAGCTAAGCAACATGATATAAACTAATTGTTTTTTATTTAAAATAATCTAAGCATCATGTCATAAATTATTTATAATTTTCAGTTTGGGCTTTCGAATAAAAGCCTATGTGCTAAGCTATAACGGACTGCTATAACGGTTGTAGCTGGAATAACGCACTTTTATCCCATAGCTTAACGTTTAAGGTCTGAAAACGCTATAGCACCGTTATAATGTCACTGTAGCACGCTATTTAGAACACTGCTCCTTACTAATGCGTATGCATGTTCAAATATCATTATTGTCAAATTTGTTATGTCTAAATTTATGATGCCAGCAATGGAAGTTTTCATTTTATGATACTCATGCAGTTTGTCTATTAGGTACTTTCATCTTGCTTTTTCATAACACAACCATGTATACGTTCTAAATTAAAGCTTCTAAATATTTTTTTCTAGTCACTTTACACATATTCTCACACTATTTTGGGATTTTTTTTTTATTTGAAAAAAAAAAGTATTAAATATATAACGTCTCACACTATTTTGGGATTTTTAATGCTCCTAAGCTCAGTAATTGTCATGTGGATTAGCTTTGAGAGTATCGCTTTTTAATTGGAATGTTCCCCAACTTAATTAATTATGAGAGCAATAGATGAGTCCTTAATTAGCTCCACTATCTTGTTTTCTCAATCTAAGAAGACGTTATATTTCAAATATGTTCAATTTCGATGCTTTAATGAAATTTTACAATGTTTTTTAATCAGGTGACAGTAGAGGCCACTCATTTTTCTCCCGAACAAATAAAGACTGAACTCAAAAGTACAACGGGTTTTGGAGACACGGTTCTGCACCTACTTGTTACTTACGGGCACAACATGCTTGCTTTGAACGTTTTCCAAAGAGATAGGTCCTTGTTGAATGCACAGAACAAGATGTCAGAAACTCCCCTGCACTGTGCTGCGAAGGTCGGAAATGGGGAGTTCATGTGCAAACTCAATGAACTTGATCCTGTTATTGTGAAGGATGCTATGAAAGAAATAGATGAAAATGGAGATACACCCTTTCACGTTGCTACCAAACATGGTCATGTGCATGTCGTCCGGAAGCTCATGGAGTGGGATCCAAAAATAGCGCACAGGGTCAACACTCCAAAAATAGCACACAGGGTTGACAACAACGAAATGCTATGCCCATTATACATAGCTATAAAGAAGAATTATACAAGGTTGGTAAAAGAAATGTTAGAAGTTGACCCTACTCTGCCATACATTCCATTTTCAGATGGAATGTTTCCGGTTCATGTGTCTGCATCCATGGGCAACATTGAGCTGGTAAAACATTTCATAGAACAGTACCCTAAATGTGCTAAATTGTTGGATCCACGTGGAAGAAATCTTGTTCATATTGCTGCGGAAAAGAACCAAACAAAATTTTTTACGTATGTATCTAAATGCATCGAATTGGATGAAATGAGAGCAGGAATGAATAATTCAAGAATAAAGAAGGTGATCATAGCAAAAATGAATAAAGAAGGGTTAACACCATTCGAACATTCCGCGAGGCAAATGATAGCAGCAATGAATGATGCAAGGGATAATGAAGGAAATACACCGTTGCACATTGCAGCAATGAAGGGAAACAACTCAATCATGAAAGCTATTTGGGAAAAGAAGATGGGTAACGATGCCGAACATATCCGAAACAATGAAGGGTTAACACCATTCCAACTTTCCTTGAGGTAACTGGAAACTAATGAGGTATGCTTGCTTTAAAAAACACTTTATAAAATTATTTCTTGATAAACATAGTTAACTTGTGTGTTCCTACCAACTATTGAACTACCAAGCACGCAAACTTTTGATCTGAGGCAACATCGATGCAAGGCGACTGAATTGTGCCGCCAAATACTACAAACACACACACACACACACACATACATACACACATACACACACACATACACACATACACACATGCATACATACATATACTGAAAACAACAATTTTCAATAAATCTAAAAAAAATAGTAAAAAAATTCCAAAAAATGTAAAATCTGGTCTCCAAACACATATTAAATAAGATGAACAGTTTGGATCGACCGTTAGGATTTTGAAAAATCTAATGTATATGAATTTTTACTTGTAGTACACCATTGTTTAATAAAAAATATTCTAACTGATCGCAACTGTTCGATTATCCATGCCAATTTAACATAAATATTCAATTTTTGGCTTTATTGGTAACTAATATATTAAATTTAATTGTGATAATTTAGAGCTAGCTAGACACATGTGAAATGTACCGGTCCTGCCTATATTTTATCTACTTATATATTCTGAAGATTGATATTACGATTCTAATGCCTGAAATAGAAAAACTTTATATTTAAATTGCAATCGTTCTATGAATTAATTAATATGGATTTTCTAAAAGTTTTAAGTTTATTGGAGTATCACCCAATACCCCCCCCTCCCCCCACCAACACACACACACTATCTATGTATGTATGTATATGTATGTATGCATATATTTGTATATATATTGGATTCATTTAGTACAAAGTCAACCGGTAAAAAAAAATGAATATTTTTTAAGTTATTTTATAAGTTGTTTTATATATTCATTTTCATATTATTTTTTTTTACCGCTTATCATTGTATTAAATGAATTCGAAACATCAAAAAGTTTTATGTACATGCATCACTAATTAATGAAGTAGATGGATTTTAACGGTTTGGGTTTGTCGTTTGAAGACAATCTAATAGACTTTTGGAGGTGTGTTCACCAACCCCTCTTGGTGAGCACATCACACCCTAGATGTACATGTATGTGTGTGTGTATATGTGCATATACCTATATGTATGTGTGTGTGTGTGTCTAGATGTATACGTGTGTATACATACATACATATGTACACACACACATACATATGGAGCAAAGTTAGGATGTGATGTGTTTAATTACTAAGAAGAGTACTTGGTGAGTACAACTCCAAAAGTCTATCGAATTAGCATCAAATGACGAATCTAAACTGCTGAAATTGATCTATTTCATGAGTGATACATGTACATGCAAAATTTTAAAAGTTTCAAATCATTTAGTACAAGATCAAGTGGTCAAAAGAAATGGACTGCTAGTAATTCTAACAGTAAGGGCATTTTAAAAAAAAATATGAGGGCAACTTTGTAATTTTATATTATTTTGGGGTTATTTAAAAAAATCGGACATCAGTTGCGTAAGTACGAATTGTTAAATTTTCGCAACTATATATTGACTGTAATAAATTAATTAAGATGTGACATGCTTCTAATCATTATTCATTAGAACTGTTGGTACTGGTAAATGAATGCTCTGTTGGTTAATAATATTATAACAGACATTTCTTTGTCTCTTACAGGATGAAAATCTTGACATTATACGGCACATTCATGGTTCTGAGTTTACTCGAGAGTGGTTTGACGATATAATGAATCCAGCATTGAAAAAAGATAAATGGGAGCGAACTCAAGTTCTCGGACTGGGCTCCGTACTTATTACAACTGTAACATTTGCTGCCGCTTTCACAATTCCGGGAGGTTATAACCAAGACAACGGTACACCAATTCTTGGAAAGAGATATATATATGTTTCAGGCATTTATTTTAGCAAACACCTTCGCATTTATACAAGGATTTGTAAGCTTATCGATGCTTCTTTGGGAATTAGCAGGCTTTGACGCTCGCTTTGCTTTTGCAGAAGTATCTCTTATGATGGCAGCGGGTAATATGGTTGTGGCATTTGGATTGGGGATGTATGTCACGCTTGCTCCAATTTGCCATCCTATCGCTGTTCTAATCCTTGTTATCACTTTGTTTACAGGGTCTCCTTTCGGGATAGGTTTTGGTATCTGGTTTGGACCAAGAATTGTGGATTATATTTATTCTAGGGATCCTACCCTAAATATTGATCTCGCAATTGCAGGCAGTGTTGTTGTATTATGGATCAGTATTTATGTGGCCATTTTCTGCCTGCCCTTGGTGTAGTTCATTTTCCATTTCCATTCTCTATCCACGTCGGGCTCATCATTCATTTTTTTTCCTTCATGTTGTTTTATTTATGATATATTACAGAACATTTGTACTAGCTACTTCACTTGATTAGATTTTCTCATATTTGATTTTTTTTTTCTTTTTTACTGAATTTTTCCCTGTACGAGCCGGGTTTTTACAGAAGCTTTTGTTATTTTACATTGGAAAATTAATTGTCTTTCTAGATATCAGTTATCACCAATATGTACGGGCCTAGACTGCTGTAGATAATTTCAGGCTTTTCAGGTTAAAGGTGTCTACATGGACTATATATGTTACGTACGTACTCGGCAAGTAATCATGAGCATAGTAACAAAATAATAGTTTAGATTCGGTTTGGCAGAGTCAAAGTTTTGTGATTCGGAATGATTCGATACAATAAATAATAATTTTTTTTATAAAATTTAATTTGTTTTTCGCATTTTTCTCGCAAATAATTCATGATTTACATTTTATTCGTGAATAAAACGTATTACACGTTTTTTTTTTTTTGCGTTTTATTCGCAATTTGTTTCGAAAACATAGAAAAACAAATAAAACGCGAATAATTTGCGAATTTCTCATGTGTATTGTTACTATGATCATGAGAACTACAACATACAAAGCATACATGCAAGCAATTAAGTATCATTGGATTTTCAATGTCATATTCGATTTAAACGCAAGTATTTTATTTCAATTATGTTAGTTTAAAAATATGTGAAAATAAAATTGAGTAATGGATTATATCTTGATTTTTTAAAATGATTCGAAAACGGATCGAAACAGCAGGATGTACTTATTCGCTATATTTATCTCTCTTATTAAAAAAAAAACAATGTGACCATGCTTCATAACTTTATTTTTCCTTTTGCTACAATGATAATTCTGATCTTTACTGTGATATAATAACAATTTTCTTTTAATTTTTAAAATTTTTGGGTACCAAAAATAGCGTGAAGTACTAAACAATAAACACTCTCAATATAGTTTCGACAATCAAAAATTAAAAGACAATCATTTTAATATTAGAAATGTCAAGGTTTCAAAAAAAAAATAATAATAAATAAAAATAAGACAATCATATTTTTTTTTTGAAACCTTGTCATAAATTAGAAATTGTAGAAATAGTTTCGATCAATTCGGTTAATTTTGAAAATTTACGGACTCTTTTAATATTAGTTCAATCATAAATAAACAAATGATCTGAATCAAAAATCAAATTGTGTGCATTACTTCAGGGTATGTGATTCTCTGCGCTCTTTGATGGAATGAGTCCGGATTCTCTAAAATAACTCAAATATGAGTTTCAATTTAGATTATCCAATCAAAATTTGAACTAATTAATTTTGTCCGACTTGTAATTTGTAGGTCTATTTAATATTCGGGTCAAAATTTATCAAATTTTGAGATCCGTATTCCAATCTTTGGTCCTCATGCTCAATCCAGATAGTTGCTTCATCCTCTACAATCCAATTGTTTAATTGATTCTTACTTGAGAGTCAGACACACAGAATTTTATATTGCAAGCACCCAAATAAACCTAACAATAAATATTTAGAACCGATAGCACACTTTCCTCTTCTTTTTTAACTTTGATGCAGTATACTGTGTTGCTTCTTAGTTCTTGCACTAATTTTTTTTTTGGTAGAAAAAAACGTAAATATATCATTAAACATTAAAATATATTACAGGAAATATATTTAAAAAAAAAAAAAAGCTGACTAGCTACATATTGGACTTCATAGAGGAAGGAAGAGAATACCACAATGGATTACTGCATGCGTACGTACGCCCACCGAGAAATACCTTCTTTTTTTTTTTTATTCCAACCGAAAAATATTAGTATAATTATGGCTGCAAACGAATCCAACCAAATCCAACTTGTCACAATTTGAGTTTGAATAATATTTAAACTAGACTGGTTTGATTTATTCCAGAATGAATAAATTTCAAATGGAATATTAATCGGGAACTACAAATTTTTTAAATCAAAGTCAATTATAATTTAAATTAAAGAAGAGATAAGAAGAAGATGGAAATGTATTTTATTATTTCTGTTTTTGATAATTATACAGAGGCGTGCACTATTGTATATATAGAGCTAAAATCCAAAATACAGCTAGTGCTAAATCAAAGGAATGATAAATGCAAATACAACTAATGCTAAATCAAAGGAGTAATACAGATTATAGAATTTAATTCGTTGGATTGCCATCTTGGGATTCTTGATCTTCTGTAGCAGAACTGTGTTGTGCAATACCCCCCCCACAAGCCAATGAGGCAGGAGCCACAGTGAGCTTGGTGCAGAAAGATCGAAATCTAGGAGAGTGTAGGGATTTTGTGAAGAAGTCTGCAAGTTGATCGTTAGAGCACACGAAACAAACCGAAAGTTCTTTGGAAGCAATTCTTTCTCGAACAAAGTGGTAGTCGATTTCTACATGCTTCGTGCGGGCATGGAACATGGGATTTGCGGCAAGAAATGTAGCACCTATGTTATCGCACCAGAGGGTGGGTGGTTGAGGTAATGAGACTTGTAGCTCACGAAGAAGGTACTGGAGCCACAAAATTTCGGTGCATGTGAGAGCAAGGCTGCGATATTCAGCTTCAGTGCTAGAGCGGGATACGGTCGGTTGTTTCTTAGCACTCCATGAAATCAAGTTGGGACCTAAAAATATGCAAAATCCAGTAGTGGAACGGCGATCATCCGGGCAACCTGCCCAGTCAGCATCAGAGTATGCATTGAGTTGTAAAGTGTTAGAGGCACGAATGGTTAGGCCATGAGTGATGGTTCCTTGTAGATAGCGCAAGATCCTTTTAACGGCTACCCAGTGAGTGATGGTAGGGTTATGCATGAATTGGGATACGCGATTTACTGCAAAGGAAATGTCAGGCCTTGTGAGTGTCGCATATTGAAGAGCCCCAACGACACTGCGATACAATTGAGGGTCCTCAAAGGGGGAGCCATCGGAGGCAGATAGAGGGGTTCCGGCAATCATTGGGGTGTTACAAGGTTTACAGTGAAGCATGTTTGTTCTTTGAAGGAGTGAGTGAATATATTTCGGCTGGGCAAGGTGCAGGTCAGGACCATGTGAAGTAACTTCAATTCCCAAAAAGTAATGAAGATTACCAAGGGTTTTTATTGCAAAGTGAGTTTGGAGATGAGAAATACATGACTGAACTATGGTAGGGTCACTGCCGGTGATAAGAATGTCATCCACATAAACAAGTAGTATTGTTGTGTGGCCATTTGCAAAAGATAAAAAGAGGGAAGGGTCATATTGAGATGCATGAAATCCGAATTGAAGAAGAGCTGCGGTTAGTTTGTGAAACCAGGCACGTGGTGATTGTTTTAGCCCATAGAGAGATTTTTTGAGATGGCAAACATGGTTTGGTTTAGATGGATCTGTAAAGCCCGGGGGTTGTGTCATGTATACGGTTTCGGCTAAGTCTCCATGCAGAAATGCGTTTTGGACATCTAATTGTTGAATTTGCCAATGAGAAGAAACCGCAAGAGAGATAATCAAGCGAATGGTGGTAGGTCGAACTACAGGACTAAAGGTCTCAAGATAATCGATTCCTTCATGTTGGTGAAACCCCTTGGCTACAAGACGGGCCTTGTAGCGCTCGATAGTGCCATCGGATTTGCGCTTTACTTTAAAAACCCACTTACATCCGACTACATTCATTTGAGGATCATAGGGAACAAGTGTCCAAGTATGATTTTGAGCGAGGGCATTGATTTCTTGAGCCATAGCACTGCGCCACTTAGGATCAGTATTGGCTTGCTTGAAGGTAGATGGTTCGGCATCAAGAGTTGTAGTGTATGCTACATGGTTTGGAAAGGTTCTAGGCCGACGGGTGTTATCTCTAGTTCTAGTGACCATTGGATGAGTTGGGGCTGGTTGTTGAGTAGTGGTTTCTGAAGGAGAGGAAACAGGAAGTGGTTCGACTGTGCATGAGGAAGCCATATTGGGTAGAGTTGAGGGAATTGGTTCGGATATATGAGGTGTAGGGTGAGGGTTCGGCCCAGAAATGATATTAGTAGGCTGGGGTGTAGGGATCGGCTCAGGTTGAGTAGAAGGGGCTGTTATGAGAGTGGGTTGTGTTGATATATTATTGGGCTGAGAAGGGTTCGGCTGAGAAGTAAGAAAGAAAGGGTGGGCCGAAATTGTATCTGTTGGTAGAGGAGGTTGCTCTAGTGGTGTTGTTGCAAAGGGGAAATTTTGTTCATCAAACTGGACATTCCGAGATATATAAATTTTATTTGTGGGTAAATGTAGACATCTATATCCCTTTTGCGCAAGAGCATAACCAAGAAAAATACAAGGTAGTGCTCTAAGTTGTAATTTGTGTTGGTTGTAGTCTCTAGTGTAAGGGAAACAAAGGCAACCAAGAACTCGTAAAAGAGAGTAGTCGGGTAATTTATTGAAAAGGGTGGTGTAGGGTATATTATTGTTGGAAGGTAGGCGATTAATTAGGTAAATTGTGCTCGAAAAAATTTCATCCCAAAATTTATGAGGAATTGAAGCGTGAGACATAGAGGGAAGGGCAAGTTCAATTATGTGGCGATGTTTTCGTTCGGATATTCCATTTTGTTGGGGAGTGTATGGGCAAGTTGTTTGATGTATTATTTGTGGAAATTGGGAATGAATGGGTTTATATTCGGTACCGCCATCGGTACGAAGGGTTTTAATTGTGGTGTTTAGAAGGTTCTCAACTTGACATTTGAATGAGGCAAAAATTTTTGGAACCTCGCTTTTGTGAGTCATAAAATAAATCCAAGTGAATCTTGAAAAATCATCCACAAAAATAATATAGTAGCGAAAACCATTAAATGACTCAATTGGGGATGGACCCCAAACATCCGAATGTATCAATTCTAGATGAGAAGAAGTAGTAGATAAAGAATGAGAGAAAGATAAATGATGCGACTTAGCCATGCAACAATCATGACAAAGTTCAAGTTTATTAGAACTACAAGGTAGAGATTGAGAATTTAAAATTTGCAAGGTGGTAGCATGAGATGGATGACCTAAACGAGCGTGCCAAGTAGTGGCCGAAGCTCGCAAACCGAGAAGTGCTTGAGGTGATTGAGTTGGAGAAGGCAACGAAATTGTGTAGAGACCACTAGAAGAAGGAATTTGGAGGATTGTTGTCTTGGTGCGGAGGTCCTTCAATTGACAAGAATTAGAAGAAAAAGCGAGTATTAGATGAGGATTATCGAGTAAAAGTTTAGAGATACTCAATAAATTTTTTGTAAATGATGGAACATGTAGTATATCACAAAGAATTAGAGAATGATTTGAAATGAGAAGAGAAGAGGAACCAATATGAGCAATTGGAAGACCGGAGCCATTTCCAAGTTGTAGGTTGTCGGTACCACCATAGTTGTAGAAAGTTGAGAGATTATTCAAATCACTCGTGACATGATTTGTAGCACCGGAGTCCAAAACCCAATCCAAGGACTGTGGAGCAGTGGGTTGAGCCGAATAAGCTTGAAAAGTGGGTCTTGGTTTGTATTCAGGATCAGCATCGAAGCGGTGCCAGCAGAAACGTGCCACATGACCGACCTTAGAACAGATCTGACAGGTTGGTTTTGGTTCTGACGGCCTAGGTTGAGAAGATTGAGACCAATTCGGATTGAAAGTAGGTCTGGGCTGGTAGGAAGATTGAGGTTGATAACTGGGCCGTTGGTTGGTATTATAAGTGGGCTGCTGGTTGGTTGGAGTGGGAAGAAGGGCTTTTTGATTTTGGTAGTATTTGTTGTTATTGGGTCTGTTGTTATTGGGTTTGGAATAATGTGTATTAGTAGCAATCAAGGCTGATGGGTTAGCGGCAGAAGGAAGAGATGGGGTGGCCGACTGGGAGAGAAGACGAGCTTCATGAGTGAGAAGCATACCTTGAAGATCGGCAAAAGTCAGATGGTCATTGAAAGCGGTGGTGACTGTTAAGTTGAAGTTGTTGTATTCAGCGGGAAGTCCGGTGAGAACGGCTTGAATCAAGTCATCTTCTGGAACCGGGTGGCCAATAAATGAAAGCTCGTCGGCAATACGGCGCAATTTCTGAAGGAAATCGAAACAGGACAGAGAGCCTTTAGTGGTTGTTTGGAGCTGGCGGCGCAAATCTGTAAGTTTAGCTCTAGAAGAAGAGGAGAAGGAGCGTTGGAGACTTGTCCAAAGATCGAAGGAGGTTGCACTGGAGAGGACCTGACCCTGGACTGTTTCGATAAGTGAAGAGCGTAACCAGCCAAGGAGCATCTGGTCCTGGCGAGTCCAAGGCAGGTAAGCCGGGTTGTCAACAGTGGTGCCAGTAGCAGTGGTAAGTGTAGGAGAAGGTGGAGAAGTAGTGATGTATTTGGTTAAGTTGTAACCATGAATGATAGGGAGGAGTTGTGATTTCCATGTGAGGTAATTGGAGGTGTTAAGTTTAGTAGAGATAGGAGGGAAGATGGAGATTAAAGGTTCAATGACGGGAGGAGGAGGAGGAGGAGGAGGAGGAGGAGGTGTAGAAGAAGGAATTTCTGCCATTGTTAGGCTCTGATACCATATAATTTAAATTAAAGAAGAGATAAGAAGAAGATGGAAATGTATTTTATTATTTCTGTTTTTGATAATTATACAGAGGCGTGCACTATTGTATATATAGAGCTAAAATCCAAAATACAGCTAGTGCTAAATCAAAGGAATGATAAATGCAAATACAACTAATGCTAAATCAAAGGAGTAATACAGATTATAGAATTTAATTCGTTGGATTGCCATCTTGGGATTCTTGATCTTCTGTAGCAGAACTGTGTTGTGCAATATCAATCAAATTACAAACTACAAATGTTTTTGGTAGTCTTATATTATATCGATAGTTTATGCATTATTTTTTTTGCACGGAACAAAATTGATACGGTTTTCTTTTACTTTTTACGAATTCACACTAATAAACTATGAGGCCAGCTCAAGATTCCCTTTGTCTTAACCCAGTTGAAGCTTCTCGTGTTGTTAACTCTGCGCAGAGCGGGCTTCGTCTACAACTAGGTCTGCTAACTTATTTACCACACAGCGGAGACGATCGCATCAGTCATCTTGTCTATTGTACTTTTATTCAAATTATTTTTGCTCGATTGTAATAAGCTCTCTCGCTCTTAATTTGCTCTGGTAAGATGCAAAGGGTATTGCATTTGCAGGTATTTGAAGTAAGAGAATATTTAACTTCGGACTAGGAGATGGTCAACAATAGCCATCTGTCCACAATTGAAATACAGTTCAAAGAAAAAAAAATATATTTTAGAACACTAATAATTGACTAATAATGAAAATCATGGGACCCTTCATACGAGTGTAATCCATATATATATATACCAAAGCCTTAACATTTAAAGATAATTTGTTTGAGAAAACATTCAAATATAATTTAGTGAACACTGCCCGGCCATGAACTGGTTAACATTTCAATTTGGATGCATCAGATTAAAATTGAATCCATTCTAATAATTTCAGATGAAATTATCAAAATATTGATATATATTAAATTATTAAAAGTTCAAGTCATGATAAATTAAATAGATTTTTGTATTAAAAAAGGAGAGAAAAAATAAATTAATTAACTCGTCAAGAAAGTGAAAGTGAAACCTAAATTTGTACTATAATTTATAATTGTTGTTCATAAACAATTTCGCCATCAAACTTTGTATTGATGAGCTTCCTAACAATGACGTACTTCTCAGAAGTTTCAACATTCAACGAATCAAATGTTGGAGAAATTTCCAAGAAACGATATATAGTCTATAGAAATTTTGAGTGGTCTGATTTCTGAGTTGGACCATTCGGGATAGTCCAACTCAGAAAACTACATAGACGAATGGTTCAATTTAGTTAGGTTTCTTGGAAACTATATGGATGTACGAATGGTCCAAGACGAATGATAGGTAAGATTGTAGCGTCTGTGTTCAGATCCAGTGAACTAACTCAATTTTTGAGTTTTAAATTGGGATCGTCTGATTTGAATCCGTGATAATTTATCCGAAGTGGAGCGCACACATCCCGAGAGATGAATTCAAATCGCAAAGCAATCTCGAGCGATGGATTCGAATCGGACGGTCTCCATCCAAAACTCAAATATTGGGTTACTTTAGGGGATCCGACCCGTTAAGGCCCAGTGACGCAACATGGTAGCGGTCAGAAGTTTAGTTTGAAATATAATTAAACACATTAATTATTGACTTTGAGACTGCACATGCGGTAACTTATATAAACATAGCACGGCACAATAAATTCTTCACCCAACAATCTATCCTCCTCAGCAAAAAAAAAAGTGTAATTCAAACTAGCTAAGCGTGATACTAATTGCCTCATTCCATCCTCCCAAAACATTATATCTAAAAGCGAAATGGCCTCCAAATTACGCCCAGTTATGCCAGTTGATCTTTTCATGGCAGCAATAGAAGGCAACAACAATCTATTAATACCACGTCTCGAACTACAGCATGAAGAACCAACGGATCAAATTCAGGTAATTAATATTTCTCAAACTATTTCTTGTTATATGGTGTTTGCAACAGTGGCGAAGGTAACATTGTACAGGGTAAGCAAATGCTTATATCTAGAAATTTCTTGTTTTTTTGAATCTGGTTATAATTCCGACTTGCCTATCTCTGGCGACTACCCGAGTCGGAACGGAATTGGCCGGAGATGAGTCAATTTTTTTTTGAGTTTTCCCGGTTGGACGAATTTTCTACATAAAACGGACAAAATTGAAGTTGAATCGAAATAATCAACCAAGTTTTCACTTAATCTCTTGCTTCTAGAGAAAAATTACACCGTTTTGGTAGTTCAATTGAACCAATTTTGGATTTTTCATAGTTAATCGAAAAGGTTTTGGAAAGAAATTAGATGTGCCCATGCAAGTTATCAAGTAGACAAAGATGGCCTATGTTGTACAAAATATTACTTGATTCTTTGTTTGACTAAGAACATTTCCCAAACGAATTTTAATTAGCAAAGAATTTTTAATTAGCAATGGAAAAAAAATATGAATCGATTTGTACAAGTAAAATAATTTAGTATCACTGAAATATTTTATATTCATATTGAATTAGTGCAAAATTCAAATTTTTCTCAAAATATCTCTAGTAATATCATAAACCGTTTATTTTTTATTTTTATTCAAAATAAACAAAGCATCATGACATAAACTAATTATTTTTTATTTAAAATAATCTAAGAATCATGTCATAAATTATTTATAATTTTCAGTTTGGGCCTTATAATAAAAGCCTATGTAGCATAATGTTTGCTAAGCTCTAATGGACTACTATAACGGTTCTAGCTGAAATAACGCACTTTTATCCCATAGCTTAACGTTAAGGTCTGAAAACACTATATATATAGCGTGCTATTTAGAACACTGTTCCTTACTAATGCGTATGCATGTTCAAATATCATTATTGTCAAATTTGTTATGTCTAAATTTATGATGCCAGCAATGGAAGTTTTCATTTTATGATACTCATGCAGTTTGTCTATTGGGTACTTTCATCTTGCTTTTTCATAACACAACCATGTATACGTTTTAAATTAAAGCTTCTAAATATTTTTTTCTATTCAATTTACACATATAACATATCTATAAATTAGATGTAATTAAAAAGCTACAATTGTTTTTTCTTAAGATTAATAGCTTTAAATATCTTCTAACAATTATCTTACAAATAAATTAGGTGTACATTGAAAGCTGTCGTTATGATCCGATGTGGCTGTACATATGTCTTGTACAGCTGACTTTCTCACAGTATTTTGGGATTTTAGAGGAGTTATTCTTAGAACTTTTGGTGAATGAGAAACTTTTCGAAAAGAGTACAATGGGTTGATTGTTGTTTTTAATATAGTGATAAATGGTTTTAATGCTCCTAAGCTGAGTAATTCTCATGTGGATTAGCTTTTTAATTGGAATGTTCCCCCACTTAATTAATTATGAGAGCAATAGATCATAGATGAGTCCTTAATTAGCTCCACTATCCTGTTTTCTCAATCTAAGAAGACGTTATATTTCAAATATGTTCAATTTCGATGCTTTAATGAAATTTTACAATGTTTTTTAATCAGGTGAGAGTAGAGGCCACTCATTTTTCTCCTGAACAAATAAAGACTGAACTCAAAAGTGCAACGGGTTTTGGAGACACAGTTCTCCACCTACTTGTTACTCACGGGCACAACTTGCTCGCTTTGAAGCTTTTCCAAAGAGATAGGTCCTTGTTGCATGCACAGAACAAGATGTCAGAGACTCCCATGCACTGTGCTGCGATGGTTGGAAATGGGGAGTTCATGTGCAAACTCAATGAACTTGATCCTGTTAGTTTGAAGGATGCTATCAAAGAAATAGATGAAAATGGAGATACACCCTTTCACGTTGCAGCCAAACATGGTCATGTGCATGTCATCCGGAAGCTCATGGAGTGGGATCCAAAAATAGCACAGAGGGTCAACAACGAAATGCTATGTCCATTACACATAGCTATAATGAAGAATTATACAACGATGGCAAATGAAATATTAAAAGTTGACCCTACTCTGGCATGCATTCCATTTTCAGATAGAATGTTTCCGGTTCATGTATCTGCACGAATGGGCAACATTGAGCTGGTAAAACATTTCATAAAAGAGTACCCTAATTATGCTACATTGTTGGATCGACGTGGAAGAAATCTTTTGCATATTGCTGCTGAAAAGAACCAAACAAATATTTTTACGGATTTATTTAAAGACACCAATATGAGACAAATGATAAAACAAATGAATAATGCAACGGATAATGAAGGAAATACACCGTTGCACATTGCAGCAATGAAGGGACACAAGTCAATCATGAAAGCTATTTGGAAAAAGAAGATGGGTATCGATGCCCAAAAAATCCGAAACAATGAAGGATTAACACCATTCGAACTTTCCGTGAGGCAAGGGAAAACTAGTGAGGTATGCTTAATTAAATTAACAAACACTTTGTAAAATTATTTCTTGATAAAATTAGTTAACTAGCTAGTGCGTTTCTTGATAAAATTAGTTAACTACCGTCGAGTGGTCAAAATTAGAAGGTTTATAAAATAATTTCAATACATTCGTTATTTGAGATCAATCTAACAGGTTTTAGAATTGAGTTCACCAAGTGGTTTGGTGAACTTAAGAACACCCTAGTTCTACTCTCTCTCTCTCTCTCTACACACACAGACACACACATGTACATACACATGTGTGTGTCTGTGTGTGTAGAGAGAGAGAGAGTTGGGCTACGGTACATGTTTCGTGAAGTAAAGCGAGTTTTTTACTTCACATTTATATTTTCAATTTGAAAATTCAAAACATTGATCTGAATAGTTTATGTTGATCTCCAGATTAAAATTACTATTTTTTTTGCTAATTGTACAAGTCGTTTTGATCAGAATTCCAAGGAAAAGGAAGTCGCTAGGCAATTTTTCTTAATTTTAATTTGACATACCGTGTGCTATATGTATAGCGGATATGATTTTAATTAAATATAGACTTCTACATCTAAAACAAACATTAAATTAAAAGAAGACATGTTATTTGAGTGGAGGGCTCATATTAAATCCGAATTTTGATCAATCAATCATAGCCATTGGCGGATAGGATACCCAACGTGCACTACAACAAAATGGTTTTTCAGCGACCGGTATCAGCGACCGGTGCTGACGCCGGTCGCAGAAAGTCCCCCCGCCCGGAAAAAAAAAAGAAAAACTAAAACCAATGGCGAGGATAACTTTCAGCGACAGTATCAGCGACCGGCGCCCTCGCCGGTCGCTGAAAATTTTTTTCTGCGAAAATTTCGCCCCAAAACCCATTCGCGCCAGAGCCGTCGTCTTCGTCTCCATTTCTTCACCAGACCCAAAAACCCTAGCCTTGCGCCAGAGCCGTCGTCTCCGTCGAAACTACCGGTTCTCTCCTATATCCTCTTCTTCTCATCGACCAATTTAACCCCTCTTCTCTCGTCTTGATCTTCTCATCAACTAACTGTCCTCTTCTTTCTGAAAAATAGGTGAACCAGTAGAGGGAAGGAGAGCAGCCTCCGGCTTCGGCTCCGAGCGCATCGCCTCGCGTTTTCTCGCCCTCGAGGCTGCCACGTGGCGTTTTGAGGTTTGTTTAATTTCACTAGATTTGCTGTCTTTTATTAAGATGTAGCATCCCATTTACGATTTATCCGGTTGGTGGATGAAATTGCTGGGCTATCTATTATATTCGTTTTGGGAAATCGATGAACTCTGGTTAACATATCAATTTTTCTCTTCATTTGTGGTTTTAGCCTCTCTGCGTAATCACAGTTGAACATAACCAGGGATGGTTTTTGTTGATTTTATCAATTTCCTTTAGAGCTGTGCATTTAAAAGCACCTAAAACAGTGCCGAATCTCCACCAAGTCCACCAATCAGCTTCTCAATCCTAAGAAGCATACCTAAAACAGTGACGAAGTATTTACATACCTTGGAAATTGTCATCATTCATATATTTCTGCAATCAATGAAAAATTTAACAATAAATATAGAAGAGTTAGAATCAATAAGTATATAGTTTGGAAAGAAGATAAAAATACAGCAAGTAAATTAATAAAAAAGAAAATGTACCGAAATCTGGGCCATTAGATCTGATTCATCACTATCCAGAATTTCAGTTTTTGGAACTACACCTGCAATAAAATAATTATCTACTATGCATTTTTCTGGTGTCAATGATTTTTCTGGTTTTTTTTTTTTTTTCCAAGTCCTCGAATTGAGAAGCACATCTTCACCTGTAAAATCTGCATTAGTATTTCAGTAAGGGTTTGAATAGGCTTTTCTGTTACTTCAATGGGTATGGTTGTTTCTGTTAAATAAAGTTATATAAGCAAGTACCTCAGTTGTGTGGGGGTACTAACTTTGAACGAGAAATGCAAATCAGAAAATCTCATAATTATAATCTTTTTGTTTATATTCGATCGTTTTCAATTGTCTTGGCATAGGCTGTGGCAATTGCAGTTGGGATTGCCAGTGTTGCTGTCGGTATTGGAATCCCCATCTTTTATGAAACTCAGATCGATAGTGCAGTAAGTAAATTTTTTTTTATTTTAACATTTATTAAGATTTGTTCTAAACAATTTGAAATCATTGTTGGGCACTATTTAAACAATTTGAAATCATTGTTGGGCACTAAACAATTAAGCACGATATATTCAATATATCATGCGTAATTTTCTCATATTGTTGATTTTATCAATTTGTGCTCACATTTTATGATGGATGGATGACTCTTAAGGAAAAATTTTCTAGGCAATAATTCATAGGCTTCATGTTTATTATAATTGCTTCTATTATATATTATGGAACACTAGACAAATAGTCTATTAGTTTAGTGCTGATATATAAAAAAAAATTAGGATATAGCTAGTATATTAAAATGTCAAAACTCAAAAGTTTCAAGTTTCAAGAATAGAAATATGATGAGACTTCTCTTTTAATAATTATTAAAAAACTGCAAATTAAGCATGATATAATGAGCTTCTTTATAGCATGATATAACGATTAAATTCTTTATGGTCTCTCTTATGTTATCCAACAATTTTAGTAATCAATTGTACTAATAATATATATTAAATTCTTTATAGCATGTTGAATTAAAAGGTGCAAAAGAAAAAAGGCTCAAAGAGAGGTACGGGGAAGAAGCAGAATAATTGCTTGTAGTCAGGCAAGTTTTCTCCCTCTTAATGAAATGGTATTTAATTATATTATTAATTGTGTAGTACAATTCGTTAGTTATTAGTATAGTACTGTTTTATGATCCAACAAAACCGGAACATTTAGTATGCCTTTTAGGCTCATACCCGTTCAAAATTAATCCAATAGGGATTAATTTTGAATAGTCCCCGTTTTGGGACTGCTCTTTGAATGCTTTGTCTCATTTAGGATGTGAAGAACTGTTTGTGGATCTAGTATTTAAGAAAGATTCGGTATCATTTTCCCTTGTTGTTCCTACGAGTACGTATTGAAACATGTCCAAAATGATGTGTTTCTAACGCGTACTCGGGGAACTAAGGGGAAATGCTGCCGAATTTTTTCTTAAATACTAAATCCACAAACAGTTCTTTACTATTGAGACATAGCATTCAAAGAGTGGGATAGGATTGTACACCGGCCCTTCGTAAGCCCCAAAAGACTAACAACTTTGGACCTGTTTATATTTAATGTCATTATTTCATTGAAGTGTCAGAATATAAAGAAATCATAACGTCAAGTTCAGTTTTGACCTCGTGTGCATTTAATTTTATGTAGACCTAATTAAGGCAAGGCAAGTCAAGGCAAGGCAAGCGAAGCGTCCTCTCTCTCTATCTGGTACGTATGTTTAAATTCATAGTTTATGTAGTGTAGAAGCCGCTTGTATGGCTGTATACAAGTCCTGTTGCATGGATGATGCAACAATTGATTGTGATTTCTTCCATGACTTGCTTTAGAGGGTCCGTTATCAATTGATGATATCTGGAGGGTCTAAAGTATAGATCTGGACTTCTTTTTTTGTTTGAGTCTTAAAGTATATATACAATGTCTTAATTATAAATGTGTATGTCATGATTAGGAGAAATGGAGGGTGATCGTAGTTGGATGTACGGTCCTCGTTACGTGAATAAGCGAATGAATCCCACATTTGTTAAGGGTGTTGAGGGTTTTTTTGAATATGCATTTAGTATTCAAGAAAATATTACTAGTGGTAATCGCATTAGGTGTCCATGTGCCAAGTGTGGGTGTACCCGATGGTTGGATAAAGAAACTATCGGAAAACACCTGATGAAATCTGGATTCCGACCTTTCTACACCAATTGGTTCATGCATGGTGAGGCATACAGCCAACCCGAACAGAGCCAACCCGAACCGAGCCAACCCGAACAGAGCCAACTCGAGGTGGAGTCGCCAAATGCTATGGTGGACATGCTTCTTGATGCTGCAGGTTCGTCTTTCGAATGGACTGCGGACGAGCCCCCGAATCAACAAGCTCAAGAGTTTTATAACATGATGAAAGCGGCAGACGAACCGCTATGGGATGGTTGTGACAAGGAACATACTGTCCTTGCATGTGTTACTGAACTTCTCAGCATTAAAGCCGACTGCGGCATAACCAAGGAGGGATTCAATCGCATCATATCGGCCGTGAAGAAGTGGCTTCCGAAAGAGAATAGGTTGCCTCCAAATCAATATCAATGCAAGAAATTGGTGAAAGGGTTGGGATTAAGCCACGTGAAGATCCATGCTTGTCCGAATGATTGCATGTTATATTACGGTGATGATAACATTTCTAAAGAGAAGTGTGATGTTTGTGGACATAATCGTTTCAAACCCGGCAACCGTGAAAACACCACGAAACGTTTGCCGTACAAAGAAGTGCGGTATCTTCCAATCGGTCCGAGGTTGCTAAGACTCTTTTTAACTTCTACTACCGCTGAACAAATGCGTTGGCATAAAGAAGGAAAGCGGGAAAAGGAAGGAGTCATGGTTCATCCTGCTGATGCTGAATCATGGAAAGAGTTCAATCGTCTGAATTCAGATTTTGCAGCAGACCCCAGAAATGTCCGTCTTGGGTTATGTTCAGATGGTTTCTCTCCTTTCAATATGGGAGGTCGGTCTTACAGCAATTGGCCAGTATTTCTAGTCGTTTATAACCTTCCTCCCGCTCTGGTGATGCGTGACAGCAACATATTCTTGTCTCTATTGATACCAGGGCCCAATAGTCCTACTAGAAGCATAGACATCTACCTGCAGCCTCTCGTGGATGAGCTGAACAATCTGTGGAAGGATGGAGTGCTAGCATACGATAAGTTCAAGAAACAAAATTTTACCATGAGAGCTGCCCTAATGGGAACTATTAGTGATTATCCGGCCTTAAGCATGCTCTCAGGATGGTCGACGAAGGGAAAGCTAGGTTGCCATGTATGCATGGAAGACACAAAGGCTTTCCAACTTAAGGAGGGAGGGAAGATCTCATTTTTTGATGATCACAGAAGGATGCTGCCCCCTGATCATGAATTTCGATTTGAAAAAGATGCATTTAAGAAGAACACAATCGAGACTGATGGTCCTCCGCGACGCTTGAGCGGACAAGAATTGTTCGATCGGGTTTCTTTGTTGCAGCAAGTCACATTTGGCACCAAAAATAAGAAGAACATTCCTGGTTTTGGTGAAACGCATAATTGGAAAAAGAGAAGTATATTTTGGGAGTTGCCATACTGGAAAGATCATCTGGTACGACACCACATAGATGTTATGCATCTAGAAATGAATTTCTTTAAAAATATATTATTCACGTTATTCGATGTTAAAGGAAAGACAAAAGATAACGCAAAGGCTCGTCTCGATATGGCACAACTATGTAGTCGTCCACACTTAGAGCTTGCAACCAACGATAAGGGTAATTATGTAAAACCACACGCAACCTACTGCTTAGACAAAAAACAGAGACGTGAAGTTTGTGAATGGGTGAAGAACTTAAAGTTTCCCGATGGGTATGCCTCTAATCTGTCGAATATCGTGGATGTTGATTATGGTTCATTCAGTGGGATGAAAAGTCATGACTGTCATGTTTTTATGGAACGGTTGTTACCTACAGCATTTCGAGATTTTCTTCCTAATCCAATATGGGAGGCATTAACAGAGGTTAGTAACTTTTTTAGAGACATATGTGCCAAGGAATTGGACCCTGTTCATATTGAGAAGCTTGAAAAGGATATTATTGTTACAATGTGCAAGCTAGAGAAAATATTTCCGCCGGGTTTCTTTGACTCAATGGAACATCTAATTACACACATCGCTTACGAAGCACGAGTTTGTGGTCCCGTCTCATTTCGTTGGATGTATACATTTGAAAGGTTGAAATTCAATTCTTTGGAGTATATTTATTTCAATGTTAAATAACATTTCATGAGATGTATTTCTATTCTCATTACATGATATTGTAGATGCATAGGGCGTCTGAAGAGAAAGGTGGCTAATAAGGCACGTGTCGAGGGCTCAATTGTGGAGGTATACATAGCTGAAGAGATGACCAATTTTATGTCTTTATATTTTGAAGATGAGGTAGTTACACGGTTGAATCGTCCAGAGCGATACGACGACGGCGGATTTGTCGAAAATGACGCACGGCTTCCTGTTATGAGCTATCCTGGACGTGCAATGGGTTCAATTCCCGTTAGAGATCTTACGGAGGAAGAGTTAAATGCGGCACACTATTATATCATGACTAATTGTCGCACTGAATTGGACCCTTTCATTGAGTGAGAATCTTTACATATTCTAATTTTTATGACTTTATTTGCATTGTTCGTCCTGTGACTAAATTCGGCATATTGCAGACAATTCGATGCTGAAATTAGAGAAAAAAGACCAACAATAAGCGCATCAGGTCTCGATAGAATCCGTTCGAAAGAGTTTAGTATGTGGATGCGTAAATCGGCGCTCAGTGGTAAGATTGCAGATTCAAGGATTGTTGAAATTGCACGTGGGCCAGTCACACGACGAGTTCAACGGTACAACATGTACGATGTGAACGGTTTTCGGTTTCACACTGAGTCATATGGGAAAAACAGAAAAACAACAAATTACGGTGTTTGTGTTGAAGGAGAGAATTGGGAAGGCTCATCAAGGGACTATTTCGGCATACTTGAAGAAATTATTCGGTTGGAATATAGTGGCGTGAACAACAAAGTGTTCTTGTTCAAGTGTCGTTGGTTCGACACACATAGGGGGTTACGGGTAGATAAGGAGCATGGATTAGTGGAGATAAATCATACAAGGCTTCTTCAAAAGGACGAGCATTTTGTGTTTCCCTGTCAAGCAAAGCAAGTTTATTACCTGCCTTACGCATCATCAAAGCGAGAGAGACAAGACTGGTGGGTTACCATTAAGACAAAAGGAAAAAGAAAACCACTTATTTTATTTGATGAAGATGCGGCTGTGGAAAACAACCCACATTTGACCGAGTTCTTTCAGGAAGATGGTCCACCAACCGATTTTGTAGTGCGTGCTGCATATGAACTGAATGACCCAAGTTTCTTCGTTGATGGGGCTGTTCCTGAGATTGTAGAAGAACAAGAATTACAAGGAAATAATAAAAAAGATAGTAGCAAAAAAAGAAAAAAGAAAAAAAGAACGTAAATTGGAACATTAGGTTAATATCTTTCTCTTTAAGTTGCAGCAATTTTTATATTTACTTGTATTTTTTCAATTCGCTTGAGTGAAACTAATTGATTTTTATCATTTCAATTCTAGATATGGCACCAAGTAGAAAAGGAAAGGGAAAGGCACCGGCGGAAAACGAAGGAGAGTCAAGTTCGAAAAATGTTCGCGGTCGAAATGCATACAAAGCGCCGCCTTCAGATCTGAGTTTGCGACCAGTGCTTCGGTTGGCGGGTTTCAAGTAATGTTCAATTTTTTGGTATGTTGTAATTATGCTTTAATTGTAGTGATTGTAATAATTATTTTTATTTGCAGGACTTTTGATGCAGGGCACTCGGAGAAGACGAAGGATGTTGCAAAAATTATTTCGCAGGAAGTACGAAATAATTATCCTGGCCCGTACTACAGATACAATGATTTCCCTCAGAATACTAAGGATATTATCGAGGCGGAGTTTTTGGTAACTAAAATTTTCTGAAACAAAACCTCTAATAATTACTTATTTCTTTTTTTTTTCAAAGCTAACATATGATATTAATTATCTACTATGCATTGCAGAAGCACTATCAGTTTGCACCTGATGTAGATGAGCGTGAGGCATGGTCTACATTTAAAAAGATAGCTAATGCACGGCTGAAGGATATGCTGAATAAGTGCAAGGGGGCAGCAACCAAACAGTATGGAGATTCAATGGTTGAGTGGAAGGAGCGTGGGGCTGCTCCTCGCCCCTACTGCGAATGGATCACGCCGGCATACTGGCCCGGACTCGTTGATCATTGGTGCAGCGACGATTTTACCAGTAGGAGCAAGCGGAATGCAGAAAATAGGGCCAATGCCGAAGGTTCAGGTGCCACGACGGGCTCTGTGAACATGCTTGTTCACAAACAGCGCTTCGTAAGTTGCTTTTTTATTAAATTTATTTATTTTAAGCACGAATTGAATCTAATCGATCTAACCTTGATAATCTTTTTTTAAATGAAATGATTTTTCAAATTCTTAATAGGAGCAAACACAAGGACGCGAACCCAGATGGTCGGATGAGTTGTTTCAGCCTACTCATACGAGAAAGGAAACGGGGGAATACATTAATGTCAAGGCTAAAAACGCACAGGTAATAATACTTTTGAATATTTAGATTACACCAATTGGTTCCAGTTGTACATAACATTATTGTTATATTTTAAAAAATTTGCAGCTAAAATATGAGAAAGCTATGACGGAGAAGTATGGAGCGGATAGAGGCGCATGGCCCGCATACGACGCCGACCTCTGGTACTCTACGGGCATTGATGATCAGAATGTCCACGGCGACAACTATGGTCTCGGTGCTTTAGGTAAAATAAACATTCTTTGAAATTTGAAATTTATTTTAGTTTTGTCATTTTGTACTAATTGTCTTACTTTTAATGTTCCAGGCAAGACGAGAGGCATGTTTCGCTCCGGAGGGTCTAGCGGTTCTCAATCGCATTCTTCACAGTCATATTCCTCTATGCCGCCAAGTCAGCGTCTCTCAGAAGAAGATATCGACAGGATATCTTCTCGGATACTTCGTCAGATGGAGGCTCAGATCGAGGCTCGGGTGGATGCTCGGTTGGAGGCTCGGTTGAGAGCTACTCAGGTATAAAATTCGATAAGTATGTTTTAATTGTGAACCGTAAACTATTCCTAATTATTTAACTACTTTCTTACAACCTCATAGGCCGGAGGTTCAGGCTCACAGCCAGGAGGTTCGGGCTCACACCAGGCCTCGCCGCCCGTTCCTCAGGATGACGAGGATGACGACGACACTGATGACGAGGAGCATTGGTCGGATGTTGGCGGTGATGGTACTGCTTAGGTTTTTTTATATATTTATGACTTGTCATATGATATTGTTTATGTTACTGGCACAGTTATGTACTCGATATTTATGTTTATGGTGTTGATGGGACAGTTTGGCATTTATACTTACTGTTTATGTTTGATGAGATGATATACTATTTTCAGATCTTTATGTTTATATTTGTTTGTATGCTTGTGTTGTATGTTGAGTGTGTATCGATATTTATTTTTGTTTGTATGTTGTATGTTGGTACGTGTGATACCAATTATTAAATGGTGCAAATGTAAATAATAACAAAAACCCTAAAAACCTGATAAATAAGTATCAGCGACCGGAATAGACTATCAGCGACCGTTATTTACGGTCTCTGATAACGTTACATGACGTCAGCAAAAAACAACAGCGAGGAAAAACCTTTGGTCGCAGAAAAAGTTTCAGCGACCGGATGACGTCATTCAGCGACCGGCGACGTCATCGGAAGAGTATCTGCGACGAGGCTTTCAGCGACCGGGCTTTCAGCGACCGGTTTTGACTTTCTGAGACCGGAATTATTATCAGCGACCGGCGTCACAACTTTCAGCGACCGGAATTCCGGTCGCTGAAAGTAGGTTCTGTTGTAGTGGTGGTTAATAATGAAATGGATATATATATGACGAGGGATCCACTTACGACATTTGAAAGTTACATCATCTTACAACAATTTGGTTTTGCAATTTACAAAGTCTAAATAATCGATCCAAACCGTTAAACATGATATTTATATTAAAATTTGTCTGAAGATCAAAATTTTCATTTTTTTTACTATTTATTAAGTATTTTACAAAACTGTTATTTTTAGACAATTTTGAACCATTAAGAAACATTAGTTTTGTAAATAGTAAATAGTAAAAATATGTGGACCAATTTCTAAAGTGTAAAAAATATTCAAAAAAAATGTAAAATTTAATCTCGAAGCACATTTTAATATGTGTGTGTGTACCTATATATATGTATGTATGTATGTATGTATGTATGTATGTATGTATGTACGTATGTGTCTAGATGTATACGTGTGTATACATACATATATATGTATGTACATATGTACACACACACGGGCGGATCCAAAGAGGGCCAAAGGTAGGCACTTGCCTATATACCCATTGATTATGAAATTTTTTGGAGATATACTAGCATTATATGTTAGTGCCTACCCCTAAACAATGTTAGTGCCTACTCCTGGTCTAGAAGAAAAAAAGAAACACGGTCCAGTTGAGATTTGCACCATGAACGAGGAAAAATCAGGAGAAAAGGGAAGAAGTTGGAGGAAAATGAAGAAGAATACGTTGTTTGTTCATAAAAAGAAAGAAGACAAAAGAAAAGAGAAGAATATGACATGTGGGACCAACATTTACAATTTAATTTAATGGACCAACTTTTGATTTTTATATCGGGTGATATCTAATTTAATGTTTATTTTAAGTGTTGTGTTTCAATTTTGATCTAGGTGCACAAGTCCTTCGGGCTCAACAATCTAGAGGCACATTGCATTGGAATTAGTTTTTATTCATTTAATATAAAATTTTGTAGTTTAATTTTAATTCTATATTATTTATATTAGTAAATATTCGAGTCTTGCCCTTTGTATTATTAAATTAAAATTATATAAAACATTTCTTATTTTTCTAAAACAAAACATTTTTTTTTTGAAAAGTTTGAGACAATCAATCAATACAAGGGAACAACCACAGGGCACTACCTCAGAGAATAGACCAATTTGTTGAGTGTAATAATTTGTCTTAACATTATTTTTGACAAATTTTTTTTTTTACCAATTTTTTATTTTTTTAGTTCAAAACAAGCTTCTCCAAATCATGTATGTAATATCTTGTGTGTTTAAAAGAAAAAATATATAACTTATTTTAAATTATGGAATTTTAAATAAATTTCAACATAAATAATCACGTTATGTTTTTAAAACTAAAGATAAATAATTGTCTATTTTTTATGCTAGTTTCGTATAGATAACTATTTTTTCATGTATAAATTTCAAATTTGGAAATGTGTGCATTTTGTACCTACCCCTGACTGAAATTCTGGATCCGCCCCTTCACACACACACACACACACATATATATGGAGCGAAGTTAGGGTGCGATGTAATCACCAACAGGGGTTGGTGAGTACAACTCCAAAAGTTTATCGGGTTTGGTTTAAACGACAAACTTAAACTGTTGAAATCCATCTACTCCATTAGTGATGCATGTACATGCAAAATTTTAGAAGTTTAAAATTCATTTAGTACAAGATCAAGTTGTCAAAAGAAATGGACTCAGAAATTCTAACGGTAAAGGCATTTTAAAAGAAAAATGTGAGGGCAACTTTGTAATTTTGTGTCATTTATTTTGAGGATATTAAAAAAGCAGATATCAGTTGCGTAAAAGTGCGAATTGTTAATTTTTTAATTATTGACTGTAATAAATTAATTAAGATGTGACATGCTTCTAATCCATGTTCATTAGAACTGTTGGTACTTGTAAATGAATGCTCTGTTTTGGTTAATATATAATATTATGACAGACATTTTTGTTGTCTCTTACAGTATATTGATGATGATGCCATTGAAAGCTACCGGTCTTTTGTTGGTCCTAGGTTTAGTCTACACTGGTTTGACAATGTAATGGAACCAGCACCCGTAAATAAATGGGAGCAAATTCAAGTTATCGGACTGGGCTCCGTACTTATTACAACTGTAACATTTGCTGCCGCTATTACAATCCCAGGAGGTTATAACCAAGACAACGGTACACCAGTTCTAGGGAAGAAATATATGTTTCAGGCATTTATTGTAGCAAACACCTTTGCATTCATACAAGGATTTGCAAGTTTAATGGCGCTTCTTTGGGGAAATAAAGGCCTTCACGCTCGCCTTAATTTTGCAGAAGTATCTTTTCTATTGGCAGCGAGTAGTATGGTTGTGGCATTTGGATTGGGGATGTATGTGACGCTTGCTTCAATTTGCTATCCTATCGCTGTTCTAGTCCTTGTTATCACTTTGTTTACAGCGTCTCCTCTCGGGATAGCTTGTAGTACAGTCTATGGACCACTAATTCTTGAGCACTGCATTATTTCTAGCCTAAAACTTAAAGAACGTGGGGACATTTTTATGTTCTTTATTGTACTTGCATTATTTATATTTCCTTTCCTGTTCATTTTCTGCCTAGCCTTAGCGTAGTTCATTTTCCCACTAGTGGAAAAACAGAAATCAGGATCGGCATATTAGGATCGGCTGTATGAACCAACCGATACTAATACCTATTTGGATCGGTTTTATCAATAAAACCGATACTAAAAGCTAATGAAAGCACAGCACATGAACTAATTGGATCGGTTCCTAACTAAGAACCGATCCAGATAGTATCAGCATCGGTTGTTTATAAACAACCGATGCTGATACTACTTTTTTTTTTTTTTTTTTTTTTTTTTGCAGAACTAACTTTGAAAAAAAAAAAAAAGTATCAGCATCGGTTGTTTATAAACAACAGATGCTGATTTTTTTTTTTTTTTTTTTTTTTTTGCAAAACCAATTTTGAAAAAAAAAAAATAGTATCAGCATCGGTTGTTTATAAACAACCGATGCTGATACTATTTTTTTTTTTTTTTTTTTTGCAGAACTAACTTTGAAAAAAAAAATAGTATCAGCATCGGTTGTTTATAAACAACCGATGCTAATGATAACTCCCTATAAAACCTGCTTAGGGTTCTTCTTATTTTCATTTCGCGCCTCTCATTTTCAACTTAGCGTCTCTCTCTGTCTCCGTATCTCCCTCTCAAAATCCTCAGTACTCTTTGTCAGCGAGAAGGCAGGGAGAAGACGCCGCAGAGTCGCCGTTTATGGCGCCTGACGGTGGTGGTCGGTGCAGTGTCAGCGATTCTCTTGGCGACAGCTATCAGTTCTAGAAGCTTCCCGATGCTTTGGATATCGAGCAACAGCTGTAAATGCCCCGTGGGTGAAAGTGTGAAACCTTCTTTTCCAGATTAAGTACGAATTTTGTGAAGTAATGCACGAATTAACAACAATTCATCTAAATTTTTCATGCTTATTTTCTGAAATAGGATGCAAGGAATTATTCTGGTATGGTGGAGGATTGCTGTTGCGATTATGAGACCGTCAATCATATAAATAAGGAAGTCTTGGATGGAGTTCTTCAAGAACTTGTTAAATCTCCATTTTTCAGATATTTCAAGGTGATATACCATACCACTTACATTTGGTAACTTATCAGTTTAGATGTACTGGTACAAATTGGTTTCAGCTTTACTCTCCATTTATAAAGAAAATTGGAGGTTCTGCAAAAAAAAAAAAAAAAAAAAATAGTATCAGCATCGGTTGTTTATAAACAACCGATGCTGATACTACTTTTTTTTTCAAAATTGGTTCTGCAAAAAAAAAAAAAAAAAAAAAAAAGTATCAGCATCGGTTGTTTATAAACAACCGATGCTGATACTATTTTTTTTTTTCAAAATTGGTTCTGCAAAAAAAAAAAAAAAAAAAAAAAAAAGGTATCAGCATCGGTTCTTTATAAACAACCGATGCTGATACTATTTTTTTTTTTTTTTCAGAACCATCTTTGAAAAAATATAGTATCAGGATCGGTTGTTTAAACAACCGATGCAGATTATTGAATTATCAGTATCGCCTTCATCAGGATCGGTTGTATTCCGATACTAATATGCGTATATAACCGATGCTGATTCCATATTTTCCACTGGTGTCCATTTCCATTCTCTATTCACGCCGGGCTCATCATTCATTTTTTTTTTAATTTCTTTATGTTGTTTTATTTATGACATATTATGGAACATTTGTACTACTTATTTCGTTTAATTAGATTTTCTCATAATTGATGTATCTTTTTTTTTCTTTTTTAGTGAATATTTCCCTGTAGAGCCGGGTTTTTTATAGAAGCTTTTGTTATTTTACATTGGAAAATGAATTGTCTTTCTAGATAACAGTTATCCTCAATATGTATGGGCTCCATTCTCGTGCTAGGGCCGGATGTTAGGATCTGTATCCTCCCAGGTACCTGACTCAACACAATTGAAATGGACGGCTCAGATTTAATTTCAGTTGGTGGGTGAACGGATGGCAGTAGGGGGTGGTATTATTTGTGCTTTGAGATGCGTGCCAAGACATTTTCGGACCGTTCAATTCAATTATGCAAACTCAGGTAACCTGGGGGGATACAAATTCCGGATGTTAACGGGCCTAGACTACCGTAGATAATTTCGGGGTTTTGAAGTTATAGGTGTCTACGTGGCCTATATATGTTACTCGGCAATCATGAGCATAGTGACAAATAAATAGTTCAAGTTTGGTTTGACAGAGTCAAAAGTTTTTGATTCATATATAATTTGAAAATGTTTCGAATACAACAAGTAGAATATTTTTTTTTAAAAAAAATCCTGTTTTGTTTTTAAAATAAAAAATTCTTGTTTATCTCGCGAATAATTCATGATTTGCGTTTTATTCTCTACTTATCTCACAAGTAAGCGTGTCTTTAAATTTTTTGGGTACCAAAAATAATGTGAAGTACTAACAATCAAAAATTAAAAAACAAACATATTTTTTTTTTAGAAGTTGGAGAAACCTTGACAATCATTGTATAAATAGTTTCGATCAATTCAATTAATTTTGAAAATTTACGGACTCTTTTAATATTAGTTCAATCATAAACAAATGATCTGAATCAAAAATCAAATTGTGTGAATTACTTTTGAGTATGTGATTCTCTGCTCTTTGATGGAATGTGTCCAGATTCTCTAAAATAACTCTAATATGAGTTTGAATTTAGATTATCCAATCAAAATTTGAACTAATTTTGCCAGACTTGTAATTTGTAAGACTATTTAATATTCGAGTCAAATTTTATTGGACGGTCCCAATTGAAAGTCAAAGTATACAATTTTGAGTCCGAATTCCAATCTTTTGCCCCTCAAGTAGGGGTGTCAACGGGTACGATACGGGTCGGGTGGAGACATTTTCATACCCGTACCCGTTATGATAACGAAAAAAAATCTTTACCCTTACCCGTATTTTCGAATACGGTACGGGTCGGGTAAACGGATAAAAAAGTGCCATTAACATTTCAATTTGTGTTTTCGATAAAATAATTTTTAAAATAAGAAAAAATAATAATGAATACAACTAATTTGTATTATGAAAATTTAATAAAATACAAAAAATTTATTGTATCATGTATCATCTTCATACAAATATATATTTATATATGTAATTTTATTTTTTTAAAATTATCTTATACTAAAACGGGTAAGATAACGAAAAAAAATAATTACCCTTACCCGTACCCGATTAGCTAACGGAATAAAAATCTTACCTTTACCCGTGTTTTCGGATACGATACGGGTCGGGTAAACGGGTAAAAGGGTGCCATTGACACCCCTACCCTCAAGGAAACATATTCTCTCATATACTGTAAAAGATTCTCTTTAATTTACGGTTTGAAATTAACTTTCAGTCACTTTGAGATACGGACTAGCATAGGGCAGTATTATTGGGCTTTGAGATTCGTGCCAAGTTAAAAAGAATGGTACAAATCCACTAATTTTAAAAAGATTCCCTATTACAGTACCGGAAAGGATGTGAATTCCATGCTCGGACCCGGTGGTTTGTGTGCGCTATGTTAGTGAATTGCTAGGCAATTAATGTTAGTAACATTGATTGCTGAGGCCTGAGGCTGTGTGCTTTCATCTTTTATATTGATAGCACATTAGTTTTATACATTTGTACTTGTAATTTTTTTAATGGGCCGCTATTTAAAAGTTATTTACAAGAACACAGGTCCTACTATTTAAATTACAACATTATTTAGAAATTAATCACTCTAGCATGCTAATCCTAAATATTAGCCTACCCCAGCCCTGCTTATTGATAGCCATTGTGTCGCCTCCAGCTTTGCCTCCTGAGCTAGATGTTCTACTCAGCTTAATTTTTGGAATAATGATGAAAGAGAGAATTGAAAAAAAGAAAGAAAAAGACTTTTCAATTCAAGCAGAATTTTTGGAATAATGATCATACATCAGCTTAATGGCATCTTGTCGATTAGTCATGTCTCTACTCAATTATATATGTCCACATATATTTTCATCCCAATTGCAATCACTCTACATCACTATTTTGCAGTAAATATTTTAACAGAGCAGTTTTTACTTCATGAAACACTTGGCCAAAATTGCTCTGTGAAATCTTCCCAGTTCCCACTGACAGAGTATTAAAATAGGCCTTCTTTCTTGCTACTGCATAAGTAGCAAAGTAACAAAAAGCGAAGGGACTAGAGATCAAAGAAAGTGGCAGCTATCCACATCATAGGCCTTTCTTCCTTGCTACTTGTTCAGCATGAGACCAAATATAAGATAAAGGAAATATAAAGTATGTGGTCATGATCGAGTGTTTCATTTGACTGTTGCTTTCTAAGTCAATAAAAAAATCAGAACCATGCAAATCGAAAGAAACTTTTTTGTGTGGGAATTAAAAACAGAATTCCGCTAGAGGTAAAGAAATTTCTGGAATTTTTGGAATGAGAGAACGAGATGTAAGCGTAAACGTGTCTTATTTACGTGAGAAAGGGATAACGGAGTCAGGGAAAATAAAGTAGAAAGACAGTTTTACCCTAAATAACTTAAACCTTATCTGATAAGGAGATTAAAGGTCAGATTTTAATTAAAATCAAGTACGGTACTATGGCCAAAATAACTTTGCTACACTGTAGAGTGTAGACAAACCCATCTTCTCCAACAATCTGTCCTCTTCCGCCAAAAAAGTGCAATTCAAGCTAAGCGTGATACTAATTGCCCCATTCCATCCTCCCAAAGCTTAAAGTAATAGATCAGAAAGCGAAATGGCCTCCGAATTACGCCTTGTTACCAGTTGATCTTTTCATGGCAGCAATAGAAGGCAACAGAGATGTATTAACACGACATCTCGGACTACAGCCTGAAATTCAGGTATTATTTCTTGTTATATAGTGTCTTTATTCTGTAACACTACTTAGGACCATTATTTTTAGCATACGAGTTAATTTTGCGTTGCGTATCTTGTAATAGACAAAGATAAATATTTTTTATATAAAAGCAACAAGGAATACATAGTGTCAACACATTGATCGATCTTTACTGAGATTAGTGTATGGAAAAGTTTGAACGGTTGGTATTGGGAATTGAAATAATAGGTTCCTGTAGGGTGCGTTTGGATGAAACAGAGAATAATTCGAAATAGCTCGCTATCATCAAATTCGAAATAGCCGCTAACACAACATTTCATAGGAATAGCGGAATAACAGTTAACCCGAGCTATTCCTTGTATTGAGAATAACGTTTTTTTCACCCAAATGTGAAATAGTGAGAATAGCTCGCTAGCAGTAGCAGCTATTCTTGTGTCATCCAAATAGAGAATAACAGCAAATTTATTTCCGTCAACCGGTACATATAAATTTGAAAAATATTCCAAATCATTATTATCATAGATGTAAATAGACCAGATAATACAATTCTAAAGTTCTAAAGACTTCGGAGTGTAATATATGCTTCTTTGTTTCATACAGTTCTCTTGTGGAGTTGTGGGACTAGAAGTATCCAGAATTCTGGCGATACTTTTTTGTTTTTTTCATAATATTTCAAAGAGCAAGATATTATATATAATTGCTTCAGATCTAACTTTCTTCAATGAATTACATTATTTATACAAATTACATTTTTATTTTCAAAAAACATTTTATATTACCAATATTGTTTTTAATTATCCGAATTATTTTCGTATCTATATTTGTATCCGTCCGACATCTAATATGGCTTTGTATTCGTTTAACATCCTATTCGTATCCATATTTTTAACCGTTACATTTTGTATCCGAAAAATTGTAACGGATAAAAATACGGTTTAACCATTATCCAATATGTATTTGACTGTTTAAATCCTTAGATATTGTTGTTCAAAATTATAAAAGGAAGACAATGTAGAAACTAATGAAGAATTATTAATAACAAATATTAAGTATTCTAAGATAAAAAAAACTTTAATATGACTTTATAAAATAATATGTATTAGATTTGTATTATACGTACATATACTTTTATAGTACAATAATAATAAATGTCAAACGAAATATTTTCAAAATTATTCTATCTTTCCTGCATACATACATGTATATGAAATTATTAATGGATGCATCCTTTACAACTTTGAACCAGTACATACTTTTTTGTTGTCTCACACAGCCCCGGCCGTAGCCTACAGCATTACCACTTTTTACCACAGATAAGTTTTGAGTAGAAGCATGTTAATCAATATTAAATATTTATTTGATCAAATGCTCCTCCTTATCCTTTTTGTTTACCCCTGGTTCATTATAGACCAAAAACCTTTTCTATTTTTACTTTATGGAGCACAATTCACCAAATCTATTTAACAAAAGTGGGATGTGGCCCCTTTTTAACATCAATATTACATCTAAGTCATCTAAATTTTCAAATATATCCCTATACTAATACTTATTAATTAAAAGTCCACTATTTTGTAATAACACATTATAATAATAATTGAAAATTAATATTTTTACAAAATACTAATTTCAACACTATCAACTCCTTATCAAGTTTCTAAATAACGATTATCGCGTCATCGCGGTTAGGTTAAAAACAAAACTACCGTGAATAACGTAGCTATAATGAAAACTATCCTACATAGTGTATTTTTTATAAAATATATATTATTAAATTCTACTAATTATCAACATTATGTAAAGTCTCACAGAGCAATAAGTAAAATTAAATTGATGAATAAATTGTAATATTCATATTGAACTAGTGCATAATCCAAATTTCTATTCAAAATACCCCTAGTAATATCATAAACTGTTTATTTTTTTATTTTTATTCAAAATAAGCTAAGCATCATAATATAAACTAATTATTTTTTTATTTAAAATAATCTAAGCATCATGTCATAAATTGTTTATAATTTTGAGTTTGTGCCTTTGAATAAAAGTATGTGTAGCATAGTGTGCGCTAAGCTATAATAGTCATAGCTAAAATAACGCACTTTTATTCCATAACTTAATGTTTAAGGTCTGAAAACACTATATCACCGTTATAGTGTCGCTATAGCATGCTATGTAGAACATTACTCCTTACTAATGCGTATGCATGTTCAAATATCATTATTGTCAAATTTGTTATGCCTAAATTTATGATGCCAGCAATGGAAGTTTTCATTTTATGATACTCATGAAGTTTGTCTATTGGGTACTTTAATCTTGCACAGCCACTCAAATTTCATAACACAACCATGTACACGTTCTAAATATATTAAAGCTTGTAAATATTTTTTATAGTCACTTTACACATATAACATATCTATAAATTAGATGTAATTGAAAAGCTACAATTGTTTTTCCTTAAGATTAATAGCTTTAAATTTTTACTAACAATCTTACTAATAAATTAGGTGTACATTGAAAGCTGTTGTTATGATGCGATGTGTCTGTGTCTTGTACAGCTGACTTTCTCACAGTATTTTGGGATTTTAGAGGAGTTATTAATTCTTAGAACTTTTGGTGAATGAGTACTTTTCGAAAAGAGTACAAACTGTACAATGGGTTGGTTGTTGTTTTAATATAGTGATAAATGGTTTTAATGCTCCTAATTAAGCTGAGTAATTGTCATGTGGATTAGCTTTGAGAGTATCGCTTTTTAATTGTAATGTTCCCCAACTTAATTAATTATGGGAGCAATAGATCATAGATGAGTCCTTAATTAGCTCCACTATCTTAATTGTTTTCTCAATCTAAGAAGACGTTATATTTCAAATATGTTCAATTTCGATGCTTTAATGAAATTTTACAATGTTTAATCAGGTGACAATAGAGGCCACTCATTCTTCTCCCCAACAAATAAATACCGAACTCCAAAGTGCAACGGGTTTTGGAGACACGGTTCTTCACCTACTTGTTACTTACGGACACAACGTGCTCGCTTTGAAGGTTTTCCAAAGAGATAGGTCCTTGTTGAATGCACAGAACAAGATTTCAGAAACTCCCCTGCACTGTGCTGCGAAGGTTGGAAATTGGGAGTTCATGAGAAACCTCATTGAACTTTATTCTGTTATTGCGGAAGATGCTATCAAAGAAATAGATAAAAATGGAGATACACCCTTTCACGTTGCAGCAAAACATGGTCATGTGCATGTCATCCGGAAGCTCATGGAGTGGGATCCAAAAATAGCACACAGGGTCAACAACGAAATGCTATGCCCATTATACATAGCTATAATGAAGAATTATACAAGGATGGTAAAAGAAATGTTAGAAGTTGACCCTACTCTGGCATACATTCCATTTTCAGATGGAATGTTTCCGGTTCATCTAGCTGCATGCATGGGCAACATTGAGCTGGTAATACATTTCATAAAACAGTACCCTAATTGTGCTAAATTGTTGGATCCACGTGGAAGAAATCTTTTTCATATTGCTGCAGAAAAGAACCAAGCAAAATTTTTTACGAATTTATTTGAAGACACCAATATGGGACGAATGATAAAACAAATGAATAATGCAACGGATAATGAAGGAAATGCATCATTGCACATTGCAGCAATGAAGGGACACGAGTCAATCATGAAAGCTATTTGGAAAAAGAGGATGTGTATCGATGCTGAAAAAATCCGAAACAATGAAGGGCTAACACCATTCGAACTTTCCACGAGGCAACTCAAAACTAATGAGGTATGCTTAAATTAACAAACACTTTATAAAATTATTTCTTGAAAAAATAGTTAACTAGCTAGTGTGTTTCTTGATAAAATTAGTTAACTAGTATAAAGTTGTCAAAATTAAAAGGTTTATAAATTAGTTTTAATGCATTCATTTTTCAGACGCCTTTTTACTATTTATTAAGTCACTTTGAAAATCACTGATCCAACAGTGCCTTTTGGTTTTAACATTGCCGTTGAATCAGCTATTTTCAAAGTGGCTTAATAAATAGCAAAAAAAATATCAAAAAATGTAAAATTTGGTCTCCAAGCACATATTAATATGGAGAACAAGATGAACGGTTCGGATCGGTTATTTGAACTTTGAAATCTCAAAAACTGACTCATTATAACTTAGGCTGAAATTATAACGTTATGATATTAGCTGGACTATATATATTTATATAGAGTAATGCTGGGGTGCTATGGATAGCATAGAGGCCTTTATGCTACGGCTCAATATTTAAGTTTTCAAAATCCAAACGGCCGATCCGAACCGTTCATCTTATTCTCCATATTAATATCTGCTTGGAGACCAAATTTTACATTTTTCTGAATTTTTTTACTATTTATTAAGTATTTTACAAAATTGTTGATCCAACGGTGGCTGCACAAAACAGTAAAACCGTTGGATTAGCGATTTTCAAAGTGGCTTAATAAATAGTAAAAAAATTCAGAAAATTATAAAATTTGGTCTCCAAGCAGATATTAATATGGAGAATAAGATGAACGGTTCGGATCGACCGTTTGGATTTTGAAAACTTGAATATTGAGTCGTAGCATAGAGGCCTCTATGCTATCCATAGCACCCCAGCATTACTCTATATATATATATATAGAGAGAGAGAGAGAGACACACACACACACACACACACACACACATATGACGAGGGATCTACTTACAACATTTGAAAGTTACAACATCTTACAACAATTTGGTTTTGCGATTTTCAAATTCCAAATCGTTAAACATGATCTTTATATTAAAATGTATTTGAAGATCAACTTTTTTTTTTTACTATTTATTAGGTATTTTACAAAACTGCTATTTTTAGATAATTCTCAACCATTAAGAAACAACAGTTTTGTAAATAGTAAATAGTAATAAAATGTGGACCACTTAATAAATAGTAAAAAATTCAAAAAAATATAAAATTTAATCTTGAAGCACATTTTAATATAGATATCATGTTGAACAGTTTGGATTGACTATTTGGACTTTAAAAATTGCAAAACCGAATTATTGTAAAATGTTGTAAGTTTCAATTGTTGTAAGTGGAACCTTCCTCTATGTATATAGACATACATACATACACATACACATACACATACACATACATATGAACTCTATATTAAAATATGCTTGGAGACCAAATCTTACATTTTTTGGAATTATTTTATTATTTATTAAGATGGTTAGAAAATCGTTAATTATATTAAAAATCTTTTGAATTATTGAAAATAACGATTTTCAAACCATCTTAATAAATAGTAAAAAATATTTCAAAAAATATATAATTCGGTCTCCAAGCACATTTTAATATAGATATCATGTAGAACAGTTTGGATCGAATGTTTGGACTTCAAAAATTGTAAGGTTGAATTGGTATGACCATGGCTCAGAAACTACCATTTTGATCATAGCTATTCACTGTGTGTGTGTGTGTGTGTGTGTCTATATGTATGTATGTATGTATGTATGTATGTATGTATGTATGTATTTATGTATGTATGTATGTGTGTGTGTGTCTAGATGTATACGTGTGTATACATACATATATATGTATATATGTACATATGTACACACACACTCATATATATGGAGCAAAGTTAATTAGGGTGTGATGTAGTCACCAAGAGGGATTGGTGAGTTGGGTTTAAACGACGAATTTTAATCGTTCAAATTCATCTACTTCATTAGTGATGCATGTATATACAAAATTTTGAAAGTTTCAAATTCATTTATTACAAGATTAAGTAGTCAAAAGAAATGGACTCAGGAATTCTAACGGTAAGGGCCTTTTAAAGAAAATGTGAGGGCAGCTTTGTAATTTTATATTATTTTGAGGATATTAAAAGAAAATCGGATATCAGTTGCGTAAGTGCGAATTGTTAAATTTTGCAACTATTGACTGTTATAAATTAATTAAGATGTGACATGCTTGTAATCATTGTTCATTAGAACTGTCAGTACTGGTAAATGAATGCTCTGTTGATTAATAATATTATAACAGACATTTTTTTTGTCTCCTACAGTATATTGCTGAAGAAATCGAATGGCACGTGGCTGTTAAAGGTCCTAGGTTTACTCAAGGATGGTTTGACGATGTAATGAATCCAGAATCCATAAATAATACATGGGAGATAACTCAAGTTCTCGAACTGGGCTCTGTACTTATTACAACTGTAACATTTGCTGCCGCTTTCACAATCCCGGGAGGTTATAACCAAAACAACGGTACACCAGTTCTAGGGAAGAAATATATGTTTCGGGCATTTATTTTAGCAAACACCTTTGCATTTATGCAGGGATTTGCAAATTTATTGGCACTTCTTTGGAGAACTGGAGCCAAATTTGGCTCTCGCATTCGTTTTGCAACAATATCTTTTATGTTGGCAACAAGTAGTATGGTTGTGGCATTTGGATTGGGAATGTATGTAACGCTTACTCCAATTTGCTATCCTATCGCTGTTCTAATCCTTGTTATCACTTTAATTACAGGGTCTCCTGTCGGAATACTTTGTAGTTTATTATTTGGACCAAAAATTCTGAGATCCATTCATTCTAGTCTAGAACCTAAACGTCGTTGGGGCTATTTTGACATTGTATTATTTACCATTCTTTTCCTGCTCATTTTCTGCCTGGCCTTATTAGCGTAGCTCATTTTCCATTTCCATTTTTATCCACGTCAGACTCATCATGTATTTTTTTTTCTTTATGTTGTTTTATTTATAACATATTATGAAACATTTGTACTACTTCGTTTAATTAGATTTTATCATAATTGATGTATCTTTTTTTTTAATCTTTTTTACTGAATTTTTCCCTGTACGAGCCGGGTTTTTACAAAAGCTTTTGTTATTTTACATTGGAAAATTAATTGTCTTTCTAGATATCATTCATCACCAATATGTATGAGCTCCATTCTCGTGCTAGGGCCGGATGTTAACGGGCCTTTCAAGTTAAAATAACAAAAGGTGTCTACGTGGCCTCGGCAAGTAATCACAAGCATAGTGATAAATGAATAGTTCAGGTTTAATTTGGCAGAGTCAAAAAAATTTAACGGGCTCGTTAACAAAAGCTTGTGAATAGAGTAGTACACCTTTAACCTGAACTATTCATTTATCACCAATATTCATTTTTTTGACTGCTGTAGATAATTTTGGGCTTTTCAAGTTAAAGGTGTCTACGTGGCCTCGGCAAGTAATCACAAGCATAGTGATAAATGAATAGTTCAGGTTTAATTTGGCAGAGTCAAAAAAATTTTATTCATATATAATTTGGAAATGATTCGGTACAACAAGTAAGCAGAATAATTTTTTAAAAAAAAAACCCAATTTTTTTTAATTAAAAAAAATCGTGTTAATCTCACGAATAATTCATGATTTGCGTTTTATTCTCTACTTATCTTACGAATAAGCATGCTTTTAAATTTTTGGGTACCAAAAATAATGTGAAGTACTAAACAATAAACTCTCTCAATATAGTTTCGACAATAAAAAATTAAAAGACAAACTTTTTTTTTAAGCCTTGTCATAAATTAGAAATTGTAGAAATCTTGACAATCATTGTAGAAATAGTTTCGATCAATTCGGTTTATTTTGAAAATTTACGGACTCTTTTAATATTAGTTCAATCATAAACAAATGATCTGAATCAAAAATCAAATTGTGTGAATTACTTTAGAGCATGTGATTCTCTGCTCTTGAATGGAATGAGTCCCGATTCTCTAAAATAACTCAAATATGAGTTTGAATTTAGATTATCCAATCAAAATTTTAACTAATTTTGTCCGACTTGTAATTTGTAGGTCTATTTAATATTTGGGTCAAAATTTATTGGATGGTCCGAATTCAAAGTCAAAGTATCAAATTTTGAGTCCGAATTCCATTCTTTTGCCCTCATGTTCAATCCACATTGTTGCTTCAACCTCTACAGTAACTTTTATGCGGTATACTGTGTTGCCTCTTAGTTCTTGCAGTAATTTTTTTATTTTTTTTTATTTTTGGTAAAAAAAACCGTAAACATATCATTAAGATACATGTTTTTTAAAATGACTAGCTACATATTGGACTTCATAGAGGAAGAAACAGAATGCCACAAGGAATTATATACTCAACTAAATTTATTAATAAACTGACTCGCTACATATTGGGCTTCATAGAGGAAGGAACAGAATACCACAATGAATTACTGCATCCGTACTCCCACCGAGAAATACTTTTTTTTTTTCCTTTTATTATTCCAACCGAGAAATACTTGTATAAATGTAACAAAATATTTAAAAATAATAATAATATTTGACAACAAACTTATCTAAAAATATTGACAATTAAAATAACAATTGTTAATATTTACAAAAAATATAACCTTGTTGTGTCACTAATTAATCGAAATAATAATTACGTCCAAAATGTCTTAGATTATAAGTCACAATTGGAATTAAAATTTGTGTTATTTGAGAACTAATAATATTGCACAAATTTTAATATATTTATTTTTAAGTGATTAAAAAAACTTTTCATTTTTACTTTGTCCTTACGATGATGTGGTAAATACTAGACGCATAAGATCATTACAAAATCATAAATCCAATACAAAAAAACAAATGTCTATTATGCTCGAAAAAAATATTTAAAATTAGTAACAATATATATATTGCTGATTTTTCTAGTCGATGTTTTTTTTTAAAGGTAATTTTTGTTTTTGCACCAACGCTTTATTGATGTTTTTGCAATAAAATATCGATGCACTTGTACTGGGATTAATCAGAATCTAAAACATCATGCATTATCGTTGTTTTTTTTAAATAAAACATAAATACATTGTTTTCAAACTTTAAACAATTAAAACTTTTAGTACGAAACTCTAATTTGAACGTGTAACTACTTAAAGGTCGCGAAGAGATGAATGGCTTGGTGTCTGGGCTAAAATCTCGAGACAACCATCAAGTCAATGAAGTCATAATTGTGTAAAAAAAATATCGTTTAGGTCTAAAAAATTGAGTTGAAGTTCCTGATTCTATTGTCTGTTAAATTGTTGATTAGGAAATTTTATTTTATAATAATTAATATTGAAAATTGAGTATCAATATTACAAAATATTACAAAGTCAACAAAAAATTTAACCATGGATGCTTAAAATTGCTTTGTTTCAGAGAGCTTTGGCGAGTTTAAAACATCATCTGGTCATGCACAGTTCCCTCTCATGACCGTTTCAGGATGCTTACCCGGCATGTTCAAGTCCAAGGACATGTTTATAGGTTTAAGCACGAATCCCATCCGTTCACATCTTTCTAAGCACGAATCCAATCCGTACAAATCTTTCTAATTAACCTGCGATTCCAATCTCAATCAATATCAACGGATGAGATTGGAATCGCAGTTCCTGTTATATCTCAACAATAACAGCAGATTTATTTCCTTTTGTGTATCCTGTCTGAGCTGAGGCTATTTGCTTTTATATTTTATATTGATAGCACATTAGTTTTAGAGTGAGGCTATGGTACTATGCATATCACGGGTGGTTACCGTGCTACGGCTCTATATTAATTTGAGTTTTCAAATCCTAATGGTTGATCCGAACCGTTCATCTTGTTCTCCATATTAATATGTGTTTGGAGACCAAATTTTACATTTTTTGAAATTTTTTTACTATTTTTTTAGATATTTAGAAAATCACTTGATCTGAAAATTCTGGACCATCCAAAAACAGTGATTTTCAATAAATCTAAAAAAATAGTAAAAAAATTTCAAAAAAATGTAAAATTTGGTCTCCAAACACATATTAATATGGAGAACAAGATGAATGGTTTGGATTGACCGCGAGGATTTGAAAACTCAAATATAGAGCCGTAGCACGGTAACAAATCGTAATATGCATAGTACCATAGCCTCACTCTTAATTAGTTTTATACATTTGTACTTGTAATTTTTTTAATGGGCCGCTTTGAAAGGCTTGAATTTCGTTACTTGAAGAAAGTATTGGACTTGGAAGAAAAAATTCTGAGGCCCAAAGAGACAGTAACAAAAAAAAAAAATGCTTTAAAGGAATTCGATTTTAAACAGAAGTTTTGATAGGGCACCAAAAGGACCATCAAACTCCAGGCAAAAGGTATGTATTTAAAATGCAAGCCTCTTCCCAGCAAATCAATGACAGATGGGACCCACATTTTTATGTAAAGTTGATATTTGCATCCCAATATAAAAAGTAGTCAACTGCATCTCTAAATTTATATAAATTAAGTTTTTTTTTTCACACTTCATGCAATTCGGATAATTAATTCTCTTATATTTTATAATGAATTTAGAGCAGGTCAATTTTACATAATTTATGTCTAATTGCCTTCTCTGTGTTTATCATTCCAATGATACAATCCCTTCTACTCTATCCCACTTCCGTTTCTCGCGAATTTTTCGGATCCAAGGTCGTGCCACGCTAGCGGATCGCAACCTCTATCTCCTCTCTTTCCATAGATTGCTTGAAAAAGGTTTTCATAAGTCTGTTAGAGATTTACACATTTAATTGGATATATAACAACCCCGATATATTGCCCTCTCCTGATCGATGCCTTCATTCCATGTTTGATTCCTCCCCTCTCGACTTCATAATTATTTTTGGTCGTATTATTACATTGTGAACTAATTTTTTTGGAAACAAGAGCACAACCACGATACCACAAATATTTAATCTAAATGAATAGGCCAAGTTTTGAGAAATTGCAATTATGTTTACACATGTTTGTGTACTCTGTTTGCATAAGTTTTAACCATCTGGATCATTGTAAATTAACACCAAATGGTCTAGTTGATCGACCTCATAATCATGAATTTTGTTTCGAGTCCTTGTGCACGGCCGAGAAGGCACTGAAAACCAATTAAAAACTCAATCATCCGGATCAAAACAATCACTGATCAAAGAATCAACTAGACTAGGATAGGTGCCTATCAGAGACAGAACCATCAGAGTTGGAGCCAGAAAAGTTTAATATAGCAAGAGGAGGAGAGAAGAAGCAGAAGGGAGAGCAGGAAATACCCAAGAACAAACAAATCAAGCACAACAACAAACAACAACAACGAACAATAACACAAACAACATTAAAAAAAATAGAAGGTATACCTACAGAAAGAAGACCACTCGCTCTTTTGTCGCCGCAGAAGAAAAGACATCTGCAACTGAGCCGTTACTTCAGTACGATACCCATTACAATAAAACTAGTCCGACATGAGATTGACTATTTCACAAACTGCATAGGTGAAATTCAGTTCAACAATTGAAGAATTAAAAGGGTCACCATATAATTTTGCTTTTCCTTTTCGCCTTTTTTTCACACCGCTGAAAGACACCGAAAGACACTGCCTTTGATATGGTGATCAATTGCATGTTCCAATTTTTTTTTATGTACAGAATATTTTTACATCAGTACAATTTCAAAGTACATTTTTATATCTAAAATAGCATCAAATTACGACACCATGTATTATATATGATAAATATGTACAAATGTACAGAAATGTAAACAGAAATGGGTAAAATCGTAAAAGCCTTATGGGAAAGGAAAGACTCAGCCTATAGAAGAGAATCATGATACTATTAACGGTAGCAGAGCTGAACTAACACTGGGGATTCAAAAAAGCGACTAGATAGACGATGAGAGAACCTCTATTTTGTCTGAACACATATCCTCTCCATTAACTTAAAAGGAAATCTTTTGAGGTAATGCATCTTGGCCGTTTGATTTTATATGAAACTAATTTAATCGTCTGATTTTAACACATGGACTTTTTAATATTAGTGTAGATCTAGTCCGCACGAAATTTTAAAGCGAATTAGACGATTCAGATACATTAACTTAGAAGTTTCCCTTTTAAATTAAATGCAGAGGATACGAATTCGTTTTGTCTGGCTATTTATTTTTTTTTTTTTTGGAGTTTTGATATGGTACTTCACTTTTAGATTTTCTTCTAATGTTCTTCACCACAATATTTATTGATTTTCTACGTCAGAAATCATTCCATTAATTTGAAAAAAAATTTATAAAATTGTCAAAATACATAACAAATTCCCTTCAAATTGTTCCTATTAACCTTATTACTAAATATACAGAAACAAAGAAAATAACTAATTTACTAAAGGAGAAAACCGTAGATGTTTTTTTTAAAAAAAAAAATCTACCTTAAACTGAAGTACTGGATAAAAACGGTCATAATTAAATATCCATATATAAGATGTGAGAAAAAGACATACCATCTGAAAGCATCATGTTTAATACATCTTTAATTGTTTTTTGAAAATATTCAGATAGGAGAGCGCATTTATAAATTTAGACATGACAAAATTAATAATTTTTATTTATGCATTTTTTAAATAGAACTTATTTAAGTATTTTAATTCGTATGAAGAGGAAGATTATTGACCCATCCAACAACTCTTTGTTAAGTCATTTTATATTCTTGATTAGGACAATTGAGCATTTGGCTGCAGATGTGACATCTAACCTACACTAAATCATGAATTAAATAAATAGAGTAGTACTCGAAATCTGGGCATTGAGTATGACTAATAAATTAGATACAAATTAATGAGCTGTTGGTGGTGCCCGATGATGCCTGATCAACTCGATTATACCAATTAACTGAATTAATTACACAAAATAAAATGAATGCCTCGTCACCTCAAGTTGAAGTCTTAATGTAAATGCGTGGTTTCTTCCACGAAGACGGAGTTCACATTGTTTGGCGCGTAGCATGCGGTATTACATTTGCATTTTAAATTCCACCCCTGGTTTAACTTGTTAGAGAATCATAAAGGTTAAACAATTATGTCTTATTTAGAGATCAAACAATTACATCTCATTTAGGGGTCAAATACTTACATCCTAGAAAAGGAGAAACAGTTCCACACCTTAACCTAAGGATCGTCATATGTCAAAGAGATCCAAAACATAAATCATAAGTGCGGAACATAATACCTGATTCCATGTCATTTGTCATGGAATAACCAAAGCCATAGCGCAACAAGCCGTCTCTGTGATCATAAAACAAGTCTTCAATGACAAGAAGTCATTCTCGCATTTTGTCGTCGTATCGAGGAATAAGTCTTCCAAGACAGAAATGTGTGGCCCTTGAGAAATCATCTCCATATTTCCTAATAGATTTCTCTTCTCTATTCTTTAATGGAGGAAAAATAAGAGAAGACACACAGAACTGTATTTTTCTTAAGGGAAAACATATATTTAGTTTCTGTGTTTTTCTTGGTTACATTGTGCCTTAGGAACTAATCATTATATATAATAACCTTTATGGTTATCTGCCAAATTGAAAAAGATATAATGTCTTGTGCATCAAAAACCATGTTGACGCATAAAAAACTGTGTGACTGCATTGATATCCGTACGGACAGCACAACCCTCCATAAAGGCAGATTTCTGAATTGCAAATTTCTAAATCAGTCCATCAATAATTTGATCTTTGCCTAAATTGCTCTACACATTTATAGACTACATCTTAATGAATATATTAATTGTTTATTACCGTATTTGATCACTTTAATTGACAATCATATATGACAGTAAACAATCCATAATTAGATTACATATATGCTCAATGTTGGCATTAAATCCAATAAAGCTGGCAATAAATCCAACATAATTTGCTTCGATCATTTCAACTGAGCTGGGGGGCACTGAGACACATCTTTATTTATTTTTTAATTATAGTTAATAAATTGTTCATAATATTCAGTTATATTATATGTTACAAATAAATTTAGCTTTTAATTAAAGACATATTTATCAACCATGCAAATTTTAAAATGTACAAAATTTGTTAGTGAAATAATAATAACTTCTATTTTATATAAATCTCATATATAAGTTTGATTATTAATATTCTTAACATTATAACAAATGAATCATATATTTACCTGTTAGATTTTTATTAATATCCAAAAAAATTATTTCACTTTCGAAATAACCGAACCAAATCCCTAGAATAGTATAGATTCATTTTTTACCCCTCAGAATACTGCATTTCTATACCAGTGACCGGCAGCTATCAAATATATCCCTTCCCATGAAATAAATATATATATACACAATTATGGAAAATTATTTTTCCTTTTTATCTATTTCTATTTATTTTGCAATATCTTTTTCTGTGATTGTAGTAAAAAAAGCTTTCTTTGTTTGAGGAGCAAAAAAAAAAAAAAACTAATTAATAAGTTCCCATCAACTGATTGGTCGGCTGTTTTAATATAATTTCCCCGTTAATTTTTCCATAGCTCACGCCTTACTGATTGCAATGTTGCATCCACCACCTTGTATTTTGTTCTCTCTTTTCTTAGTATAAGATGTGGATCTTTGATGTGCCAACTACCAAAGTCTTCACGTTTCCAAACCGCCAAACTAATCAATTAAAAAAAGAAAAAGAAAAAAAGAGCTGTCATCCTTTTCTCTACTGATTTTTGTTTTAATATGGAAGGGTTGTGGGAGACCGATGTTTAGTTTATGAATATTTTAATCGTAGGTAGACCGACTCGTTTTGAATTTCTCTAATCACTATCCAACTTCTATCTCAGCATTAATTTTTAATCCCATTTGAAGAGAAAATAACAAAATCTCATTAATCAATGAAACGAATAATTCAGATCTAGCTAATTGTCTTCACACGCATGTGTCAATTAAAAGATGCTTTAATATTTATTGTCCAGCTCATTTCTGCCACCAAGTCTTTAATTCCAAAACCCCATCCTCTGAGCACCAGTTGACAGAGCGACCATAGGGGTGGATAATTGTCAATCTCTGAAATTTTAAAATAGAGTATGAAATAGTATAAATATGTTGGTCCTGTCTACTTTTAGAAATTAGATTGTCTATCTTTGTCCTTTGATAATTCAATAGTGCAATTCAATCGAATGAATTAAATTACAAATTATGACTGATAATTGACTAAAATTGTTGAGTGTTAATGATTTTCATGATCTTTATTTAAATCAAATTTAGATTTAGTGAGATCTCAAAATGACTTCAGGCCATACATTTATAATAAATTAGTACAAATTAGTTTACAACATAACTAATAAATTCAACTACAACACAACATAACAAACATTCCATCTAAAAAGTGAGAAGAGTTCCAATGCCTCATTTTTTCATACCTCATCATACCTCATATTTTATATTTTCGTTTACAAAGTTCAAATTGTCGATCCGAACAGTTTGGACTTTGAAAACGGTTCTGATCGACAATTTGGACTTTGAAAACGAAGATATGGTTAATTACTTACAATATAAAACTTTATTTTGTTATATACCTTGTGCATTTAAAACTAAAATAATACACCCACAATTTCCCATTCTTTCCATTAACCAATAGAATAGTGTAATACCAAAGATAGCGTCACTTGTAATGCCTAAAACAATGGCTGCTCTCACACTCTTTACCTTTGCCCTCCTTGTATCAACAACCTTTCACCATTAAAGACCTCGAGAAAACTCAAAAGTCTTTGAGAAAGAAGACAGACCCACATTCCAAGCTCTTCCTCTGCAGCTAGGTGCTGATAGGAAGGAATTATACTTCCATGTGTATTTCCACGAGATTTTGGATTGTCCCAAAAAGACCTAAGAAACAGTAATAAGCTCGAATAATGATTTCCCTAATTTTGGTGATATCGGGATCATGGATGTGCCCTTGTGGGATGACCTTAGCGGAAAAAAGCTGGTTGCCTGAAAGCAAGGTGCAGCTTTTCAATCATATCAAACAACATATGACCGGCACTTGAGTTTGCAGCATTATTTTCGAGTTGCCTGACTATGTACTTCATCCTAGAGAGTATGTATAATTTATGTTTTTTATTTTGTAGATTGTCGGGGTCTGAACCGCTTCATCTCAAGATTGCAAGTCGAAAAAGGCACCACTGTATGCATAATGAAAAAAAAAGAATTAGAAATGTGCATATTTAGAGCCATATAAAGAAAAAAATATGAGGTATTAGATCGGATTGAAATAACAGGTTCTTGTTGAAAAAGTTTGAACGGGGAGAGATGGCGGGATTGTTGAATGCGCTTGCCTTTGAAACATGGGCATAGATCGGATTAGGAGAGGGGGTGGCATTATTTGTGGTGTGGGGCACTGTCTATAAAGGTGAAATAAGGTTTGGAGGGTTTCATTTGGATGTGTTAGTTTCCTTCTTTGCCATTAATGTTTGAGTTATGGGTGGTTGAGTGTGAAATAAGGTTTAGGTGTGGATGTGTTAGTTTTCTTCTTTGCCATAAATGTTTGAGTTATGGGTGGTTGAGTGTGAAATAAGGTTTGGGGGGTTCATTTGGTTAGGTTCTGAGCTAGGAACTGATACTGTTGTTTTATTTATTTAAAAAAATTAAAATAAGTTATCTGGATCGGTTCCTAACTTACAAACCGATCCAGATAGTGTTTTATATTTGTGTATGTATGTTATTTAAAAAAAATTAAAAATAGGATGTTTATGTGTATGATATTTTATAAATAAGCTTGAAAATTATTTTAAAAATTACTTTAGTATATTAAGTAGTTTGAAAATTACTTTAGTATATTAGCTATTTTAAAAATTATTCTATTATATTAACTTAATAACTTGAAAATTACTTGTAACATGAAATAAAATAAGCTACTAAAAAAATAACATTAAAAATTTAAAAATAAGCTATTAAATTACATATAACATGATAAAATAAGCTACAAGAAGTAGCGAAAGGGATGGTCGAGGAAAGAGGCGTAGCCCCTCCGCCTCTCTCTCATTTGACATCTCATGCTGTTACTTTCTCCAGTCGTCTCTATGCTATTTTATATTTTTGCATTGTTAGATGTTGTTGTTATATGTTGATGTTGTGTTGTTCGGTGTTGATGTTATGAGTTTTAGATTGTTGAAGTTATTTGATGTTGATGAAGTTATAGATGTAAAACGATGGATGATGAATGTAATTTTATATTTTATTTAATGCAAATTATACTTGGTAGCCGCTATTAAGGTTGCAAAGATGGATCTGTTTTGGCGTTATCACGTATGTAGATTAGTAACAATGTCGTATACGGGTAAACATGAGTGCCATAAATATATTTTGAGATTATTAGAAAGATTTCATCTAAAACTTAAAAGTTCCATATTCTTGGCTTACAGCAATTAGCATCTCCACCTATAATTCTACTAGAGTAAACTGTAAAATCACCTTATTATTATTATTATTATTACATACAAATCAAAAAACCAAGACTAGTATAGCGTTGTTAATCATTAATAATTATTACACACAAAACTTCAGGATGGGCTTTGTCTGAACATATCCCGAATGATAGGCAAGTTTGTAGCGTCTGAGTTGGACAGTAATTTTGGGAATACAGTACATCCCCCTGGCTAGGTCCAAAAATTTGTCGAGATGATATAATATGGTATCTCGTCCTCATCGTCATCCTGCAGATTAATTGCAAATTGAAACAAGAAAAGAAGAAAAATCTTAATTGCTAAACCTTTAACGTATATCCTAAACCTATCTAAATTACTACTAAATTAAATTAAAATTGAAACAAAAAATAAGAGACAACTTACCCGAATTCGAAGAGATTTGGCACAAAATTGCAAATTGTGATTTCTCTCCCCTGGAGAACTGTTTATATAGCGCCAGGGTCGCCATTTGTTGTTGTGGTCCTGGTAAGGGGGGCCAACGACAATGGTGGCCTCAGAATGGAGTCCGCAACGACAAATGCGGCATCTATTTCTGGAATTTCTAAAAATCAGTGTTCTTTTGGTTTATTTTTTTAGAGGATATTTTTAAAAATTTCGGGACCCAATCAAAGCAAAAGGAAAGAGGAAAAAGTGTAATAGATACCATCAGAGAAACAGATTAAGGGCATGTTCGGCAACCCCATTTCCCATGGGTATTCTAAGGAAAAAGAGAGATAATGGTATATTTACCTATATGGTGTTCGGTTGGTTGATAAAATATCCATTATTGTACCCATTTTGAAACCCACCATGCTCTTTACACTAGCTTTTGTTGGGAAAAAAAAATTCACTCAAACCTCCGTTTTTTTTCCCAAATTGACTTGTGACAGCACTCAAATTAAAGACGGATGAAATTAAAAGATGAAATTGTACTAATCAATGCTTATTTAAAATTAACTTGTACAACGCATCACCATTGTAAATTGTGTATAATCTTTTGTTATAATTTTTTTGTAAATTGTTATAAAATTGCCGCATCACTATTGTTATAAAAATTTTCGTTTTAACAAGTCACCAAATTTATATTTTTATAAAATTACTTATTTCTAATATTTTGTAAATTATAATTTTTTGCATGAAAATCTTATTGGTAAAATTTAATTTTATGAAAATCTTATTGGCAAAATTTAATCTTATTGTGTTTCTCTTTTTTATCCCTTATTCATTTCGGATCTAACGTCTTGATTTACCTTTCGAATTTCATTTAATAAATTTTAATTTTTTTGTGTTAGTTTATTGTATGTCTTCATAATTTAATTCATTTTTTAATTAACTAAATGTTTTAATTAGCAGTGATTTACAAATTGTTAGTTACTTAAAGATTTAAAATTGTTAGTTAATTAAATATTTAATTTTTTTTAGAATCTGATATATACAATTATATTGATCATAATCAGTTATTAGTATTAATACACTTAATATAGTTTAATTGTAGTATTACATATTCTATAAAAAAAAAATAACAACCAACATCCTAACAAATTTCCCATGCATTTGCCGAACACCTATATTCTAAAATTTTTCATGGGTTAAATAACTTTAGTTTTGACAAATTGAAATTCCCATTCCCATGTTAAAATTCCTATGTTGCCGAACAGGCCCTAATTAACAAAAGTAACTGACACAAGCTGATTTCTCTAGCTAATATACAGTGTGAATCCTCTATATATAAGGTAAAATTTAGATGGTTTTTTATTTGAACGAGACAAATTATTATTCTTTAGAAAACTTTAAATTTGAGAGTTGACAGAAATTAAAAAACAAGGAGAGAGACGAATGGTCCATCCACCATTTAAGGCCACCCCAGTGACGCAACATGCTAGCGCCACCCCAGTGACGCAACATGGTAGCGGTCAGAAGTTTAGTTTTAAATATAATTAAACACATTAATTATTGACCTTCAGACTGCACATGCGGTAAGTTATATAAATAGAGAAAAGGTAATGTCCCCCAGTCTACAGTCCTCCAAAAATCTCCTGTATAAAAGTCTTTCCTTTCTAGCTTAGTTCTGACGCGTTTTTAACTGCCACAACTGCCATAATTTCAACTGCTATAATTTTAAATACACTATATATGTTTACAGAATTATATGTGTATGTTTATAGGATAATATGTGTATGTTTACAGGATAATATGTGTATGTTTACAGGATATTCACTAGTGGAAAAACAGAAATCAGGATCGGCCTATCTGGATCGGTTATATGGACACCCGATCCTAATAAGTATCTGGATCGGTTTATTTAAAAAAACCGATCCTAAAAACTATTCAGATCGGTTTTTAGTAACAACCGATCCTAGTTTATTACTATTAGGATCGGTTTTTTGTGGAAACGGATCCTGATACTATCAGGATCGGTTTTATTTTAGAACCGATCCTAATAGTTCAATCATTTGGATCAGTTTTTAGTAAAAACCGATCCTGATAGTATCAGGATCCGTTTCCAACAAAAACCGATCCTGATAATTAAAATATCTCAAATAAATCTTATTAATTGAAATATATCATAAAATAGCATCTGGATCGGGTCTATACATAATAACCGATCCAGATAACTTAAATACATATAACAAATTAAAATATATCAGAAAATAGCATCTGGATCGGTTTTTAGCAATAAAACCGATCCAGATACTATCAGGAACGGTTTTATTGCTAAAAACCGTTCTTGATAAAATTTTTTTTTTTTTTTTTTTTTTTTTTTTTTTTTTTTTTTAAGGTAGCATGGTAAAACCTGGCCAGCTTTCAAGTACGTTTTTTTTTTTTTTAAAGAGGTTTATAATTAAATTAATTTCTTTAAAGAGGTCAAATTAAAGATATTTCATTCCCTATGTACATCCTATATATGAACCGTCTGATCAAATTCGAAATAATATGGTCTTGGTCTAACCATATATATTTTGTTATCTCAGGTAATATGAATTCGTTTCCATTTGTTCATGACATCAATTAAGCAATTAATTTTATGGTATTAATTTATAAATAACAAATAAATAATTAAACAAACAATTATACAAACACAAACAAGTTGTTTATTTTTTTTTAAATAATCTCTGGTTATATATATATATCTCAGATAACTTAAATACATATAACAAATGAAATATATATCAGAAAATAGCATCTGGATCGGTTTTTAGCAATAAAACCGATCCAAATACTATCAGGAACGGTTTTATTGCTAAAAACCGTTCTTGATAATTTTTTTTTTTTTTTTTTTTTTTTTTTTTTTTTTTTTTTAAAGGTAGCATTGTAAAACCTGGTCAGCTTTCAAGTATATATATTTTTTTAAAAAGAGGTTTATAATTGAATTAATTTCTTTAAAGATGTCAAATTAAAGATATTTAATTCCCTATGTACATCCTATATATGAACCGTCTGATAAAATTCGAATCAATATGGTCTTGGTCTAACCATATATATTTTGTTATCTCAGGTAATATGAATTCGTTTCCATTTGTTCATGACATCAATTAAGCAATTAATTTTATGGTATTAATTTATAAATAACAAATAAATAATTAAACAAACAATTATACAAACACAAACAAGTTGTTTATTTTTTTTTAAATAATCTCTGGTTATATATATATATCTCAGATAACTTAAATACATATAACAAATGAAATATATATCAGAAAATAGCATCTGGATCGGTTTTTAGCAATAAAACCGATCCAAATACTATCAGGAACGGTTTTATTGCTAAAAACCGTTCTTGATAATTTTTTTTTTTTTTTTTTTTTTTTTTTTTTTTTTTTTTTTTTTAAAGGTAGCATTGTAAAACCTGGTCAGCTTTCAAGTATATATATTTTTTTAAAAAGAGGTTTATAATTGAATTAATTTCTTTAAAGATGTCAAATTAAAGATATTTAATTCCCTATGTACATCCTATATATGAACCGTCTGATAAAATTCGAATCAATATGGTCTTGGTCTAACCATATATATTTTGTTATCTCAGGTAATATGAATTCGTTTCCATTTGTTCATGACATCAATTAAGCAATTAATTTTATGGTATTAATTTATAAATAACAAATAAATAATTAAACAAACAATTATACAAACACAAACAAGTTGTTTATTTTTTTTTAAATAATCTCTGGTTATATATATATATCTCAGATAACTTAAATACATATAACAAATGAAATATATATCAGAAAATAGCATCTGGATCGGTTTTTAGCAATAAAACCGATCCAAATACTATCAGGAACGGTTTTATTGCTAAAAACCGTTCTTGATAATATTTTTTTTTTTTTTTTTTTTTTTAAGAACAACTTTGAAAATAAAATAGTATTAGAATCAGTTATTTCAAATAACCAATTCTAATACTATTTTTTTGTATATGGCATATGGTTCAATTATATGGTTGTTGTATATGTAATTAGTGTGGTGATTAATAGAATATATATATGGTTGTTGTATATGGCATATGGTTCAATTATAAATATTTTTTGATGAAAATTAATGTAATTTACATTATTAAAATTTATGTGATAATATAATTAGTTATTTGACATTGATATTTCATTTTGAAGTCATTTTGACTATTGAATTTTTTTATACAATCATGCATGATGCATCAATGACTTGTGCCATATAATAATATACATAGGACTTGAACCCTTGTTGTGTGGGGTTGTGAAGGAACGAATACGAATATTAGCATTTGGTCGATCGGAACCGTTAAAATGAAAGAATGTCATATTAATTTCACCATTATAAAATTTGATACAATTCGGGATTCGTGTACTAGTTCATCAAAGCAAAACAATATAGCAACATCGCACGGCCGTAAATAATTTACGTTGGATCAAAACTTACAGTTGTCGGGCCTTCGGCACTTTTACGTTATTAATGTTCCATGTTATATCTTGATCATTTTAAAAATTATTACATGTCATTTAATTACAGACCCACCGTTGGATGATCATGCAGAAATGAACGGTCTGCATTCCATTTAACAATTTGATGCCATTAATAATAATAAAATTGTACAAAATTGATCATAGTAGAGTTGATTTGGCCAAACAAACACAAATAAATAAATTTGATATTTTTCACATTTTTCTTAATATTTATCTGTGTACATGCATTATCAACAGAAAAGAAAATAAATGGTAGCCGTTTGATGGTTGATAGACCATCAATATGAGTGGGGTTTACCGCAGTGATCTTTCTTATATATAGTATCAGGATCGGTTTTTTATAAAAAACCGATCTTGATACTATTTTTTTTCAAAGTTGGTTCTGCAGCAAAAAAAAAAAAAAAAAAAAAAAAAAAAAAAAAAAATTATCAAGAACGGTTTTTAGCAATAAAACCGTTCCTGATAGTATCTGGATCGGTTTTTTATAAAAAACCGATCCTGATAGTATCTGGATCGGTTTTTTATAAAAAACCGATCCTGATTTTTTTTTTTTTTTTGCAGAACCCATTTTGAAAAAAAAATTTATCAAGATCGGTTTTTATATAAAAAACCGATCCTGATACTATTTTTTTCAAAGTTAGTCCCGCCAAAAAAAAATTAGTATTAGGATCGGTTTTTTATAAAAAACCGATCCTGATACTATTAGGATCGGTTTTTTATAAACAACCGATCCTAATGATAACTCCCTATATAACCTGCTTAGGGTTCTTCTTATTTTCATTCCGCGCCTCTCATTTTCAACTTAGCGTCTCTCTCACTGTCTCCGTCTCTCCCTCTGTACTCTTTGTGTCTCTCTCTCTGTCTCCGTCTCTCCCTCTCCTCCGTGTCTCTCTCTCTCTTTCTCTCCGTCTCTTCCTCTCAAAGCCGAGCCTCTCGCACCTCCGGCTCGGCCGATCAACTATTACGGTATTAACTTTATATAATTTTCTCATTATTATGCTTTAAAAACACATTTTTTTGTATTTTTTATTGTAAAATGTTTTTCCATCTAATTGTTACATTTGTTTTTATTTTTAGGATCTTTTTTAATCTCAAGTGATGTGATTGCAAAAGAGGTAATTATTGATTTTTTTATTGTTGTGCTTTACATTAATTGCATAAATGTGTGTTAATTGAAGAAATAGCTCAATTAGTCACTTGTATGTTTGTTAATTAATTTTTTTTGGATTTAAATTTCTTGTTATAATATGTAATGCTTCACAAAACTTTGTATGAACATGAATTTTTTGTAATAATTTAAGATGTGTATGATATTTAATTTATGATGTGTATATGATATTTGATTATTGTTTCTTACTGTGCAAAAAAAAATATATTTAGGATGCTGGCCAGCAAAATATATATGGAAGCTGGTTAAATAAATAAAAATATTTTTTTTAGCTTCAATAAAACATCAGGATCGGTTATTTTAAACAACCGATCCAGATTACTACTATTATGATCGGTTATTTTTTTAAAAACCGATCCAGATTTCAGATCCTCATTCCAACAAAAAAAAAGTATCAGGATCGGTTTTATATAAAAACTGATCTTGATAGTTCGTATCTGGATCGGTTTTTATTTAAAAACTGATCTAGATATGAAATTTTTAATAAAAAAAAATATTCGAAAATATTATCAAGAACGGTTTTTATATAAAAACTGATCTTAATAGTTCCTATCTGGATCGGTTTTTATTCAAAAACTGATCTAGATATGAAATTTTTAATAAAAGAAAATATTCGAAAATATTATCAAGAACGGTTTTTATATAAAAACTGATCTTAATAGTTCCTTTCTGGATCGGTTTTTATTCAAAAACTGATATAGATATGAAATTTTTAATAAAAAAAAATATTCGAAAATATTATCAAGAACGGTTTTTATATAAAAACTGATCTTAATAGTTCCTATCTGGATCGGTTTTTATTCAAAAACTGATCTAGATAACTACTATTAAGATCGGTTTTATGAAAAAACCGATCCTATTAGTTTCTATTTGGAACGGTTCTTTAAAAAATATAAAACCGATCCTGATAGTATCAGTATCGCCTTCATCAGGATCGGTTGGATTCCGTTACTGATATGTGTATATAACCGATCCTGATTCCATATTTTCCACTAGTGATTTCAACTGCTATAATTTTAAGTACACTATGTATGTTTACAGAATTATATGTGTATGTTTATAGGATAATATGTGTATGTTTACAGGATAATATGTGTATGTTTACAGGATATTATGTGTATGTTCACAGAAGGTGGTCCCCAACAGCTGTCACGCGTTTTCGACAGCTGTCACGCGTTTTCAACCGCTTTCACGCGTTTTTAACAGTTTTCACGCATTTTTATGTTTACAGGATTTGTTGAATTAGTTTACAGGATTTAGTATTGATGTTTACAGAATTAGTTGAAAATCTCCGGGGATTTTTGGGGGACTGGAGTTGGGGGACTGTTAGCTGCTTCCATATAAATATAGCACGGCACAATAAATTCTTCACCCAACAATCTATCCTCGTCCGCAAAAAAAAGTGTAATTCAAACTAGCTAAGCGTGATACTAATTGCTTCATTACATCCTCCCAAAACATTATATCTAAAAGCGAAATGGCCTCTGAATTACGCCCAGTTATGCCAGTTGATCTTTTCATGGCAGCAATAGAAGGCAACAACAATCTATTAATACCACGTCTCGGACTACAGCATGAAGAACCAACAACGGATCAAATTCAGGTAATTAATATTTCTCAAACTATTTCTTGTTATGTGGTGTCTGCAACAGTGGCGAAGGTAACATTGTACAGGGGTAAGCAAATGCTTATATCTAGAAATTTCTTGTTTTTTTGAATCTGGTTATAATTCCGACTTGCCTATTCCTGAAAAACATACTTGCCTATCTCTGGCGACTACCCGAATCAGAACGGAATCGGCCGGAGACGAGTCAATTTTTTTTTTGAGTTTTCCCGGTTGGACGAATTTTCTACATAAAACTGACAAAATTGAAGTTTTCACTTAATCTCTTGCTTCTAGAGAAAAATTACACCGTTTTGGTAGTTCAATTGAACCAATTTTGGATTTTTCATAGTTAATCGAAAAGGTTTTGGAAAGAAATTAGATGTGCCCATGCAAGTTATCAAGTAGACAAAGATGGCCTATGTTGTACAAAATATTACTTGATTCTTTGTTTGACTAAGAACATTTCCCAAACGAATTTTAATTAGCAATGGAAAAAAAAATATGAATCGATTTGTACAAGTAAAATAATTTAGTATCACTGAAATATTTTATATTCATATTGAACTAGTGCAAAATTCAAATTTCTCTCAAAATATCTCTAGTAATATCATAAATCGTTTATTTTTTTATTTTTATTCAAAATAAACAAAGCATCATGACATAAACTAATTATTTTTTATTTAAAATAATCTAAGAATCATGTCATAAATTATTTATAATTTTCAGTTTGGGCCTTAGAATAAAAGCCTATGTAGCATAATGTGTGCTAAGCTATAATATGGACCGCTATAACGGTTGTAGCTGAAATAGCGCACTTTTATCCCATAGCTTAACGTTAAGGTCTGAAAACACTATAGCGTGCTATTTAGAACACTGTTCCTTACTAATGCGTATGCATGTTCAAATATCATTATTGTCAAATTTGTTATGTCTAAATTTATGATGCCAGCAATGGAAGTTTTCATTTTATGATCGATACTCATGCAGTATGTCTATTAGGTACTTTCATCTTGCTTTTTCATAACACAACCATGTATACGTTCTAAATTAAAGCTTCTAAATATTTTTTCTAGTCACTTTACACATATAACATATCTATCAATTACATGTAATTAAAAAGCTACAATTGCTTTTTCTAAAGATTAATAGCTTTAAATATCTACTAACAATCTTACTAATAAATTAGGTGTACATTGAAAGCTGTCGTTATGATCCGATGTGTCTGTGTCTTGTACAGCTGACTTTTTCACAGTATTTTGTGATTTAAGAGGAGTTATTCTTAAAACTTTTGGTGAATGAGTACTTTTCGAAAAGCGTACAATGGGTTGGTTGTTGTTTTTATATAGGGATAATTGGTTTTAATGCTCCTAAGCTCAGTAATTGTCATGTGGATTAGCTTTTTAATTGGAATGTTACCCAACTTAATTAATTATGAGATCAGCAATAGATGAGTCCTTAATTAGCTCCACTATCTTGTTTTCTCAATCTAAGAAGACGTTATATTTCAAATATGTTCAATTTCGATGCTTTAATGAAATTTTACAATGGTTTTTAATCAGATGACAATAGAGGCCACTCATTCTTCTCCCGAACAAATAAATACTGAACTCCAAAGTGAACAAATAAATACTGAACTCCAAAGTGCAACTGGTTTTGGAGACACGGTTCTTCACGTACTTGTTACTCACGGGCACAACGTGCTCGCTTTGAAGGTTTTCCAAAGAGATAGGTCCTTGTTGAATGCACACAACAAGATGTCAGAAACTCCCCTGCACTGTGCTGCGAAGGTCGGAAATGGGGAGTTCATGTGCAAACTCAATGAACTTGATCCTGTTATTGTGAAGGATGCTATGAAAGAAATAGATGAAAATGGAGATACACCCTTTCACGTTGCTACCAAACATGGTCATGTGCATGTCGTCCGGAAGCTCATGTTAGAAGTTGACCATACTCTGGCATGCATTCCATTTTCAGATGGAATGTTTCCGGTTCATGTGTCTGCATCCATGGGCAACATTGAGCTGGTAATAGATTTCATAATCCAGTACCCTAATTGTGCTAAATTGTTGGATCCACGTGGAAGAAATTTTTTTCATATTGCTGCGGAAAAGAACCGAACAATTTGTTTTATGGTTTTATTTGAAGTCACCGATATGGGACAAATGATAAAACAAATGAATAATGCAACGGATAATGAAGGAAATACACCGTTGCACATTGCAGCAATGAAGGGACACAAGTCAATCATGGAAACTATTTGGGAAAATAAGATGGGTATTGAGGCCGAAGAAATCCGAAACAATGAAGGGTTAACACCATTCCAACTTTCCTGGAGGCAACAACTGGAAACTAATGAGGTATGCTTACTTTAAAAAACACTTTATTTCTTGATAAAAATTGTTAACTTGTGTGTTCCTACCAACTATTGAACTACCAAGCACACAAACTTTCGATCCGAGGCAACATCGATGCAAGGCGACTGAATTGTGCCGCCAAATACGTACTACACACACACACACACACACACATGGCACGGCTAAATTGCTATTGGTAGCATTTCAGCCGGAGGTGTTACCGGAGCTTTTCTTATTTTCTAATGTCCAAACGACAAATCCAAACCGTTAGATGTTTAATTTATATTATAATCTACTTGGAGACCAAATTTTACATTTTTTAAATTTTTTTACTATTTATTAAGCTGGTTTGAAAACCGCTGATTTCAATGCTGCAGAAATTTACTGAAATCAGCGGTTTTGAAACTAGCTTAATAAATAGTAAAAAAATTCCAAAAAATATAAAATTTGGTCTCCAACTATATTATAATGGATTTGGCTAATATGCTATGGGTAGCTAAGAGGCCTCCCGTGCTACGGCTCAATATTCGACTTTTCAGAATCCTAACGGTCGATCCGAACCGTTCATCTTGTTCTCCATATTAATATGTGCTTGGAGACCAAATTTTACATTTTTTGGAAATTTTTTACTATTTTTTTAGATTTATTGAATATCGCTGTTTTTTATGGTCCAGATTTGTCTGAAAAACAGCGATTTTCAATAAATCTAAAAAAATAGTAAAAAATTTCCAAAAAATGTAAAATTTGGTCTCCAAGCACATATTAATATGGAGAACAAGATGAACGGTTCGGATCGACCGTTAGAATTTTGAAAAGTCGAATATTGAGCCGTAGCACGGGAGGCCTCTTAGCTATCCATAGCACCGTAGCCAAGTCCAGATTATAATATAGATTAAATATCTAACGGTTTGGATTTGTTGTTTGGACATCAAAAAATTAAAAATACAGTGGTAGCACCTCCGGCTAAAATGCTGCCGGCAGCAAATTAGCCGGACTCTATATATATATCTATGTATGTATATACATACATACATATCTATGATATACATCCATACATATCTATACTGAAAACAACAATTTTCAATAGATCTAAAAAAATAGTAAAAATATTTCAAAAAATGTAAAATCTGGTCTCCAAACACATATTAATATGGAGAACAAAATGAACAGTTCGGATTGACCGTTAGGATTTTGAAAAGTCGAATGTATATGAATTTTTACTTGTAGTACACCATTGTTTAATAAAAAATATTCTAACTGATCTCAACTGTTCGATTATCCATGCCAATTTAACATAAATATTCAATTTTTGGCTTTATTGGTAACAAATATATTAAATTTAATTGTGATAATTTAGAGCTAGCTAGACACGTGTGAATTGTACCGGTCCTGCCTATATTTTATCTACTTATTCTGAAGATTGCAATCGTTCTACCGGTCCTGCCTATATTTTATCTACTTATTCTGAAGATTGCAATCGTTCTATGAATTGATTAATATGGATTTTCTAAAAGTTTTAAGTTTATTGGAGTATCACCCAATACCCCCCCTCCCCCCACCAACATACACGCAATATGTATGTATGTATGTATGTATGTATGTATGTATGTATGTATGTATGTATGTATGTATATATATGTTGGATTCATTTAGTACAAAGTTAATCGGTTAAAATTCATTTTTTAAGTTATTTTATAAGTTGTTTTATATTCATTTTCATATTATTATTTTTTTTTACCGCTTAACATTGTACTAAATGAATCTGAAACATCAAAAAGTTTCATGTACATGCATCGCTAATTAATGAAGTAGATGAATTTTAACGGTTTAGATTCGTCATTTGAAGACAATGCAATAGACTTTTGGAGGTGTTCACCATTCACCAATCCCTCTTGGTGAGTACATCACACCCTATGTACATGTGTGTATACAGGTGTGTGTATATGTGCATATACCTATATGTATATATATTGATGATGAAGACATGCTTCTAATCATTGTTCATTAGAACTGCTGGTACTGGTAAATGAATGCTCTTTTGGTTAATAATCTTATAACAGACATTTTTTTTTGTCTCTTACAGGATACTGACAATATTGACATTAATTGGCACGTGGCCCATAATGGTTCTAAGTTTACTCGAGAGTGGTTTGACGATGTAATGAATCCAGCATTGAAAAAAGATAAATGGGAGAAAATTCAAGTTCTCGGACTGGGCTCCGTACTTATTACAACTGTAGCATTTGCTGCCACTTTCACAGTTCCGGGAGGTTATGACCAAAACAACGGTACACCAGTTTTAGGGAAGAAATATATGTTTCGGGCATTTATTCTAGCAAACACCTTTGCATTTATACAAGGATTTGCAAGTTTATCGGTGCTTCTTTGGGAATCTAAAAGCGTTCGCGCTTGCCTTGACTTTGCAACAACATTTCTTCTATTGGCAGCGAGTAGTATGGTTGTGGCATTTGGATTGGGAATGTATGTGACGCTTGCTCCAATTTGCTATCCTATTGCTGTTCTAATCCTTGTTATCACTTTGATTACTGGGTCTCCTCTCGGGATACTTTTGACTACTAACTGTGGACCAGATATTCTGAAATCCATAAGTCCTAGACTAAACACATGTTCGGGCATTTGTGGCCTTCTACTATTTACATTTCCTTTCCTGCTCATTTTCTGCCTGGCTTTACTGTAGTTTATTTTTCATTTCCATTCTCTATCCATGTCGGGCTCATCATGCAATTTTTTTTTTTTTCCTTTATGTTGTTTTATTTATGACATATAACGGAACATTTGTACTACTTCACTTAATTAGATTTTCTCATAATTGATGTTTTTTTTTTGTTATTTTTTACTGAATTTGTCCCTGTATGAGCCGGATTTTTACAGAAGCTTTTGTTATTTTACATTGGAAAATTAATTGTCTTTCTAGATATTAGTTATCGCCAATATGTACGGGCTCCATTCTTCATAACGATAAATAATAGTTCAGATTCGGTTTGGCAGAGTCAAAGTTTTGTGATTCGGAATGATTCGATACAACAAAGAATAAAACAAAAATTATAAAATTTAATTTGTTTTTTGCATTTTTCTCGCAAATAATTCATGATTTACATTTTATTCGGGAATAAAACGTATTATACGTTTTTTTTTTTTGCATTTTATTCGCAATTTGTTTCGGAAACATAAAAAAACAAATAAAACGCGAATAATTTGCGAATTTCTCACGTGTATTGTTACTATGATCATGAGAACTACAACATACAAAGCATACATGCAAGCAATTAAGTATCATTGGATTTTCAATGTCATATTCGATTTAAACGCAAGTATTTTATTTCAATTATGTTAGTTTAAAAATATGTGAAAATAACATTGAGTAATGGATTATATCTTGATTTTTTTTTAAATGATACGAAAACGGATCGAAACAGCAGGATGTACTTATTCGCTATATTTATTTCCCTTATTAAAAAAGAAAAAAAAAACAATGTGACCATGCTTCATAACTTTATTTTTCCTTTTGCTACAATGATAATTCTGATCTTTACCGTGATATAATAACAATTTTCTTTTTATTTTTTAAATTTTTGGGTACAAAAAATAACGTGAAGTACTAAACAATAAACTCTCTCAATATAGTTTCGACAATCAAAAATTAAAAGACAATCATTTTAATGTTAGAAATGTCAAAGTTTTTTTTAAAAAAAAAAAAAGACAATTCATTTTTTTTTAAACCTTGTCATAAATTAGAAATTGTAGAAACCTTGACAATCATTGTAGAAATAGTTTCGATCAATTCGGTTAATTTTGAAACTTTACGGACTCTTTTAATATTAATTCAATCATAAACAAATGATCTGAATCAAAAATCAAATTGTGTGAATTACTTGAGTGTATGTGATTCCCTGCTCTTGGATGGAATGAGTCCGGATTCTCTAAAATAACTCAAATATGAGTTTGAATTTGGATTATTCAATCAAAAATTTGAACTAATTAATTTTGTCCGACTTGTAATTTGTAGGTTTATTTAATATTCGGGTCAAAATTTATCGGACGACGGTCCGATTTCAAAGTCAAAGTATCAAATTTTGAGATCCGAATTCCAATTAATACTTTGCCCTCATGCTCAATCCAGAATCCCAAATTGTTGATTCAACCTTCATGCATGATCTCTGAAGGAATTCACATCCTCTCCAATACTGCACAAGAGAATCTTTTACAATTAATGAATCTGAACTGTTCTTTTTAACTTGGCATGCATCTCAAAGCTCAATACCTTATGCTAGCCCGAATCTCAAAGTGATGAGATTTAATCTCAAACTGTAAAGTGAGGCCATCATCTACAGTATTGAAGAGGAGTTGAATCCCATAATTCTATATATATCGCAAGGACCCAAATAATAATAAAAATATTTAGAACTGATAGCACACTTTCTTTTACTTTTTATGAATTCACACTGATAAATTATGGGCCAGCTCAAGATTCTCTTATGTTTTACGTTGCTGGATTAATTAGAATCACGTCATAGAGACCTAGTCAAATGAAACTTATTCCATTATTAATTTGTTACGTTGCTGAAACATTTTCCTATTATAGGTTACCATAATATTAACAAATTTGTGCTCTAATATAAGTTTGGTCCTGCATTATTAAGGATTGATGATTGAATCTATTAGTTGCATTATTTGAGATTAGAACCTAAATAGTTTGCGAATAAATGTTGAACGAATTATACCCAGTTTGAGTTTTATTTGAATAAGATTCGAACCAAACTGTTTAATTTGATTTGTTTCATAACAAACTAATTTCGAATCGAATTAATTGCGCACTTTTTTCGAATCGAATCACGAAATACAAATTTTTTGTGCAGCCCTAAGTATAAATGTAACATACTATTTAAAAATAATAATAATAATAATAATAATAATAATATTGACAACAAACTTATTTAAATATAGTAATAATATTGACACAAACTTATTTAAAAATATTAACAATAAAAATAACAATTGTTAATATTTAAAAAAAATATAACCTTGTTGTGTCACTAATATTAATCGAAATAACAATTACGTCCAAAATGTCTTGGATTATAAGTCACATTTTGAATCAAATTTTGTGTTATTTGAGAACTAATAATATTGCACAAATTTTAATATATTTATTTTTAAGTGATTAGAAAGAACAGTTTAATTTTTACTTTATCCTTACGAAAATGTGTAAATACTAGACGAGTAAGATCATTGCGCGCGAAAAATCATAAATCCAATACAAAAAAAAAAAAAATTCTATTATGCTCGACAAAAATATTTTAAATTAGTAACAAAATATATATTGGTGATTTTTCTCATCGATGTTTTTTTTAAAAGTACTTTTTTTTTTGCATCAACGCTTTATTGATGTTTTTGCAATGCAATATCAATGCATGCACTAGTTGTATTGGAATTAATCAGGATCTAAAACATTGTGCATTATGATTATTTTTGCAATAAAACATAGATACATTATTTTCAAACATTAAACGATTAAAACTTTTAGTATGAAACTCTAATTTGAACGTTTAACCACGATTCTTAAAGGTCGCGAAGAGATGAAGGGCTTGGTGTCTGGACTAAAGTCTCGATCGAGACACCCAGCAAGTCGATGAAGTCATAATTGTAAAAATAAAAAATATAGTTTAGGGTCTCAAAAATTTTATTGAAGTTTCTAATTCTAAAGTCAGTTAATTTCGTCATTAGAAAATTTTATTTTATAATAATTAATATTCAAAAATGAGTATCAATATTACAAAATATTACAAAGTCAACAAAAAATTTAACCATGGATGCTTAAACCATATTTTTAATGTTTTTGAAAATTAAAAATAAAAAATAAAGAGCATCATTTACTTTTTTTTCAAGAGCTAACTAATATAGTGATTTTGCTTTGTTCTATAATTTATTTAGAGTTATATATAATTTACTCAGTTAATTCTCCATCTACATACTATTTTTTTTTTCTCCATAAACAGTGTGTAGGCCAAGTTACCTTTCCCATATATAGTACTCTCCTTAATTTGCTTATTAGAAAAAACATCAATCCACAGTCTCCTTTCCTTTCCGGATAGAAAAGATGATGCACAAGGTATATATATGAAGGTAAGCTGGAATAATATTTGCTTATTCATACATCTTGAAAAGCATTGTCATTTTTTTTGAAGTTAAAGTGCCTATGTTAGAAAAAAATTGTGACCGTCTTCAACTCTGATCTAAAACCTATAAACATGTCCTTTGGTGATTGAACTAGCTACGAGATGGTAACCGACTTCCCCCATAAAAAAGGTGACTCTGGTTCACAAAGGCAATGAAATGGCTGAAATCCAAGAAAATTGAGGTGCTTTTGGAGCAAACTGTAGACCTAGACTCTGTTTCAGAGAGCTCTGTCGAGTTTAAAACATCGGCTAGTCATGCACAGTTCCTGTTTATGACCGTTTCAGGCCGCTTACCCGGCATGTTCAAGTCCAAGGACATGTTTATAGGTTGGACCAGAAAAGTTATGGGGTTAGACCCTGGACACGTATCCTCTGCATTAACGTACCGTTTGAGTTAATTTCTGAACCGTACGATCAGAATTCGGGCCAATCCGGCCCAAGCCTATAACACACGGGGCCCTTTAATATTAGTACAGATCTCAATCGGACGGTCTATATTTTAACTCAAAATTTGAGTTAATGCAGAAGATATGAATTCGTTAGACCCTTAGCTAGAATTCTCCACAAAGAAAGTTGCTTGCTGCACAAAGTTAGCTTGCTAGGCAATGTTAGTAATATTGATTGCCTTTTTGTGTAGAAAACAAATCTGCTGTTATTCTTGAGGAATAACATGAACCTGCAATTTCAATCCCATCCGTTGACATCTTTCTAATTAACCGGCGATTCCAATCTCAATCAATATCAACGGATGAGATTGGAATCGCAGGTTCATGTTATATCTCAACAATAACAGCAGATCTATTTCCTTTTTTTTTTTTTTTTTTGATGGGTAAGCCCGTAGGCGTGATCTATTTCCTTTTGTGTATCCTGTGTGAGGTGAGGCTATTTGCTTTTATATTTTATATTGATTGCACATTACTTTTATACATTTGTATTTGTAATTTTTTAATGGGCCGCGTTGAAAGGCTTGAATTTTGTTAAAGAAAATATTGGACTTGGAAGCAAAAATTCTGAGGCCCAAAGAGACAGTAAACACAAAAGAAGAAGTAAATGCTTTAAAGGAATTCAATTTTAAACAGAAGTTTTGAAAGGGCACCAAAAGGACCATCAAACTCCAGGCAAAAGGTATTTATTAAAATGAAAGCCTCTTCCCAGCAAATCGATGACAGTTGGGACCCACATTTTTATATAAAGTTGATATTTGCATCCCAATATAAAAAGTAAGTCAACTGCGTCTCTAAATTTATATAAAGTTATTTTTTTTTTCACACGTCAAGCAATTCAGATAATTAATTCTCTTATATTTTATAATGAATTTAGAGCAGGTCAATTTTACATAAACTGATCCAAATCCAATCGGACTCGACCCAAAATCCAACAATGATGTGATATCTAACTCATGCGAACCCAACTCTTCGAAAAATAGTGGAGAATTCCATAGAAACAAAAAAATACCTAATACCTAAAATAGATACCAAAATCAGATAACATAAGTCTTTCATACGAATCCAACTCAATCTGAATACAACGTAACATGTCTAATTGCCTTCTCTGTGTTAATCATTCGAATGATACAATCCCTTCTACTCTATCTCATTTCCGTTTCTCGTGAATTTTTCGGAAACAAGGTCGTGACACGCTAGCGGATCGCAACCTCTACCTCCTCTCTTTCCATAGATTGCTTGAAAAAGGCTTTCATGAGTCTGTTAGAGATTAACACATTTAATTGGGTAACAACTCCAATTAAACATGTCAATGATTTCTTCAAAGAAATTTTGAATTAAATTCTTAATAGAACTTTACTGTAAGCATTAACCGCGAGTTAAGGGGGGAAATTCAAACACACAATTGTCAGTAGACAACCCATACCAGCCAGTAGATACAAGGACAGTTCCAATCAACAAAGGAAGCAAAAACTAACCTGGCTAAGTATTTCAGTGAGATTTAGCTCGCAATATCCAATTAGAATATTGCTCTTTGAAAATTTGTTCGTCTGAGAACAAAATGCAAGTGCACAGCTAAGAATAGAACGATGTCCAATTACATCAATTACAAAGAATTAATGAAAAATTATATGCGAATTAACCAGAAAATTTCTGACAAACACTAGTCAGACCAAAGTTAAAAAATTCATACAGTCAAATCCTAAGGCAGACCAAAAAGAAAGAAGACCAATTGAAATAAATTATTTAAATAAGCATACAAAATAAATAGTGAAAAATCAAATTGGCTCCTGTTGAAGAAGTTCGGTATCAAATTCAACAAAATCTGGAACTTAAACTTGAAAGAAAAGAAAAATTAATCAATTAAAAATCTTGACTGCACACTAAAAAAAATCGTAAGGGGAAAAATATTTTCCAAAATCTTTTATTAATTTTTTATTTTTTTATTTTGTGGAATAGCGCAAACACTAAATCTTGACCGCACATTAAAATACTAGATAGCAAATTTAGATTGCAGATAAAAAAAAATATACTTTGCTACACGTACTGTAGACAAACCCTTCTTCTTAACATGCACAATAAAACCTTCCCCAACAATATCCTCCTCCGCCAAAAAAGTGCAATTCAAGCTAAGCGTGATACTAATTGGCCCATGCCATCCTCCCAAAGTGTTAAATCTGAAAGTGAAATGGCCTCCGAATTATGCCCAGTTAATTGGAGTGGGATCCAATACTAGCACAAAGGGTCAACAACGAAATGCTATGCCCATTATACATAGCTATAATGAAGAATTATACAAGGATGGTAAAAGAAATGTTAGAAGTTGACCATACTCTGGCATGCATTCCATTTTCAGATGGAATGTTTCCGGTTCATGTATCTGCATGCATGGGCAACATTGATATGCGACAAATGATGGCACAAATTGATAATGAAGGAAATACACCGTTGCACATTGCATCAATGAAGGGCCACAAGTCAATCATGGAAGCTATTTGGAAAAAGAAGATGGGTATCGATGCCAAAAACAATGAAGGGTGTACACCATTCGAACTTTCCGCAAGGCAACTTAAAACTGATGAGGTATGCTTAAATTAACAAACACTTTATAAAATTATTTCTTGATAAGATTAGTTAACTAGCTAGTGTTTTTCTTGATAAAATTTGTTAACTAGCGTCAAGTGGACAAAATTAGAAGGTTTATAAATTAATTTTAATGCATTCATTTTTTAGACGCCTTTTGACCACCTGACGCTATACAAAATTAATTTTTAATTTAATTTTTTTTGCATGTAGATGTATCACTCATAAGGTAGAAGGATTTCAACGGTTTGAATTCGTCTTTTGAACCTAATCCAATAGGTTTTAGAGTTGAGTGGTTTGGTGAAATTAAGAATACCCTACACTAGTACAAAAAACCCCTTCACTGACTGTTTAAATACCCCTACACCGACTGTTATAGCGGCGTCAGTGAAGGTTACCCTACACTGACTGTTTTTAAAAACAGTCACTGTAGGTACCCTACACTGTTTCTAAAAACAGTCAGTGTAGGATACCTACAGTGACTGTTTTTAGAAACAGTCAGTGTAGGGTATCTATACTGACTGTTTTTTAAAAATAGTCACTGTAGGTACCTTACACTGATGGTTAAAAAACAGTCAGTGTACATCCTAAAAACAGTCGTTGTTGGCGTAAAATTTTTGGCATGGCTCTAATTGTATCGGGACTAGCTTCCATATTTTTGCTAGCCATATATATTAATATACGACATTCATTGACATTAAATAAAATATCATGCAAATAACGTAGACAACATAAACAAAAGACAACGCAATTTAATAACATAACATATTCATTTACAAAAAACCACACTATATATAGCAAAATTTACATAACACATAGTAACAAAATATGCATTTGAAATTAATAACATTGCATTTGTAGTAAATAGTTTACAAGTGGCGAGGAGGTTGGTAACAATGGAGAGATTCTGACGATAGAAGGCCTCGCGTAGGGCCCACACCTTGTCGGTTCGGGTTATTAAGAGGTGAAACAGAGCAATCACAGCAACCTCAAACTCTGCACCGCAACCGCTGTTGATTGTTGTTGGGCTAAAGGTCTTCCATATAATGTTCTCGCTGCATTGTTGACAAATTAAGACACCAGATAACTAAGATTAATATTCTTTTATTGTTGATAATTAAAATAGGAAGAGAGGTGGCTGTTGAAGAAAATCTTTGTAAATATTGGTTCCTTAAACAGTTCCTACCAAACTTTCAAAGTAAATATTGGTTCCTAAAACAGCTATATATCAGGTGGTACCTTAGTAATTGAACACAATAAATGCAATGCAATAACATTAATTAACCTGATTGATAACTTGTTCTCTGACAAATTTGTGATGCTCTAGCATATGGTAGAATTGGTCTGACAAGGCCCTAAACTAAACTGCAAATAAGCACCATATATTTAACAAATTATTTTATGTGCTCAAAAGTAAATAAAAATTATCAGAAAAGGTGCTAACGTCCCATAGATCAGAAAATCATCGTATAAAAAATAACTTCTACAAGTTTTTTAAAGAACAAACTTGACAACAGTGCTAGGTATGTCATGGTTCGGCTTGTTAAACATTTTTATACTCTTCTTGCATGTTGAACTTCCAGATTTATTATTCAAATATCTAAAAGAGTATATATGTTTGTTTAAACAGATATGATCACTTGTCTAAATCAAATACATGACTTCTTTGACTTCTTTGACTTCTTTGACAAATTATGGAAATTACATCATCAGCAAAAGAGAAGAAAATTGCAAGAAAATTAGTTTTAGTACATAAAAGAATTATTATCTAAGGCTTCCAAATTTTCATAATTTGTTTAACTATCATAACTAGTCCTGCTTGATTTACTTAACCCTTACTTGAGAAATAACAGATTCAACATAGGATTACATTAAAACATGGTAAATTAAAGGACTAACTTAAACAACAGCTCTTCTAATTTGATAAAACTAACCTTACATAAATTAAAGAGAAACAGACATTCTAAGCAAAAAAATAAAAGCATTGTAAGAAGAAAAAAAAAAAAAAACTAACCTTACATAACTTAAACAGACATTGCTAATATTTATCCAAACAAATATGAATCAAGTTATGAAATTGAAAGAAATATAAGAATTCAAGCTTTAAGTAAGCACTAATGGCTACTGATACCTAATTTAAACATTGATGCAATACCATAGTTTGTGAAGACAGCATAGTTCTAAGACAGAGAATTTTTTTTTTTTTTTTAAGAAATTGCATCAGCTCTGATCCTAAAACCAATAAAATTTCAGACCTACTGTCTGCATGCATGTTAGGTCTCTTTGATATGAGATTCATCACCACTTTATGCAAAACATATATAGTCATATGTATATATATTTTTAACGATCTAACATAGATAGGGGTCGGGTTTGGAAACTTTCTAATATGCTAATTTTGCGAATTTGTTCCTGTGCTCTTAAGTTCTAAATTTCAGATTTATGAAAAATAAAAAAAATTGATAAAGAAATGTACCACAGTGGGCTATCCGGCTATACTTTGAACTTCTTTTAATCTCCCCTATAAAACCCTACAAATTGAAAAGATTGGTCTTATTAACAAATATACCAATAATTCAAAAAAAAGCCAACCAAAATCTCTCAAATTTATCTCATGCCTATGAAAATCAATAAATTGGACATGAATTTCTCTCATCCTGCAACTGATTCTGAAAAGTATATTATGCAATTCAGCCCATTAATATTGAGAAGCTTTATATGCACATGGCAAGGTGCCAAAACATATATCCATTTACTGATATAATGACACATAGATAAAAATGAAATAGGTGCAGAGTAATACCTCCTATAGGATCACTTATTGCAAAAGTTGATAAGGAGCTTCATCTCTTACATATGACAGTTTTGAAATGAGGATTACAAATTGCTTCTTGACCTGAAACAGAATCAGAGAGGAAAAGATTAACTTGGTTTAGTATCAAATTGACTTCTTGTTTAATTAGTAACAAAATTACACTTTGCTTACAAAGGGTCCACTTGTATTAATTACACATTAAGCGCCTTATTGGTAACTATTAAGTAACAGTCCAGATTTCTGTATTTTTTTTCTTTCATAACAAACAAAATAACTTGAGGTGAAACATTTAAAATTAATACAATCTAAATCATAACACAACAAAGTTGGTAGGGGAAGCAACAATTCTTCTAACTAATTACATGCATGCAAGAAAATAATAACAATATGAAGTGAAGCAAATCTGTTCACATTCTTAATTCTTCATACAACTCCGCGTGATTGGTGATCGAAATGCCGCATGCATGTTTCCTTATTATATCAATTTAGAAAATAGAACATGTCAAAGCCATTTTGGTATAGTCAATTTCCCAGCCGCCTTGTTGGATTTCACATATCCAACTACTCCCCACACCTATTTCCATTTCAATTTACCCTCAAAAATCAAGCCTTGTTAATTTTAGCTCTCATGACTTTTTTACCAAGATATAATGGTGAAAACCACCCAAATAAAGGGAACAGATAGAAATCAGAACTCTTTTAACACAAATTTAACAATTATGTCATTGAGTTTTGTATAAATATTGGTATGACTATTTTCCCTTTTCCCAAAGTACAAAATGCAAAAAAGTGATTCAGATAATAGCGATCCACTGCTTAAATTTTTTAGGTGAACTAACATTACCCAAAATGACAGTGCAAGTTTATATACCTGAACTCACAGTTGGAGGCGTGAAAACTCCCAATTTCGAGCTCCTAGGGCTTCTAATAGGAGGCCGAAGGTACTTACCTATAGGGAGACTGTCGGTGAGACGCCTAGAGAGAGGAGAGGGAGCAAATGTTTGCTTGCTTCCTAGTTAGAAACACACTTAAATAACAATTCCATTAATATTATAATTAAAGTACACCAGAGTAGACAAAATTTATGCCGAAAAGACAAGAACATCAGTAATCTATTTTATAGAGTGAGTCTATGGTAATACGCATATTACGGTCTTAGGTGTAATACGAAATCTGAGCTCTTGAATTTTCATCAAAATTCGTGCTGTGAACTTACGTTGGATCAAACACTAATGGAGCGACTCCGTTGAAGTTTGAAATGGTCCGTCTTCTCATTTTCTCTCCAGCGCGAAACTCTCCTCTTGCTCGCACCATCTAGGTTTTCTCTCTTCTCCTGCACTCCATTGCTTTCGTCTCTCTCTCAACCCCCCTCCGCCCCTCCGCCTCTCTCATAATGGAATCAAACTCCATTGCTTCTGCCTCTCTCAGAATTGCTTCCCAAATTTGGTCCGTTCAATTTGCCTTTGCATTTCTCCCTCAGAATGGAATCGTGTCGTCACGCTCTCTCGCGCGCGTTCAACTGGAATCTCGCCGACACTCCCTCACTGAATCTATTCCGACAGTCGAGGTCCCGAGGTCCGCAACGGCTCCCTTTCTGTCCCACTCCCTATGTCGAAAGGCTGCTCGACGCGCTACAGCCTCCTCATCTTGTAATTCCTGATTTGGTAATTGCCATCGATCCCTCTTCACCTTTCTCTCTCTCACTCTATTGCTGGAAACTATTAATTTTGGGGCAAACAAGCAAATTTTGGTTTAACACCAAGCTACTGTGTAATACGAACTTTTAGGTGAGCTTTCATCAAAGAAGACATTTACCAGAGCAACCTGAAAAACTAGTCTGTGTTCATTTTGCTTTTCCCAAATTTGGTTCCTTCTACTGTGTTTATTTGGAATTTTGAACAAATTAAGTTCTGTCAAGGTACAGAAATGGATTGTACCAATACAATAGCAGTTCTAAAGTTCAACTATTTTGGATAGGCACAAGATAGTGGAAGGTGAAGACCCTTTATGGGATGGTGTGTCATGGCCTTATAGAGAGACTATTAATTTGTGCATTTCTTGTGTATTTTCAAAACTATTTTTTCTTATTTGTTGATTGTTTATTCAAATCCTTGTCTCTAATTGAGTTTTCTAGCTTTCCTAAATTTTATTGGTTGCCTAGGTCATCTGAATCTCTTGTGACAAGGGAGTTCTCGGCCAATGCAAGCTCATCACGAGTAGGTGATTGTGATTCCAGGTTTGATGATGATCGAGTGGATGAGGTCGAATCAGCTCTCAGAGATACCGTATCACTCAATTATGAGGTACCTGATCATGCTTGTGCACCTTTTACATTAATCTCTTGCAACAAGGGACTTCTCTCAGCTGTTCCTGCATAATCGGTACTTGCATGGTGCGGATACCAGGTGATATATTTATTTGTTTATTGTTGTTAAATTTTGACCTGATGGTATATATTTGTTTGTTGTTGTTAAATTTATTTGTTTGTTGTTAATTTTTTCTTTCTTTCTTTCTGTTTTTTTACAGCAAGGCAGCAGACAACGATTAGAGCCATAGTAGGAATTATTGGTATCAGGATCCGAGTATTGGATCGGTATCGGCTCAGGATCGGGTTTTTTTTTCGTTTTCTTTATGATTTGCTACGTGAGGATTGGCTCAGGATTGGATCGGGGTAGGCCGATACCGATACGTATCAATGCTTAGCCCCTGGGTTGCATTTGGATGCTTTGCAATGGGTTGTATCAATTCTTATTTTCTGAGAGAAAAGAGAGCATGCAAAGACATTTTGTTAACCGATGGATGATTTGTACAAGGGCCTATGAGCCATATAAGAACCAAAAAACAATTGTAGAGTTATAAAGTTTGATATGTAGGTGTGTGTGTGTTTTTGTAAAAATATATATGAGAAGGTATGTATCACTTTTTGGAAAACTAAGACATGTGGAGCAAAATTTATGAACTGTGTGAATGTTTTGAACTCTTATGAGCTGTATATACAAGTAAAAGAAGTTTCAAAATTACACACTGGAAACAAACAAATATACACATTGGAAACAAATATGAGCAAACATCCCAACAAATGAATATTTCCAAATTAGAGAAAATCTCCATTTGTACTTCACAACTAAAATAGCTTGTAATATATATCCATCAAATCTCCAAAATTAAAGAGACAGCAAGCAATTTAAATTACAACAAAATATATTGTAAACAGAACGTTCTTTGTAGTTAACCACATTCTATTTTGAGACAACACATACATTCATTTAGCAAATTAGGCTTAATTGACCATGCTATCTTTCTCATTCTGAGGGAGAGAGCGTGACGACACGATTCCATTCTGAGGGAGAAATGCAAAGGCAAATTGAACGGACCAAATTTGGGAAGCAATTCTGAGAGAGGCAGAAGCAATGGAGTTTGATTCCATTATGAGAGAGGCGGAGGGGCGGAGGGGGGTCGAGAGAGAGACGAAAGCAATGGAGTGCAGGAGAAGAGAGAAAACCTAGATGGTGCGAGCAAGAGGAGAGTTTCGCGCTGGAGAGAAAATGAGAAGACGGACCATTTCAAACTTCAACGGAGTCGCTCCGTTAGTGTTTGATCCAGCGTAAGTTCACAGCACGAATTTTGATGAAAATTCAAGAGCTCAGATTTCGTATTACACCTAAGACCGTAATATGCGTATTACCATAGACTCACTCTATTTTATATATATAACTTTGGATGGGTTTTACACTGTTCATTCAGTGCTGGCTCTTTCTCAACCATTTGATCCGTATTCGACGGTCGATCAGGCGTGCGTCTCTCTTCTCTCTTCACTGTGTTGACGCGTGGTCATGAGAGTGTTACGAACCACAAAAAGCGAAATAAAACGAGATAGAGAAAGATACAATGCAATGGGTGATGAAAGGTATGACCGCCATTAATGTTCAAGAATCTTGCAAAATTCCCAATTAAATTCAAGCCTTAGTACGTACCAGAAAGTGATAGAGAGAGAGAGAGAGATGAGACTTTCCTTGACTTACGGAGCTCCACAGACGGATAGAGAGTACCGCCAGAGTGGAGAAGAGGGAACGGTGTGGTCACCAGCCGAAGTCACGCTGCTGCAGCCTTAAGGTCAAAGAGGCGGAGAGGAAGGAGTAAGGTCGAGGCGGAGAGGCGGACAGGCGGGGATTGAGCATAGAGGCGGGAAGGGTTTTGGTCTAGAGGTGATCGGAAAGGAGAGGAGAGGACGCAGGAAGGGTTTGGGTCGGAAAGGAAAGGAGAGGAGAGGAGGCGGGAGGATTTGGAGCGGATCAAGATTTTTATTTGGCACAGAGGGAAATCTTCGACTGATCGAAATCTGAGTTACAAACCTGCGAAATAAAATTCACAGCGGCGCTGATCCAAAATCACTTATTCAAAATCACCGACGGCTCCAAATCTTTTTAATACAGTCAGTGTTAGCTGCCAACACTGACTGTTTTTACAAAAACAGTCAGTGATTTTTTTTCAACTATTGTATGGTTTGGAAATCGTTTGTTGGTAAGATTTTTGCATAAGATTTTTGGTAAGATTTTTTGGAAATAGTGATCTCTTTTATTGCATTAGTATGTTTAGTGATTATTTATTAATTAATTTCATATTGTGTTTATATCTATGATCTAATTTTGTTTATTATTTTACAATTTTAAGATTTAACCTCTATTACTATTAATTGGAAGCTGACGACAAGATATTTTATGTAGATTATTAATTTAAAAGGATAAATTACAAAGTCACAGGTTAGAAATCTAGATGAATTTTGAATATTAAATAGTTAGATTATTGTACCTCTAATCTTTATTCAGATTTAAAAGTAAACAATCTCAATGTTAGCAGAATTGAAAATGCAAATTCTTTCACGTTAGGACAAAGCAAAGTGTCACATCTTCTGCATCACGAGCTTTGGTGCCAATAGTTTGATACCTCTTCTCATGTAAAATTATATATTAACCGGGCGATTAATCCTCACTATATATAAAAAAAATCATATTAAAAAAAATTAAAATAGGTGCAAATGATCTCTTATACTTATACTCTGTGGTCATGTTTAATTATAGAGTAAGAGTTAGAGTAAATTTCTTACTTTATATTTCCGTTATCAAACGAGAAGTAAAGTACAAAGAGAAAGATGAAGTAAGAAGTGAGTTAACTTGCTCCACCTGTAGACCCATTATTTTTCAACATCTTACTCCATTAAATGAATTAATTTAAGTTATTTCTACTAAATAAGTTGTAAAATATAAAGAGTAACATAAAATAAGCTACTAAACATCATTAATTTGACTCCACATGTTTCCAAGCATCATCTAATATGGCTACTAAAGCCACATAAAAAAGCCACATAAATAAAACAGATTTTGCATATGTATATAAATAGAATCAAATTTTCTTCAGTGTCATGAGCTTTGGCACCGCATCAGTAGTTTGATAACCTTCTCATGTAGAACTATCCTTAATAAAAAAAATATAGAATCATATTTTTTAAATTTTTTGAAGTCAGGATATGACAGCATCAGTATCAGTACTTCTTAGGTCACAGAAAATGAGCGAGTCCAAAAGGAGACTAACTAAACCCCAAGTCATAAACCAAATCCGCTCCCACAGATAGCGTCCTTTAGCAAAACCTCCTTGCCTGTTTGTCCTTCAGCAACACTGACTGTTTTTGTAAAATCAGTCGGTGATTTTTTTCAACTATTGTATGGTTTGGAAATCACATTTTTTTGGTAAGATTTTTGCTTAAGATTTTTGGTAAGATTTTTTGGAAATAGTGATCTCTTTTATTGCATCAGTATGTTTAGTGATTATTTATTAATTAATTTCATATTGTATTTATATCTATGATCTAATTTTGTTAATTTATTATTTTACAATTTTAAGATTTAACCATATTTTGTTTATATTCTATGATATCTTTAAGATTCTCCATTTTCTTGCATTTTTTCTTGTAATTATTAAATTCGTATTTCTAAAAACTTGAAATATTTGAAGTGTTAACTTGATTTTATTAATAAATTAATGTATTACATGTGTTCAATGAAATGTTCAAACCAAAATAGTATATTTTTAATTATTATATTAAAAAAAACAATTAAGGAAAAATTTTTAAATTAGAATGGAAAGTGAAATAAACAAAAATATGAAAAATAAACATAATTGTTAAATATCTTACAAAATTTTCATAATACATATATTATTACTTTTAACTAAAATTCAACCCACATAAATTTCCGATCGACCCAAGGACGACATATTCCCGTGCGTCTTCATTAACTCACGAAACAAGAGTTTATGTTTCATGTTCATGCATAGAAGATGTGAGTCATATATGCAATATGCATGTAATGCTATATAATATAATGTGTTAAAATCATTTAATTAAGCAATAAACATGTTATAACATTAATTATTGTATAAATATTACTAATATAATTTTCATTACAAAATATTTTCTAAAATTAAAGTCAAAATTTGATGCAAAATTGTCTAAATTTCACTAATCATGTAAATTACTAATCATACTTATTAAATAGAATATGTTCATTCTAATAAACACGCATTACAATTTTTTGATGAAACAATTAATTAGTAATTTACATTGTATTAGCTAGGTTTTCCATTCCATCATTAACAAACTTTTAAGCACTATACAACGAACGTCTTACCAAATAAATTCCAATCCTATTTTTATATTTTATGAATTACAACGATAAAAATTTATTGCATCTATAAATTCAATTTAAACAATTAAACTTAATTATTAAATATCTTACAAAATATACACAATGCATAAATGAAGTTAATTAATATAACAAATAATAACAGTTTTGGACTATCAATTTAATTTTGGTCTAAAGGTACCAAGCGCCATTTTATAAGTTTGAACTAAGCACAACTGTTACCTTGTTTATTTTCGTAAAAACTGTGCATCTCGGAAGCCATTTTTATTCAAAGATGGATTGTCCGCAAGAATTTTCCTCAATACAAGGACATGAAAAATCCCGGGCTTATTACAGTTCGAACTGTGCTAGCTTTTAAAAACACTGACTGTTTTTCTAAAAACAGTCACTGTTGGTGCCAACACTGACTGTTTTTGTTTGAATGCAGGGGCAGATTGATAAATGATGCAGAAAGCAGCATTTTTTTGGAGATTCAGAAAGCAAACTTTAAAAATAGCTAGTAAATCATAGAAAAATGCTATGGATGTAAAATTTGGGTCTAAAGTGTGTGTTTTTGAGTTATCTATCTGACTGTTCATGTGAATTTTTGGTTTGGACTTCTAATCAGCCTGCACTGGCTGATCTGTCACAGAAGGTCATTTGGGGTTTTTGAGGTACCAGTAGAATTTCAAGGGTCAAACTTTAAAGCATTTAGTGAAACAAAATTATGAACTTACCATCTCGTAGAGACATATTCAGTATAAGGAGGCTCCGAGTAAAGTTCACTTGCTAGCCCCAAATCGGCAATTTTAACTATTCCATCCTTAACCAATATATTTTCTAGAAAAAATTGAAGCATCTTTTCATTGTTGCATCCCATTACAGAATTCAAAAATATGCTCACACAATTCAGAAGTTACATATTTACCGTCACAGAATTCAGAAATATGCTCACTGAGCATCTAGTTCAATTTTATATTAAAAAAAGGTGGAAGGATGGGGACCATCTCGAGACAAAAAGCGAATCTGAGGTCCATCATGGTTGTCTCACATCATATCATATACAAAAGGGTAACTATTTTTGTTAATTTAACGGAATAAAGATAAAGAACACAGCTCTCCCATGAAACTCTCTTCCCTCCCAATTTTATTTAATGAAATAATAATTCTTGTGTACATTGCTTACAGGAGATATATCAATATATAGAGGAGTCATACGTAGGAAGGCAACAATCTGCCTTATTCTATTTTCCAAACTTAGCTTGACTAATTCTATGTTTACATAATATTATAGGGAGCATCTAGCTATCCCCCCGTAACAATCCCCCATTCCATCCCCCAGTCATTAACTACTTCAATAACTACTAACTACCTAGGGGGACCACTTACTATTTGGGGACCACATAATATTTGAAAGATTTTACAACTGGCGCGCGCAAGTATTCATCTATAATGCATCAAGTATTCATCTATAACACATCAAGTATTCATACCTAATAATATATCAGGTATTTTTTTTTTTAAAAATGGACATGTTTTTAGAGGTGAGATTTTTTTTCTTCGTTCAATCTAATCAATATTTCTAACGATCGGTGAGGAATTTTACAAATCTAAAACCATAAATGTTTTTGACATAATTTTATCTTCTATGAGGAATTTTGCAAATCTAAAACCACGAACATTTTCTACACAATTTTATCTTTCAAATGAGATCCATGATGACATACTTTCGAGTTGTCCGTTGCACAAGTATTCATCTCTTATCGAGAAAGTATTAATCCTCATCGTGTAAGTGTAAATATAAAAACTGGATACACCACTCATCCATTTTTTACATGTTTTTAGAGGTGGGTTTTTTTTCTCCGTTCAATCTAACCAATATTTCTGACGATCTGGGAAGAATTTTGCAAATCTAAAACCACGAACGTTTTCTACACAATTTTATCTTTCAAATGAGATCCATGATGACATACTTTCGAGTTGTCTGTTGTACAAGTATTAATATCTTGTCACGCAAGTATTCATACATAAGATATTAAGTATTCATTTATACACATTGAAGTATTCATATCTAAGACATCAAGTATTCATTCATATATCTCTATTTTTTTTTCAAAATTTGTTTTTATGTCATTTATTTAATACGCAGTGGCCTAATTCACCATTAATAAAGCTTTGTTCTTTGCAAAACTCACTACTTCATGAGGAAGGAGAACATAAACATGAAACAAATTAATTGCATATACATATACAAAATTATTTTGATACGATCGACAGTGACGGATCTGACCCGGTAGAGACGTGCTCTAGTATTCATTCAAACACATTGAAGTATTCATTCATACACGTTGAAGTATTCATTCCTGGCAGAGGCGTGCTTGATTGGGATGGAGTGATGGATGATCTCCGGCAGAACGTTCGCTAGAGCAAGAGCAGCAGGCATAGAGGTAAAAAACCGAGGCGAAAGTGTAAGAGGGAGGGAGCTTATTGTATTTATCATTTCGAGGTGGGAGAGGGAGGGGAGCTTATCAATGGAAAAACGGAGGTGGAGGAGGAGGTGGGATGCGGAGGTGGGAGAGGGAGGTAGAGGCGGAGGTGAGGTGAGGTGAAGGTGAGAGAGGGAGGTGGGAGGCGGAGGCGGAGGTGGGAGAAGAAGATGGATGTGAAAGAGGAAAATAGAGGTGGAAGAGAAAGGGAGAAAGAGGAAAGAAATAAAGGTTGTTAGAAATAGTAGTTATAGTTATAGTTAAAATAGAAAGTTAGTTGGGGGATGAAATGGGAGTTAGTTGGGGGATGAAATGGGAGATGGATAGATGAGGGATATTATAATTACCCAATATTATAATGCAACAAATAATAATCGTATACAACAAAGATTAATCTCCAGCTTGTCTTCCAAATATTGCGCACCAGCTTGCCTTCCAAATATTTCGTACCACCTTCCATTCTGGTATACTCCAGATCTTCTGTGGCACTTCAACAATTTTCTCATTTGTTGTAGCATATGTTCAATGACTGAAAGCTCATTATATATATGTCACTGGTAGGTGCTGCAACACCTATACTGAGATTGTAAGATCGATCCAAGGTATCAAAATTTACTTAGAGTGCTAAAACTAATCAAACATGCTAAAAAGTAAAAGAAGATTTATACAAGTTTGGCTTCCACTTCTGCCAACTCATCATCATCCTTAAGACATGCAAATTCAGTACTTCAAAATCTCTTGTCTCAATTTATAATAAAATTTAGCATAACCATACCCATCTTCAGTAAATCCTTCCCAAAGCGACCATATTCCGAATAAAAAGAACAGGAGAGTTGTTATTTGGTGTGTCCATTCGCGTGGTACCTGTACGAGTATTCACACCTCAATTCTGCCAGAATTCATTCATGCTTGGAGGTCTTTAAAGAATAAGAATTCAATTTTATGCAACACATCTTACTGTAGAATCACAGTAACGAAATTTTACCACAGGGGATTTCAACACAAACACAGTCAGGTTAAGTATAAAGGAGCTGGAATAGTATCAGTAAAGGTTTGACAAAATTAAGAAACATTCATTGTTGGCTGGGCAAATTTCCTCAATTAATTTTTTATCAATATATTGCCAGCTGACTTTCAAAAAAAAAAAAAAATTCCTCAATTGAAACAAATTATGGACAAGTGACAATTTTAAGAGTAATAGTTCCTCTGGCCTGATTGACTACAATGAGGAACTAGCTCATAATTCAATGTACATTGAAGCATTAATTTCAAAAAAAATTAAGAATAATGTCGCATAGTTATAAAAAGTATCAAGAAAAATGTAAATACCAGATTTGGAGCTACATAACCAAGTGCTGATCATGATATGGGTTGTGCAAGAAAGGTGAAATTGAGAAGGCACCGGATTTTCTATGTTAAATGTTGTCTTAAGGGCACGAGCCTCATGTCGTAACCTATAAAAATCTTTTAGATGGGCTGTGCAAGAAAGGTGAAAATGAGAGGGCAATGAATTTTCTACACGATATATATGAAATTTTAAGGGCTTGAGCCTAATGTCGTGACAATAGCACTCTTCTAGATGAATTTTCTACACGAAATTGAAATTGCAAGGGAAGATTTCTTGAGGAAGCTGAGGCGGAGAGCACAGGGAAGATGAATATTGTATATATGCTTCGCGGTTTTTAGAAGGAAAATCAAAATTACAAGTCGCGGCTGTTCGAAATTTTGAGTTACAAACCTGCGAAATAAAATTCACTGCAATGCACTTTTGAGTTACAATCACCGACGGCTTCAGAAGAGTCAGTGTTGGTAGCTAACACTGATTGTTTTTAAAAAGTTTTTTTTTAAAACAGTCAGTGTTGGTTGCTAATAAAAATTAGAACGAAACATAAATTTACTAACCTGATTATATATAAGGGATAAAAATTATGAAAATTAAGTAGCTAATAAAAAATAAATATAATTTGCTTAGTAATAAAAGAGATACATTTAAAATTGTGAGGTGATGGTATTTAATATCCTTCTTTCTTGAGTGGGGCATGTAAGATATGAGATCACATACAATAAACATTACTATAAAAATGACCAACGAATTATTATTAAGTTCTGCATATGCTGAGGTGGAACTAGAAAAATTGAAAATTGAGATTGAAGACTAAATAATATAATGTAGTATAATTTTATTTCATAATACTTATAAAAATGATAACAATATATAGGACAGCTGCAAAGTTTTAATTTAGCTAGGGAGTGACTCTAATTTTTAAACATTGATTTCTTTAAAAAAAATCGTTCAAGGACCGATATACAATTGAGTTAGGACTGTTAATGAACTGAGTTTGAGCGAGTTAGGGTATACTCATGCTCAGTTCATTAAACTCTATTATAAAGTAACATTCTAATTATACAAGCAATATCAAACTCAATTATAAAATGAAAAAAAAAAAGCTAAAAATAACTTGTAAACACATGTGAGATGTTTGAGGAAGCCAAGGTCTTAATTTTTAAATTAAAATTTCTCTAATATATTAAAAGAAGAAATACTAGATTGCACAAATTACAAAAATTTGATCATCTACAAAAAAAAATAATTAAATTTTCTAACGACCAATTTTCTTTTCGTCTTCCTTATTTTCCTTAGCTTTTGAAAGAATAATAGCTCCATCAACTCAAGAGCAGCTGCCGATTTGGAGTGGTTATTTTTGTTTCAATACAATAGAGAAGAAAAAGTTGATGGATCTTGCAAGCATTATGTAATAACCTTTACAGGAACCTTTCTCATGTCTAGAGTAGTATATATGTTTGATATATATTGGATTATTATTTTGTTCTTTAATTTTTTAGTGGTCACCTATTTTATAATTAAGTATTTAATTGCTGCTTTCTCATTTTTGGTTGCCAACACCGACTTTTTTTTTAAAAACAGTCAGTGTTGGTTGCCTACACTGATGCTTTGCTTAAAACAGTCAGTGGTTAAGGATCGGTGAATGGCTTTTTTGTACTAGTGCTAGTTCTACTCTATTTGTCTCTCTCTCTCTCTATATATATAGAGAGTGGCTAATATCAAAACGTTTGCACCAACCCTCCCGTGCAACCGATTCAATTTCTGATTTTTAAAGTCCAAATGATAAATCTGAACCGTTAGATGTGTTCTACATATTGAAATCTACTTGGAGACCAAATTTTACATTTTTTGAATTTTTTTTACTATTTATTAAGCCACTTTGAAAATCGCTGATCCAACGGTGGCTGTTTGGAACAGTAAAATCAGAAGCCACCGTTGGATCAGTGATTTTCAAAGTGGCTTAATAAATAGTAAAAAAATTCCAAAAAATGTAAAATTTGGTCTCCAAGCAGATTTTAATATGTAGAACACATCTAACGGTTCAGATTTATCATTTGGGCTTTAAAAATTGGAAATTGAATCGGTTGCACGGGAGGGTTGGTGCAAACGTTTTGATATTAGCCTATCTCTATATATATATTCATATACATATATACATACATACATACATACATACATACATAATACATACATACATACATGTGTGTTTGTGTGTGTAGAGAGAGATAGAGAGTTGGGCTACAGTACTTCGCAAAGTAAAGCGAGTGGTTTACTTCACGTTTATATTTTCAATTTGAAAACTCAAAACGTTGATCTGAATAGTTTAAGTTAATCTCCATATTAAATTGTACTTGGACACCAAATTTTATAATTTTATAATTTTATAATTTTTTTATTATTTTTTTGGAACTTTTTAAAATTACTGTTTTTCAAAACTTCGTGGAACATAAAAAATCAATGATTTTAAAAATTCCAAAAAATAGTAAAAAATTTCTGAAAATTGTAAATTTGGTCTCCAAGCACAATTTAATATGGAGATCAACTTGAACGGTTCATATCGACGTTTTGAACTTTGAAAATGAAAATATAAACGTGAAGTAAAACACTCGCTTTACTTCGTGAAGTACTATAGTCCAACTCTCTCTCTCTCTCTATGTATGTGTGAATATATATATATATATATATAGGGCCCGGCTAAATTGCTGTCGACAGCATTTCAGCCAACTGCTGCCGGGGCAATATCGTAATTTGTGATGTTCAAACAACAAATCCAAACCATTAGATGTTTAATCTATATTAAAATCTACTTGGAGACCAAATTTTACATGTTTTGAAATTTTTTTACTATTTATTAAGCTGGTTTGAAAACAGCTGTTTTCAGTAAATTTCTACAGCATTGAAAACAGCGGTTTTTAAACCAGCTTAATATATAGTAAACAAATTCCAAAAAATGTAAAATTTGGTCTCCAAGTAGTAAAAAAAATTCAAAAAATGTGAAATTTTGTCTCGAAGTACATTTTATTATAGATATCATGTTGAACAGACTGAATCAATCTTTTGAACTTCACAAATGAAGATATGAGCCGAAGTAAATTATGTCATTTACTTCATGAAGCACAATAACCCAACTTTATATTTATATATATATATGACGAGGGTTCCACTTACAACATTTGAAAGTTACAACATCTTACAACAATTTGGTTTTACGATTTTCAAAGTCTAAATAGTCGATCCAAATCGTTAAAAATGATCTTTATATTCAAGTGTGTTTGAAGATCAAAAGTTTCATTTTTTTTACTATTTATTAAGCATTCTACAAAATTGCTAATTTTAGAGAATTCTGAACCATTAAGAAACAACAATTTTGTAAATAGTAAAAAAATGTGGACCACTTAATAAATAGTAAAAAATTCAAAAAAAAATGTAAAATTTAATCTTGAAGCACATTTTAATATATATATCATGTTGAACGGTTTAGATCGACTGTTTGAACTTTGTAAATTGCAAAATCGAATTGTTGTAAAATGTTGTAACTTTCAATTGTTGTAAGTGGAACCCTCCTCTATGTATATATACATACATACATACATACATATACACACACATATATATACATATACATATAGTTGATCCAAACCGTTGCATTTGATCTCTGTATTAAAATATGCTTCGAGACCAAATCTTACATTTTTTGAATTATTTTATTATTTACTAAGATTTAGAAAATCATTTATTACATTAAAAACTTTTGAATTATTGAAAATAACGATTTTCAAACCATCTTAATAAATAGTAAAAAAAATTTCAATAAATATAAAATTTGGTCTCCAAACACATTTTAATATAGATATCATGTGGAACAGTTTGGATCGAATGCTTGGACTTTGAAAATTGTGAAGTCGAATTGGCATGACCCTGGCTCAGGAACTACCATTTTGATCATAGCTTTTCAATATATGTCTGTGTGTACCTATATGCATGCATGTATATATGTGTGTCTAGATGTATACGTGTATACACATACATATATATGTATGTACATATGTACACACACACAGAGTTGTGTAAAAGTGCCAATTGTTAAATTTGAGGGCAACTTTGTAATTTTATATTATTTTGAGGATATTAAAATTAAAATCGGATATCAGTTGCGTAAGTACGAATTGTTAAATTTTGCAACTATTGACTGTAATAAATTAATTAACATGTGACGTGCTTCTAATCATTGTTCATTAGAACTGTTGGTACTGGTAAATGAATGCACTGTTGGACAATAATATTATAACGTACATTTTTGTTCTCTTACAGTATATTGATGATGAAGACATTGAAAGCCACGAATCTGTTATGGGTTCTAAGTTTTCTCAAGACTGGTTTGACATTGTAATGAATCCAGCATTCACAAAAAATAAATGGGAGAAAACTCAAGTTCTTGGACTGGGCTCCGTACTTATTACAACCATGGTTCTGAAACTCAGAATCAGAATTGGAATTGGATTTTTGAGTGGAATCGGAATTGGATGAATCGGCCGGAATCAGAAGAATTGAATCGGTAACTCGGGTATTTTCGGCAGAAGCTTATTTTGTAGCCAAAAAGTAGAAAAAAATTAATAAATTTTTTTTGTAAAAAAACTATGTTAATTAAGACGATATTACACTTAAATAACCCACTAATTATATAATGTATTACAAACATTGCAATTTTTTTTGAATCAGTTTCTTAGATGTGATAAATTAATACATGCCTAAAGGCCTTTCACTCAAAAAAAAAATATAAAGTTGAAAAATAGTAAAATTAAGAAGGACCGAAAGTTTCTCACTTGTTATATATTATAATTATATTTAAGTAAAATAAATATTATAATAATTTCTCACTTGTTCATATTATTACAATTCGAATGAATTTTATCCGATAGTTTCTCAATTCATATTATAATAATTTCTCAATTTCTATGATAGTTTCCAAAGAATAGTATTCTGAGGAGTAAATTGCGCGGCCAATTGATCTTTGAGATTCTACTGTAATGAAAAATTTTGTTTGACTAAATGTATCTTCAACTCATTATTTTTTGTTGCCATTGGTCCACTGTGGACCAAACACATTTTTCACTTCTATACCAAGTGGTCTAATAAACCAAGTTCATTTATAAATATGTATATATTTCTCTTTCTTCCCCACGAGCTCTTTCTTTTCTTTTGTCCCAAATCAAACACTGCTTCTCAAATCACAATGATAAATCCAAATTCACGCGTAAAAGATGCGGAATCGGCCTCAAATAGAATCCGCCTCAAACTCCTTGTTCAGCCTTTCTTCAAGCCTCCATGCGGTCCAAGTCACCCTACGACATCAAAGCCAGCTGAGACTTGGTCGAGATTGGTGAGAATCCGCCATTTTTTCTTTGAATCGGCTCAGACTCGGTTTAACTTGACTCGGCCGGAAAATCGGAAAACTTGGCCGAGTCAAGCACTGTTCATACGATTTTTGCTCAAAAAATGGCATAGGCGCGAGACTCGGGTGAAACTCGGCCCGGTCCCGTTCGATTCCGAGTTGGCTCAGAATCGGCCGATTTTCAGAACCATAATTACAACTGTAACATTTGCTGCCACTTTCACAATCCCAGAAGGTTATGACGAAAACGACGGTACACCAGTTATAGGGAAGAAATATATGTTTCGGGCATTTATTATAGCAAACACCTTTGCATTTGCATTTATAAAAGGAATTGCAATTTTAGTGGTGCTTCTTTGGGAAACTAAAGCCATTCGTGCTCGCCTTCGTTTTGCAGCAATATTTTTTATGTTGGCAATGAGTTATATGGTTGTGGCATTTGGATTGGGGATGTTTGTGATGCTGACTCCAATTTGCTATCCTATTGCTGTTCTAGTCCTTGTTATCAACTTTTAGTTATATTATGGTATGGTAGAGATTGGACGAATAATTCTGGTTTTCATTGTTTCTAGCGTAAAAACTAGAAAAGGCAAGATCATTTTTTTAGTTGTATTATGGTTCACTATTTTCCCGCTCATTTTCCTCTAGGCCTTAGCGCAGCTCATTTTTCATTTTCATTCTCTATCCACATCGGGCTCATCATGTATTTTTTTTTTCTTTATGTTGTTTTATTTATGACATATTACGGAACATTTGTACTACTTCACTTAATTAGATTTTCTCATAATTGATGTTTCTTATTTTTTTTTTTCTGTTTTTACTGAATATTTCCCTGTACGAGCCGGGTTTTTACAGAAGCTTTTGTTATTTTACATTGGAAAATGAATTGTCTTTCTAGATATCAGTTATCACCAATATGTTTGGGCTCCATTCTCTAATTAACAAAAAGACATCTAAATGCAGAATAGAAGAAAAAAAGACTATTCTTTAATTATTTGTCTTGTATAGATTAGCATGCTATTTTACTAATATAATTAAAAGTTGAATTAGTTCATTATCTCAAATTTAAATTAATTCACTATTCTCACTAACTCGATCAAGCCTTCATCCATACACACCTTTAGTTTTGAGCCTACCTTGATCAAAACAACAATAAAATCTGATTCTTCAGAAAAAAAAAAAACTTTAATTTGTGAATATTTGAGCCTACCTTGATCAAAATCGTGATTCCCCTGCATGCACAATAAAATCTTCCACAACAATCTATTCTCCGCATTAATTTCAGAAAAAAAATAATCTATTCTCCGCAAAAAAAAAGTGCAATTAAAATACTAATTGCCCCATATATTCCATCCTGCCAAAGTACGTATTAGATCTATTCTCCCAAAAACAAAAAAGTGCAATTAAAGCTAGGCATGATACTAATTGCCCCCATATATTCCATCCTACCAAAGTATTAGATCTATTCTCCCCAAAATAGAAAAAAGAAGTGCAATTAAAGCTAGGCATGATACTTATTGCCCCCATATATTCCATCCTGCCAAAGTATTAGATCCATTCTCCGCAAAAAAAAAGTGCAATTAAATTAAGCTAAAAAGTGCAATTAAAGCTAGGCATGATACTAATTGCCCCCATATATTCCATCCTGCCAAAGTATTAGATCTATTCTCCGCAAAAAAAAAAAAAAAAAAAAAAAAAATCCAAAGTATTTCCCATTCTCCAAGTTATTCTTCTTAACATGCACAATAAAACCTCCCCCAACAATCTATCCTCCTCCGCAAAAAAAGTGCAATTCAAGCTAAACGTGATACTAATTGCCCCATTCCATCCTCCCAAAGTATTAAATCTTAAAGCGAAATGGCCTCCGAATTACGTCCAGTTATGCCCGTTGATCTTTTCATGGCAGCAATTGAAGGCAACACTGATGTATTAATACCACGTCTCGGACTACAGCCTGAAGAACCAACGGATCAAATTCAGGTATTATTTCTCAAACTATTTCTTATTATATAGTGTCTGTATTCTGTAACACTACTTAGGACCATTATTTTTAGGGAGGCGCTATTTTGAGAGCTCAAAATACAATATTGAGGGCTCTGAATTTTTTTTTCTTCTTTATACCAGTTTTGTCCTTGATTAAGACAACATATATACTAAGATCTTTGCATATATGCTAAGGTCTGTGGATAATCAATATATTGAAAATTAAGAAATTTAAAATCCTAATTTTTGTCATAAATGAGATACATCCTTATCTATCTTTACAAATTCATAATTTTACAAGTACAAGTTACATATGTATCAGAGAATTTATGCTAATATGAAAATTATTCTAATTAATACATTTAAGTCGTTAGTTACCCAAAAAAAACAGAAAGATAAAAATAAACAAAATATTTGCAACAGAAAGATAAAAATAAACAAAATATTTGCATCATGAAATTGTAGGAAAAAATAGTTAGCTATTTCATGGTAGTTAAGTTTGGTAGTAGAAAAAAAAATTTGTTGTTTATTTCTTTTAGCTCGAAGAGAAGGATTAATAGTCCCAGTGAACTTGTGGGTATCTCACATCAGTTTTTTTTTTTTTTTGACTAATAAATTTTGAAGTTCATATTATTATTTGACATTGTGGATTCACATAATGAATTTACTAAAACTTTAATAATTTACATTCACTCGTTTTATTAGTTCAATCATTTTTTTATTAAGTTGAATTAATAGTTATTTTTCAAATAACTAATGTTAATACAAGTATTATTGATATATATAATTTTCAGGATTCTTAATTATTATCTAACAGTCTAAGGTTAAAGTTTTGGTCAAAAATCTAATCCAACAAACCTTGTATTTACATAAACTATGGGATACACATTTGTTAGTATTTTTTACAAATTTATTTTCATTGCTTTTGTTCATGTTTAAGAGATCAATGATAATTGAAATTTACATGCATGTAACTTTCAACAGCACATAATAATATATTTTGTAATAGTATTTACTTTTGTTCATTTTTTTTGTGTCATGCAATGATTTTTATATTTAAACATATTGTCCAATGATGATAGAACAACTTTACATAAAAAAATATTATATCATACAAGATTATAATATTTAAGTTCATTTAAGGTTGACGGCTGAGATAATTGGCAAACTACGTACTGAATAAGTAATAATATTAGCTTGTGAGATCAAACGAGTAGAAGTAACAAAATATAATTCCCAAGAGAATAAGGAACACAATATGATTCTATAAAAGTAAATAATGTTGCTGTTCTAAATTAAAACGTTAAATTATTTCCTTAATTTTAATACATAATCTTATTTCAGTTTTTAAAAAAGTATTAAATAAGTGAAAAATTGACATGAAGAGAAAAAAAATTATCTGTCCTGAAAATTGTAAATTAAGATCTCAATATAGCTCTGTCCTTATAATTTTTAACATACGAGTTAATTTTGCGTTGCGTATCTTGTACTAGACAAAGATAAATATTTTTTATATAAAAGCAACAAGGAATACAGTGTCAACACGTTGATCGATCTTTACTGAGATTAGTGTATGGAAAAGTTTGAACGGTTAGGATTGGGGATTGAAATAACAGTTCCTGTTGAGAATAACAGCAAATTTATTTCCGTCAACTGGTACATATAAATTTGGAAAATATTCGAAATCATTATCATCAGAGATGTAAACAGACCAGATAATACAATTCTAAAGTTCTAAAGACTTCGGAGTATATATATATATGCTTCTTTGTTTCATACAGGTTCCTGTTGAGAATATTTCAAATTCGAAATCATTATCATCAGAGATTTAAACAGACCAGATAATTCTATTTTCTAATGGATATGAATGTGGATACGTACAGTTTTAAATATTGAACTGGATACGTATCCGATACTTTTTTTTAGTCGGATCGACATCTGAATCGGTAAAATTGAATTTTTGGTTATTAAATAAATATATTAAAAATTAAAATACAATATTGAGGGCTCTGAATTTTTTTTTCTTCTTTATACCAGTTTTGCCCTTGATTAAGACTTTGCATATATGTTAAGATCTTTGCATATATGCTAAGGTCTGTGGATAATTAATATATTGCAAATTAATAAAATTAAAATTCTAATTTTTGTCATAAATGAAATGCGTCCTTATCTATCTTTACAAATATATAATTTTACAAGTACAAGTTACATATGTATCTAAGAATTTATGCTGATATAAAAATTATTATAATTAATACATTTAAGTCGTTAGTTACCCGGAAAAAAAACAGAAAGTAAAAAATAAACAAAATGTTTGCATCATGAAATTGTGGGAAAAATGTGTTAGCTATTTCATATATAGTAGTTAAGTTTGGTAGTAAAAAAAAATTGTTGTTTATTTCTTTTAGCGCGAAGAGAAAGATTAATAGTCCCAGATCTACTGAACTTGTGGGTATCTCACATCAGTTTTTTTTTTTTTTTTTGACTAATAAATTTTGAAGTTCATATTATTATTTGAAGTTGTTGATTAACATAATAAATTTACTAGAACTTTAATAATTTACATTCACTCACTTTATTAGTTCTATAATTTTTTTTATTAAGTTGAATAGTTATTTTTCAATTAAATTATGTTAGTACAAGTATTATTGATATATATAATTTTCAGGACTCTTATTATCTAACGGTCTAAGGTTAAAGTTTTGGTGAAAAATCTAATCCAACAAACCTTGTATTAACATACACTATGGGATATATACACATTTGTTACTATTGTTACAAACTTATTTTCATTGCTTTTGTTCATGTTTAAGAGATTAATGATAATTGAAATTTAATTACATGTAACTTTCAACAGCATATAATCATATATTTTGTAATAGTATTTACTTTGATCGTTTTTTTTGTGTCATGCAATGATTTTTATATTTAAACATATTGTCCAATGATGATAGAACAACTTTACATAAAAAATATTATATCATACAAGATTATAATATTTAAGTTCATTTAAGGTTGACGGCTGAGATAATTGGCAAACTATTGAATAAGTAATGGTATTAGCTTGTGAGATCACACGAGTAACAAAATATAATTCCCAAGAGAATAAGGTACGCAAAATGATTCTATAAAAGTAAATAATATTGTTGTTCTAAATTAAAACGTTAAATTATTTTCTTAATTTTAATACATAATCTTATTTCAGTTTTAAAAAAAAAATTAAATAAGGCCAAAATTGAGATAAAGAAGAAAAAAATTATCTTAGCCCTAAAAATTATAAATTAAGATCTCAATATAGCACTGCCCTTATTTTTAACATACGAGTTAATTTTGCGTTGCGTATCTTGTAATAAATAAAGATAACTATTTTTTATATAAAAGCAAGAAGGAATACATAGTGTCAACACGTTGATCGATCTTTACTGAGATTAGTGTATGCAAAAGTTTGACGATTCTAAAGTTCTAAAGTTCTAAAGACTGTGGACTATATATATATACGCTTCTTTGTTTCATACACTTTCTTGTGGGCAGAGGCGGAGCCATGTACGGTAAATGGGGTCAAATTGACCCATTTTTACAATTTTTTTGTATTTTTATATGATTTTTTTATATATTTTAGGATAATATGCTATCGATATTGTCAAATTGATTCTCATTCAGTATGAAAAAAATTAAATGATTCACTTCCAATCTGTATTTGATCCCCCATAGTTTGAAACTCTGACTCTGCTTGTGGAACTAGAAGTATCCAGTATTCTGGCGATCCTTTTTGTTTTTTTCATAATATTTCAAAGAGCAAGATATTATCGATAATTGCTTCAGATCTAACTTTCTTCAATGAATTACATTATTTATACTTACATTTTTTATTTTCAGAAAACATTTTAAATTACCAATATTGTTTTTAATTATCCAAATTATATTCGTATCTGTATTTGTATTCGAAAAATTGTAACGGATAAAAATACGGTTTAACCATTATCCAATATGTATTCGACTGTTTACACCCTTAGATATTGTTGTGCAGAATTATAAAAGGAAGGCAATTAATGTAGAACCTAATGAAGAATTATTAATAATAAATATTAAGTATTCTAAGATAAAGAACTTTAAAATGACTTTATAAAATAATATGTATTAGTTAGATCGGTATTATACATAATACATTTATAGTAGAAAAATAATAAATGTTAAACGAAATATTTTCAAAATTATTCTATCTTACATGTATATGAAATTATTAATGGATGCATCCTTTACAACTTGAACCTGTACATACTTTTTTGTTGTCTCACACAGGCCCGGCCCGTAGCCTATTGCATTACCACTTTTTACCACAGATAAGTTTTGAGTACAAGCATGTTAATCAATAATAAATATTTATTTGATCAAATGCTCCTTCTTATCCTTTTTGCTTACTCCTGGTTCATTATAGACCAAACACCTTTTCTGTTTTTACTTTTTACTTTATGGAGCACAGTTCACCAAATGTATTTAAGAAAAGTGGGATGTGGCCCCTTTTTAACATTAATATTACATATATCTAAGTCATCTAAATTTTCAAATATATCCCTGTACTAAACTTATTAATTAAAAATCCACTATTTTGTAATAACACATTATAATAATAATTGAAAATTAATATTTTTACAAAATACTAATTTCAACACTATTGACTCCTTATCAAGGTTCTAAATAGCGATTATCGTGTCATCGCGGTTAGGTTAAACAAAAACTATCGTGAATAGCGTAGCTATAACGAAAGCTATCCTACATAGTATTTTTTTAAAATATATATTATTTAATTCTACTAATTATCAACATTATCTAAAGTCTAACAGAGCAGTAAGTAACACTAAATTGATGAAGAAATTATAATATTCATATTGAACTAGTGCAGAATCCAAATTTCTATTCAAAATACCCCTAGTAATATCATAAACCGTTTATTTTATTTTTATTTTTATTCAAAATAAGCTAAGCATCATAACATAAACTAATTATTTTTTATTTAAAATAATCTAAGCATCATGTCATAAATTATTTATAATTATCAGCTTGGGCCTTAGAATAAAAGCTTGTGTACGTAGCATAGTGTGCGCTAAGCAATAACGGACCGCTATAACGGTTGTCGCTAAAATAACACACTTTTATCCCATAGCTTAACTTTTAAAGTCTGAAAATACTATAGTACCATTATAGTGTCGCTATAGCGCGCTATTTAGAACACTGCTCCTTACTAATGCGTATGCATGTTCAAATATCATTATTGTCAAATTTGTTATGTCCAAACTTATGATGCCAGCAATGGAAGTTCTCATTTTATGATACACATTGAAGTTTGTCTATTAGGTACTTGATTTCATCTTGCACAGAACGGTACCACTCAAATTAATAACACAACCATGTACACGTTCTAAATTAAAGCTTCTAAATATCTATAAATTAGATGTAATTAAAAAGCTACAATTGTTTTTTCTTAAGATTAATAATAGCTTTAAATATCTACGAACAATCTTACTAATAAATTAGGTGTACATTGAAAGCTGTCGTTATGATCGGATGTGTCTCTCTTGTACAGCTGACTTTCTCACAGTATTTTGGGATTTTAGAGGAGTTATTCTTAGAACTTTTGGTGAATGAGTACTTTTCGAAAAGAGTACAATGGGTTGGTTGTTGTTTTTATATAGGGATAAATAATGGTTTTAATTGGAATGTTCCCCAACTTAGTTAATTATGAGAGCAATAGATCATAGATGAGTCCTTAATTAGCTCCACTATCTTGTTTTCTCAATCTAAGAAGACGTTATATTTCAAATATGTTCAATTTCTATGTTTTAATGAAATTTTACAATGTTTAATCAGGTGCCAATAGAGGCCACTCATTCTTCTCCCGAACAAATAAATACTGAACTCCAAAGTGCAACGCGTTTTGGAGACACGGTTCTTCACCTACTTGTTACTTACGGGCACAACGTGCTCGCTTTGAATGTTTTCCAAAGAGATAGGTCCTTGTTGAATGCACAGAACAAGATGTCAGAGACTTCCCTGCACTGTGCTGCGAAGTTCGCAAATTGGGGGTTCATGGGCGACCTTATTGCATTATGTCCTGTCATTGCGAAGGATGCTATGAATGAAATAGATGAAAATGGAGATACACCCTTGCACGTTGCTGCTAAACACGGTCGTGTGAATGTCAGCTGCGGGCTCATGGTGTGGGATCCAATACTAGCACAAAGGGTCAACAACGAAATGCTATGCCCATTATACATAGCTATAATGAAGAATTATACAAGGATGGTAAAAGAAATGTTAGAAGTTGACCATACTCTGGCATGCATTCCATTTTCAGATGGAATGTTTCCGGTTCATGTATCTGCATCCATGGGCAACATTGAGCTGGTAAAACATTTCATAGAACACTACCCTAATTGTGCTAAATTGTTGGATCCACGTGGAAGAAATCTTTTTCATATTGCTGCGGAAAAGAACCAGCCAAAAATTTTTACGGGTTTATTTGAAGAGACCAATATGCAACAAATGATGGCACGAATTGATAATGAAGGAAATACACCGTTGCACATTGCATCAATGAAGGGCCACAAGTCAATCATGGAAGCTATTTGGAAAAAGAAGCTGGGTATCCATGCCAGAAACAATGAAGGGTGTACACCATTCGAACTTTCCGCGAGGCAACTTAAAACTGATGAGGTATGCTTAAATTAACAAACACTTTATAAAATTATTTCTTGATAAAATTAGTTAACTAGCTAGTGTTTTTCTTGATAAGATTAGTTAACTAGCTAGTGTTTTTCTTGATAAAATTTGTTAACTAGCGTCAAGTGGTCAAAATTAGAAGGTTTATAAATTAATTTAAATGCATTCATTTTTTAGACGCATTTTGACCACTTTACGCTATACAAAATTAATTTTTAATTTAATTTTTTTTGCATGTAGATGTATCACTCATAAGGTAGAAGAATTTCAACGGTTTGGATTCGATGTTTGAATCCAATCTAATAGGTTTTAGAGTTGAGTTCACCAAGTGGTTTGGTGAAATTAAGAATACCCTAGTTCTACTCTCTCTCTCTCTCTCTCTCTCTCTCTCTCTCTATATATATATATATATATATATGTATATATGTACATATATATATACCAGTGTTATAAAAAACGCCCGTGACGGCTGATTAATCGGTGACGGTGGCCAAACCGTCACGCATACCCTTAAGGGAGACATGTTTGCGGTGGAAAACGTTTAATCGGCCATTTTTCTCTATTAATCGGCCGATTATTAAATAAATGTGTTACTGACACATGTAAATAATAAGTGTAGTGTCATGTTATTTTTAATAAAATTAAGTGTAGTGTCATGTTATAATAATAAAATTAAGTTAAATTAAGTTTATTTGATAAATTTAATGAGTTAAATAAATTATTTTTAATAAATTATGATATATATAAATAAATTTAATAAAAACGTTAAATTATCCGCATAATTCCGATTAATCGGCCGCATACCGATTAATCGCTTGGCGGTACCCCGTCCGTCCGACGACCGCATACCGTTATTTACAACACTGATACATACATACATACATACATACATACATACATACATACATACATACATACATACATACATACATACATACATACATACATACATACATACATACATACATACATACATACATACATACATATGTGTGTGTTTGTGTGTGTGTAGAGAGAGAGAGAGAGAGAGAGAGTTGGGCTCGGTACTTCGCGAAGTAAAGTGAGTGGTTTACTTTACGTTTATATTTTCAATTTGAAAGTTGAAAATGTTGATTTGAATAGTTTAAGTTGATCTTCATATTAAATTGTACTTGGAGACCAAATTTTAGAATTTTTAGAATTTTTTACTATTTTTTTGGAATATTTTAAAATTAATATTTTTCAAAATTTCGTGGACCATAAAAAATCATTGATTTTAAAAATTCCAAAAAATAATAAAAATTTTCTGAAAATTGTAAATTTGATCTCGAAGCACAATTTAATATGAAGATCAACTTGAACGGTTCATATCGACGTTTTGAACTTTAAAAATGAAAATATAAACGTGAAGTAAAATACTCGCTTTACTTCGTGAAGTACTATAGTCCAACTCTCTCTCACTCTCTCTCTCCATTTTCAAAGTTTTCAAATTCTAACCAGTGAATCTAAACCGTTCCACATGATTGATATATTAAAATGTGCTTGCAGATCAAATTTTATATTTTTTTTTAATTTTTTACTTTTTATTAATTATTTTACAAAACGTTGTTTTCAGACCATTGAATTTTTGTACCCATCTTAATAAATAGTAAAAAATTTCAGAAAAAATATAAAATTTCATCTGCAAGTACATTTTAACATATCCATAATGTTGAACGGTTTGGATCGACTATTTGAACTTTGAAAACATAGGGTATAATCCGGTGTCACAAAAAAATGGTGTAATTGGATCCCTCTTCTATATATATATATATTTCAATTATTATGTTTCATGAAGTAAATAACATATTTTAATTTATGTTTATATTTTGTGATTATTCTTTAAATTGTGCTAAGAGATCAAATTTTACATTTTTTTGGAACTTTTTACTGTTTTGTTAAAATTTTCTAAAATCGTTGTTTTTGACCTTCCAGAATTTTCTTAAAATCACATTTACGAAAATTCTTAACAAATTCTTAAAATGTAGTAAAAAAAAATTCAAAATATGTGAAATTTGGTCTCCAAGTACATTTTATTATAGATATCATGTTGAACAGTTTGAACTTCATGAAGCACAATAACCCAACTTTTATATATATATATATATATATAGAGAGAGAGAGAGAGAGAGAGAGATAGATAGATAGATATGTATGACGAGGGATCCACTTACAACATTTGAAAGTTACAACATCTTACAACAATTTGGTTATACGATTTTCAAAGTCTAAATAGTTGATCGAAATCATTAAACATGATCTTTATATTAAAGTGCGTTTGAAGATCAAAAGTTTCATTTTTTTTATTATTTATTAAGTATTTTACAAAACTGTTATTTTTAGACAATTCTGAACCATTAAGAACAATATTTTTGTAAATAGTAAAAAAACTGGACCACTTAATAAATAGTAAAAAAATTCAAAAAAAATGTAAAATTTAATCTTGAAGCACATTTTAATATATATATATCATGTTGAATGGTTTGGATCGACTGTTTGAACTTTGTAAATTGCAAAATCAAATTGTTGTAAAATGTTGTAACTTTCAATTGTTGTAAGTGGAACCCTCCTCTATGTATAGATACATGCATACATATATAAACACATATATATACATATACATATAGTTGATCCAAACCGTTGCATTTATTCTCTATATTAAAATATGCTTCGAGACCCAGTACATTTGTTGGAATTATTTTATTATTTATTAAGATGGTTAGAAAATCATTAATTACATTAAAAAGCTTCTGAATTATTGAAAATAACGATTTTCTAACCATCTTAATAAATAGTAAAAAAGAACTAAAAAAATATAAAATTTGGTCTCCAAACACATTTTAATATAAATATCATGTGGAACAGTTTGGATCGAATGTTTGGACTTTGAAAATTGTAAAGCCGAATTGGTATTACCATGGCTCAGGAACTACCATTTTGATCATAGCTATTCACTATGTGTGTGTATGTGTGTACCTATATGTATGTATGTATGTATGTATGTATGTATGTATGTATGCATGCATGTATGTATGTGTGTCTAGATGTATACGTGTGTACGCATACATATATATATATGTATGTACATATGTACACACACAGTTGTGTAAAAGTGCGAATTGTTAAATTTGAGGGTAACTTCGTAATTTTATATTAATTTGAGGATATTAAAAAATCGGATATCAGTTGCGTAAGTACGAATTGTTAAATTTTTCAACTATTGACTGTAATAAATCAATTAACATGTGACATGCTTCTAATCATTGTTCATTAGAACTGTTGGTACTGGTAAATGAATGCTCTGTTGGACAATAATATTATAACAGACATTTTTGTTCTCTTACAGTATATTGATGATGAAGACATTGAAAGCCACCAGTCTATTTTGGGTTCTAAGTTTTCTCGAGACTGGTTTGACATTGTAATGAATCCAGCATTCACAAAAAATAAATGGGAGAAAACTCAAGTTCTCGGACTGGGCTCCGTACTTATTACAACTGTAACATTTGCTGCCGCTTTCACAATCCCGGGAGGTTATAACCAAAACGATGGTACACCAGTCCTAGGGAAGAAATATATGTTTCGGGCATTTATTATAGCAAACACCTTTGCATTTATAAAAGGATTTGCAAGTTTAGTGGTGCTTCTTTGGGAAACTAAAGCCAATCGCGATCGCCTTCGTTTTGCAGCAATATATTTTATGTTGGCAGCGAGTTATATGGTTATGGCATTTGGATTTGGGATGTATGTGATGCTTGCTCCAATTTGCTATCCTATCGCTGTTCTAGTCCTTGTTATCACTTTGATGATAGGGTCTCCTATTGTGATATATTATGGTATAGTAGAGTTTGGACCAAAAATTACGGTTTTAATTGTTTCTAGAATAAAAACTGGAAAAGGTAAGATCATTTCTTTAGTTGCATTCTGGTTCATTCTTTTCCCGCTCATTTTCCTCTGGGCCTTATTGTAGCTCATTTTCCATTTCCATTCTTTACCCACATCGGGCTCATCATGTATTTTTTTTTCTTTATGTTATTTTATTTATGACATATTACGGAACATTTGTACTACTTACTTCAGTTAGTTAGATTTTCTCATAATTGATGTTTTTTTTTTTTCTTTTTTACTGAATATTCCATGTACGAGCTGGATTTTTACATAAGCTTTTGTTATTTTACTTTGGAAAATTAATTGTCTTTCTAGATATCAGTTATCACCAATATGTATGGGCTCCATTCTCTAATTAACAAAAATACATCTAAATGTAGAATAGAAGAAAAAAAAGACTATTTTTTATTTGTCTTTTATAGATTAACATGCTATTTACTAATATAATTAAAAGTTGAGTTAGCTCACTATCTCAAATTTAAATTAGTTCACTATTCTCACCAAGACAAGCCTTCATCCATGCACACCCTTAGTTTTTGGGATCGTCTACAGAGGCGAAGCTACAGTCATCGCCTACCTCTGGATTTTGAGAACTTGTATTTAGTATATAGGATTGACCCATTGTCTAACCCGATAAAGACTGTACGTACGTTGCCTACTCCAGATAATGTTCGTTGTCTACTCTTGAAATAAAATTGTAACACAAATTTCGCAGTTGAAATCCATTAATCGTTTGGAAGAGGAATGAGTGAACAAAACGAAAGTAGAAGGTGATTATGACATATGGGACCATTGTTTAGATGGTTTTTTTTTTTTGCTTTCAGAAACGCCCGTAGGCCTTGTTTAGTGGTTCAATTGAATGGGCTGACTTATTGGGCCTGAAAAGTAAAACATTAAAAGACTTGTGTATAATGTATATGTGACTGGAGAGGGAAAATTAGAGTGGAGGGTCAATCAACATTAGAAAACTTAAACTTAAGATGGATATTGTTCAGGGACAAAAATAAAGTAACTACGTTGATAAATTAAATTGATCCGAAAAAAGTTAAAGCAGGTAAAATAATAGCTTCTCTAACCAAACAAATTTTATAAAAAAAAAAAAAGCAAACAAATTTTATCCAAAAATAAAAAATATTAAATGGGAATTTCCTTTTTAATAGAAAATAATAAAGGGGAAAATATTTTTAAAACAAAATAAATTCATATATTATATTAGTTCCTTATTTGAATATAATATTTTGAGTTAAACATAACTTTTTGACAAAATACAATTGTGTAATTCCTTTTCTATTTTTTTAATTATGAAACAAGTTTTTTCTGAAAAAGAAATTGGAGTTTTTGATCTGATCTAGCTGATTCTAGTTCCACAATCAAGTTACCAATTTTGATTCTGATTTTTAGAGTCATCGTTCTAGGTTTTCGACATCGGCGCCACGACCCATGCTCGGTTCTGACACTTTGCAGTTAACCCTAGCCCTACATTGTGTTGCGGCTGTGTGGAGGGGAGGTGACAATGCTTTGTTTGTAAGAACTTTTTTTTGCCTACTCCTGATGAAAATCCTGACTACACCACTGATCATCTAAAATCCCCTTCAGGCAAAAAGAGCGAAAGAGGCGCTCCGGGAGAGACCTCCCTATTCTCATCTTTTAAAAGCTACAATTGTTAGTCTTTTACATATGTTTTTCTCTTGAAACATACGACCTTAATTACGATCTAGTACGAACTATATATCTATAAATTAGGTGTACATTGTGTATATAGGATGAAAGTCGTAGAGTCATCGAGGGGTATGAGATTTGGCCTAATGAGCCAATCTGGTGTGGGAACCCAACCTCTGTGATAGGCAATCCCTTGAAGGGGGGTTCAATGGGTGAGAACAAGCATATAGGTTGGCCAAGGAGCACAAAAATATTTTAAATATGGAACTTTCGTTCCAAACCCATCCCTATGGTGATCAGTGCTTATATGTAGTATAATAAGATGAGTATCCTAATTCGCGGATGTGACTCTACACACATCCCAGAGGGAACTCTTATATATGATAATGACCGTATATACAAGGCCACAGCTACTGAGTTTAGGCAACCGGTATTCTCATGAAAAAAACAAGTTAAGGTGCATGACCTCAAACGCACAACCCGCGATGTAGTTTTCTGTACTGTGTGTGTAATAATGTAAGTTCCGATCAAAGGAATTCTTCTTAGTTGCAGGTGAGAGACCTCGAAACAATGCTTAAGGAATTGAGAGAGAAACCAACACAGATGAACTATTTTGCGACCCCCAAAGTGAATGAAACGGACCAAACCATTATTCTTGCAAACTCGAATTATAACAAACCGCCAGTTGCTACCACAGTTCCGATGAAAGACTATGTGTTACTTTCGGGTGTTGAGTCTCTGCACGAGATCAAAAGGAAGAGAATAAGCAGAGATTCTGTACCAGGAGAATGAGAACAGTGTACTGTGTACCAGTCATTGAAGTAAAGAAGAAGAGTTTGTTGCTTGAACCGGGTAATAGTAGCAAGACGAGGAGAATAGACCTGACAAGGGGACTTGCAAGGTTGACCAGGTCAACTGTTGGTTCCAGTAGTATCCACAAAGCACTGCCTCATGGGAGGGTAGCAGGGAAAGAACAGCCGACCGGGAGTAAGATGCAAGGGTGGGCCCGGTGTTTTTTTTTTTTCGGGTTTAGAAGTGAATTTATCTCATCAGGTGGTGGTTTGTGTGTGATATGTTAGTGACTTGCTAGGCAATGTTAGTAATATCGATTGCCTTTTTGTGTATCCTGATTCCTGTGCGAGCTGAGGCTGTGGGCTTTCATGTTTTATATTGATAGCCTGCTAGTTTTGTACATTTGTACTTGTGATCTTTTTTTAATCGATTATTTTTTATTATAGCCGATTATTCTCGATTAATAGTTTGGTGGTACTATGTCTGTCCGACGACCGCATACCGTAATTTACAACACTAGTCATAACACACTAATCACGTCGTGATCACACGTGATGTGTCCAAATTTTCAAAAGATGGTCATGACACAGGACACCTGAGTCACAGCACGTAATCATCACATGTGCTGTGATGGAATCGTGTTGTGTCGTGACATATCCGGTCGTACCGCGATTTATTTTAGATTCCTATCCACTACTCTGCTCTGATTCGTCAGAAAAAAAAAAGAAAAAAAACTTTAATTTGTCAATATTTGAGCCTACCTCGATCAAAATGCTGAATCCCCCGCAGGTACAATAAAATCTTCCCCAACAATCTGTTCTCCGCAATAATTTAAAAAAAAAAAAAAATCTTCTCTCCGCAAAAAAAAAAAAAAAAAAAAAGTGTAATTAAAGCTAGGCATGGTGCTAATTGCCCCATATATTTCATCCTGCCAAAGTATTAGATCTATTCTCCGCAAAAAAAAAAAAAAAAGTGCAATTAAAGCTAGGCATGATACTAATTGCCCCATATATTCCATCCAGCTGCCAAAGTATTAGATCTATTCTCCGCAAAAAAAAAAAAAAAAAGTGCAATTAAAGCTAAGCATGATACTAATTGCCCCATTCCAACTAGTATTAGATCTGAAAACCAAACTGCACGCCAACTATTTCCCATTCTCCAAGTTATTATTTTTAACATGCACAATAAAACCTTCCCCAACAATCTATCCTCCTCCTTAAAAAGAGTGCAATTCAAGCTAAGCGTGATACTAATTGCCCCATTCCATCCTCCCAAAGCATTAGATTTGAAAGTGAAATGGCCTCCGAATTACGCCCAGTTATGCCAGTTGATCTTTTCATGGCAGCAATAGAAGGCAACAGCGATGTATTAATACCACGTCTTGGACTACAGCCTGAAGAACCAACGGATCAAATTCAGGTAATATTTCTCAAACTATTTCTTGTTATATATTGTCTGTATTCTGTAACACTACTTAGGATCATTATTTTTATAAAATACTAGTTAATTTTGCATTGCGTATCTTGTAATAGACAAAGATAAATATTTTTTATATAAAAGCAACAACGTATACAGTGTCAACACGTTGATCTTTACTGAGATCGATTAGTGTACGGAAAAGTTCGAACGGTTGGGATTGGGAATTGAAATAATAGGTTCCTGTTGAGAATAACAGCAAATTTATTTCCGTCAACTGGTACATATAAATTTGAAAAATATTCGAAATCATTATGATCATAGATGTTAACAGACCAGATAATACAATTCTAAAGTTCTAAAGACTTCGGAGTATATATATATGCTTCTTTGTTTCATACAGTTCTCTTGTGGAGTTGTGGGACTAGAAGTACCAGAATTCTGGCGATACTTTTTGTTTTTTTCATAATATTTCAAAGAGCAAGATATTATCAATAATTGCTTCAGATCTAACTTTCTTCAATGAATTACATTATCTATACAAATTACCATATCAGCTGTTTTCTTTTCTTGTTAAGTCAGCATATATATTCATTGTTGCCATGTTGTTTCACGGAATTATACGGAACTGATCGGGTGAGCACAAGTTTCTCTCTTGGGCTGAGATTCAAGAAACCCATCGGATTTTCAAGATTGTCTTGTTCGGCCTACTACACCTCTCTCTCTTTCTTTGGTCCAAATGGAGAGGTCGGCTTTCACGGCGGCTTTGGGAGATTTTGCTCTCTCTATGCAGCGAATGCTTCAATCCACGCAGAATCTTCTCCAGATGAGTCACGATAATTCAATTTCTGGTGATAGCGCCGTAGCTAATCCCCAGGGGACGAGCTGTCTCCCATCGTCGCTTGGTGTATTGGGAGGGTCTCTTCCTCTATCTGACAGTGGATCCTTGCTTCCTCCACCTATCAGTGGTCGGGAAAGTGAACTGGGCTCCCATATAGCGATTCCTTGTGCTCGATCTATGGAGGCACAGGATTGTCATGTGGTTCGTGCGGCAACAGGTTCTACAACTCCAGTAGCGGCCTCTGCGAATCCTGTACGGCCAACACAAGGGGGTATGGTTCGGTCCCATGTGGAGGTTCTCCAAATGCCTCCGCTACAGCCATCTCTTCCGTCTTCCTCTCAGAAACCCGCTACACACTTAGCAACTTATCAAGGCAAGCAAGATGGGTTCTTGAGGCGTAATCAACCTTTTCGACGCCCTAGCCGCTTCAATAACCCTAAGTTTTTCTTTTGCTATCGGTGTGGAGATCGGGGTCACCGCGCTAGTTCTTGTCGCAATGCTTTAGTCTGCTTTACGTGTGGTAGACTAGGGCACCGATCGGTCCATTGTAGATCTATTCCGCTTCTACCTTCTCGGATTCAACCGGTGGTTCGCCCTCAAATGGCGGATCCAATACCTGCACCTATGATACGGGTTTTCCCTAACAGGGAGAACCAGATTTTACAAGAGAGGTTGATGAATTGCTTGGTACTGTATGATACTTACAGCTTAGGGTCATCTTACGTTAAATCTCAACTTGCTCGCCTCTTTAAGGAGGTGACTAAGCCGTGGGTTGTAAAGACTATGCCTGGTCAAAAACTGTTGGTTGAGCCTCCAGATCTTAGTTGGCGTAATATGGTGAAGGAAAAAGGTGAGATCTGGTTAGGTGATGTGAGTTTTCTGGTAGAAACTTATGATCCTTACAAGCATGATGGAGGGTCAGATCCTTATGATCCTTATGATCCTTACAAGCATGTCTGGATTTTAATAGATGGGATACCTCCGCGTCTGAGAACAGATTATGAGTTTAAGAGGATTGCTGATGAACTTGGGGGTATTGTGATTGATGTAGATCCTCGAGCAAAGGATGACTTAGAGACAGTCAGAATGTGTTTAGGTGTTCCGAATAAGAAGCGGATTGTCTCCAGCCGAGACATGTCTTTTCAGGATGAATATTGTCGAAATAGGTTTTATTCGTTGTCGATCTCGATTGAGCCGCCTCTGGTGCCATCCAGTGAGATAGGAAAAGGTAAGCTTTACTGGCAAGAGGTAGAGAAGCGTAAGGCAAAGGGGTCGGTTTCTGTTCCTGAACCACCTGAGAAGAGAAATTTGACTTCTCCTCGTCGGGAATCTCCGTCATCTCTGGATATGCAGGAAGGAGGACATACTAGTTCAAATAAGTTTGCATCCTTGGCATATGTTGATGAGCCAAGTATGGATCAGAGTCAAATTGAACGTTTAGCTTAAATGAATTCTTTGGAGGAGGTAGATCAACAACAATGGCAGGAGTGTCAAATTGAGTTGAAACAGTTATTTAAGGATGAAGAGACATATTGGCAGTGTAGGGCTAAGACTAAGTGGTTTCTTGAAGGGGATGCTAACACTAAATATTTTCATTTAACTGCTTCTATTAGAAAGAAGAAAAATTACATTTTTGCTCTTATGATTGATGGGGTTTTGGTCCAGGATGTTAACTTAATTAGGAAGCATATCACTTTATTTTATCAGGAGTTATTAGTGTCACACCCCAAATCCCGCGAGTCTGACAGCCTGCCGCATGTATCTATCAGGTGTCACATATACACGCAAGGCAGTGGATCTTTTATATGCATTACCAATATCCTCACTTGATGCATCCGTCCAATAAACCTGAAAATAATCGGGAGGGTGGGGGGTGAGAATAAATTCTCAGTGCGAATTTTGCCACAGTTTAGACTATTGGACTTGCAATCAAACTCCATGTTCAAAAATGAAACCCAAACAATAACGATGCAAACAGATATATATATATAATCATAAATAACAGAATGCCAATGCTCGACAACAATTTAATCAACCTGAAACACAGTTTACGGAATTTCCAAGATGAATTTCAAACACAACATATCTTTGGCTTAACTCGATCAATTAGGGCTTGTAGCAATTGCAGATGTTCTTTCGAGCTGAACCCTTTATCAAACCCACATCTGTAGGGTTACTGACACCTACAGATGGCCAACCGCTGGACCCTTTATCTGACACCCATCTGCAATCGCTTGGCTTAACAGTTTATTAAGGTCTGGTTCGAATCATATAAAGAAAATCCTCTTTGGAATCATTCCAATAGTCGTAATATTCAATTGATCTTCCAAATGCATTAACACGTAGGAGAATGCCACCGAGCCATAGACGTTACACATGTCACCCACGATTTCCAATCACATCTCATAACATAATCACCCTCCCTCGTCCCAACCGGTACTGGGAACATCGAGGGCCGTTCACCTAAGGCCATTAGGATCCTGGGAATCCAAGTCAGCATACAGCCCGACTTGGCAAATTCATTGGATCCAAGTGCTTAACTTCGTAAATCCATTCACATACATATCAAATCAAATCGTGGTGACTTTCAATCAAATCAGATCATAATAGATCGACACAACCTACAACCATAGCAGCATGCAAATCATTCAAGTCACATCAATTCGAGTTTAATTTGATTGGGCTATGCAAATGTTTTACACAATTCAATGATGCAATCAATGATATTCAACATGACAAACGAATACACAGTTTAATTCCTGAAAATAAAGTATCAAACAAGTCCAAGAATCCCGCACCTTAGTATGACGAGCGTACCGCTTAATTTAAGGATCAGACGTCTCGAAGTGTCCCGCAAGGTCTTGTTCGACCGAGTCTACGCTTATATTACATGTATACTTAATTTAAATCATTGTTCGACGATTTATCTGCTTCCTTGAGTGATATTATTTTCTTTATACTTTCCTCAACGAAATTCATATATTTTTGGTGTCAATTCTTTTTATTCCTCTTTATTACTTAACATTTATACAATCTCACATAAATTCATACATATGGTCATAACAAGCTATTTCAAAGCCTATCTACCAACATTTCAATTTAAGACCTCTTTACAATTATTTCAATTCACATATGGCCGACCAGGTATATAAATTTTACCAATTTACACTTTGTCCCATTTGACGTATCAATTATTTTATTCCAATTCAATTTAATTAAAGGCCCATAATTTAGCAAAGGTTTAAGCCTCTAATTAACAATTCACAATTTACTCCAAGTCCATTTATAACATTTCTAATGCATAGGCCGGCCACCATTTCAAACAAATCATTTCTTACATTTTAGTCCCTTTAATTCATACAAATCACAATGGCTATACATTTTACATTTCAGACCCTTAATAAAAATTATTTTGCAATGTGGTACCTGTCAAGTAAGTGTTTGGTAAATTCCGAATCAATACCAGTGATAACACTGGGCAACAACATCACATGGCACAAGCAACAACAGAACCAGCAAAACAGAACAGACCAGGCCAAGCAACAACAAAACCAGCAAAACAGAAAAACGAGGCAACAGGTCAGAGAGCATGGCAACACAGCCACGTGCATTGGCTTGCTTGGAAAATCAACAACCCGAGCAAGCAATCTCAACATATCCAAGATCCGATACAACAGCAATTGAGCGTTCAAAACAATCACTTAAAAATTACCCAATTTAGGTGTCTCTCTTAACAAGCCGGTTTCAAGGTGTCACGCTTTGCCTTTGGCAACGGTCCAATCAGCACCAGGGCAGCACCAAGCCGACACCAGTACCACAACGAGCAAGCACCGGGACAGCTCCAAGCCAACACCAGCACCACAATGAGCAAGCACCGGGGCAGCACCACGCCAACACCAAGACAGCACCAAACCAACACCAGCACAGCACCGAGAGAGCACCGAGAGAGCACCGAGGCAGCACACATCCTCAACCCTAGAAACTAGGGTTTCATGGGAGGGGAGGGGGGCAGAAACCGAGAGAGAGAGGGGGGGCGGCTGTGGCTCTCACGGGCAGAGAGGAAGAGAGGAGAGATCAGAGGCGGGTCCGGTGGGGTTCGCCGGCGACGGAAGAGGGGAGGGCGGAGCCCTCTCTGATTTGGCGGAGAGGAGAGGAAAGGGGGGGCGGGGCTGTGGGGGGGGGTCTCACGGGTAGAGAGGGAAAGTAGAGAAATAGAGAGGGGTTTTATTAAATTGGCTGCTTCAAGATTCGTGCTAGATGAGATGAGTGGTTGATAAAATTCCAACATTTAAGATCCGTGTTGAAATAAATCTAAGGGTTCACAAAATTCTGAAATTCAAGTATAGTCTCATTTAATTGATTTATGGTCCGTTTCTTTTATAAATTCGAGTCGAATTTTCTTAAAATTTTACAATTAAATTCGTATGTATATTTCGGACCTTTATTTGTCAATTTAAAATCTAAATAATTCGTTATCAAACAATATATTTATATATATCAAATCAAATCCTTAAAATTCTCAAATAAACGAAATTGGTAACTTTTATATAATTTATCTCGTACGAGTAATTTCGTATAATTATATTCTTATTTGGAATTCAATTACTTATTTATTCACACGAATCTAATTAAATCAATTTCTTCTTTCCTAACAATTAACAGGAATTGTAACGGATTTTCTAAGTTTCTAATTTACCGAATAATCATAATTTTATTCCTAGTGCTATATTTTATTTTATTTCTAAATCTCTAAATTTTATTATACATAATTTCATACGTTATTTATATTTCGAAATTTTAGTTTCGTTTTAGTCGGTCAGAAAATTTCGGAACGATCGTTAAGTTAATTAAACTTTTTATTTAAGCCAATTGATCGATTTATCAATTTTAATCAAGCTTTTTAAAATTTCGGAATGTAACAATTAGGTACCACTACTGTTAGGAAAGTTTCAATTCAGTCTTTATGGGCAGATTCTGAGAATCTGACTTTTGAGCAACAACAGGCTTTAGAATCTCCTTTTACATTAGAGGAAATTACAAGAACATTTTTTTCATGCAATCCATCAAAGGCTCTAGGGCCAGATGGGTTTTCTTTCTTATTTTATCAAACATTTTGGGCTGAGATTAAACACGATTTTATGAAATTGGTTACTGCTTTTTATAATAATCAGTTGGATTTAGGAAAGATTAATATGGCTTCTATCTGTTTACTTCCAAAAAAAGACAATGCAACAGATGTTAAGAATTTTCGACCAATAAGTTTGATCAACTGTAGCTTGAAAATAATTACTAAATGTTTAACTGATAGACTTTCTTTATATATGGATTCTCTAATTGATTCTTCTCAAACTGCTTTCATTAAAGGTAGATTCATAATGGACAATATTGTGGTGGCCAATGAGGTATTACATACGGTTAGAGTAAATAAAGAGAAGGGAGTTTTATTCAAATTAGATTTTGAAAAGGCCTACGACAGGGTCCACTGGGATTTCTTGTTGGAGGTCTTAAAATTACGAGGTTTTGGTGATAAATTCATTTCTTGGATTTCCCTTCTCCTAAATAGTGGTAAATCTTGTATCAATTTAAATGGGGAGTTAGGTGATTATTTTAATTATAAGAGGGGACTTCGTCAAGGGGATCCCCTTTCACCTTTGCTGTTTAATCTTATTGCTGATGTGTTAAATAAAATTTTGGGGAGAGCTCAAAGGGCAGGTTTGTTACAAGGTTTAGGGAATTATACTAATTATGCTAATGTGCTAAATCTGCATTTTGCAGATGACACTTTGCTTTTCTTAAAAGCTGATAAGAAAATGATTATTGCCCTTAGATGGTTACTACTATGTTTTGAGAACTTATCAGGTATGAAAATTAATTTCGATAAGAGTGAGATGGTTCCATTGAATATTAGTGAAGAGGATGGACAGGAACTGGCAAGGCTATTAGGTTGCAAGGTGGTTAAGTTACCAATAATGTATTTAGGGGTGCCACTACATTGGCAGAAATTAAGTGAATCAGATTGGTTACCTTTAATAGAAAAGTTAGAAAAACGGTTACAATCATGGAAGGGTAAATTAATGTCATTAGGGGGAAAAGTTACTTTGCTAAATGCTGTTGTTTCAGCAATCCCTTTATATTGGTTGTCTCTTTATAAAATGCCTTGTAAGACCAGATATAAAATTGATAGATTAAGAAGAAAGTTTTTGTGGTATGGTGGGAATACGGTTAGGAAAAAACCCTCACTAATTGCTTGGGACAAAATATGCAAAAGCAAGACCCAAGGTGGTTTGGGGGTTCTAGATATTCAACGAATGAATAATTCTCTACTAGCTAAATGGCTCTTTCGGTTTGATGATAATAGAGTAACAGGTACTTGGAAAGACATTATTTCTGAGAAATACTCTCCTACAGGTGATAGACGGTTAAAGTCTACTTTGTGGAATGATATATTAAAAACTAGATCCATAGTTCATGTTAGTTCCTCTTGGCAGCTAGGTAATGGTAATAATGTTAGATTTTGGCAAGATAGATGGTGTGGTGAGTCATTATTTTGTGTGGACTTCCCTAATCTGTTTGAGATAGTGTATGATAGAAATATTGTTGTAGCTATTGCCTTTTCTAATAATAGGTTAAATATTCAATTGTCTCGACAATTAACAGGTACCTATTTGTCGGAATGGGTTGCTTTGGTTAATCGGTTATCTACTATTAGGTTGACTTCTAGTTTGGATCAAATACTATGGAGGTGGACCCAACATAGCAACTTTACTGTTAAGACTTTATATCAATTCTTAGAATTTGGAGGTGTTCCAAATAACTCATTTCAAAGTATTTGGAAGGCTACAATACCTTTGAAGATTAAAATATTTTTATGGTTGGTACGACAAAACAGAGTTCTAACGAAAGACAGGTTGAGTAAGAGGGGGTGGACAGGTGATACTACTTGTGTCTATTGTTCTCATTTGGAATTGGTTGACCATCTTTTTGTCAATTGTAGATTTGCACAAGCAATATGGCAATGGATAGCTCAATATAATCATTTTTACTTTCATGGTGTTACTATCGGGGACCTTTGGGAGTTAGATTATTGTATTCCATTAAAAGACCCAAATATTGTTGAAATTATTCGTGGGGCTGTGTTATGGAATTTGTGGTTAGACAGGAACAGAATTATTTTTAATGGGGGACAGGTACAGGATGTTCATATTATAGGGGCAAAAATTTTTGCTGTTGCTAGATTTTGGGCTTTGCACCAAAAATCAGATCTTACTTCTCAATTGAACTTAATTTTTCCTTGTGATTTGAAGGACCTGATAGGGTCTACACTAGTCGTTTCCATGGTGGACACACAGGATTCAATCCCTATGCTTGGAGCAGAGATCAGTTCCAGTGGTGGGGATGAAAGCTCTTCTGACGATTCTGACTATAGTGGCAGCATTCAGAGCTATGAGATTTCTTAGTTTACAGGGTCCTTTTTGCATAGGTGGGTATATTGGGGATATGATAGTTTTTTAGGGGCTGTTTTGCTTATTTTTTTAGATACTTGTGTGATTTGCAGGTAGTCGTAGGTTTCTATATGTTCTATTATTTTGGTATACTTTGTTTTGTTAGTGTTGTTTCTCAGTTTGTTTGTATGGTGCTTGGTACCACTGGTACCAGTAAATCTGTGTAATGGTTTCTTGCAATGGAAATCAGTGGCATAGTCCACTTCTTTCAAAAAATTTATACAAATTACCAATATTATTTTTAATTATCCGAATTATATTCGTATCTGTATTTGTATCCGTCCGACATTGAATATGTCTTTATATTCATTTAACATCCTATTCGTATCCGTATTTTTAAACTTTACATTTTGTATCCGAAAAATTGTAACGGATAAAAATACGGTTTAACCGTTATCCAATATGTATTCGACTGTTTACACCCTTAGATATTGTTATGCAGAATTATAAAAGGAAGGCAATGTAGAACCTAATGAAGAATTATTAATAATAAATACTAAGTATTATAAGATAAAGAACTTTAAAATGACTTTATAAAATAATATGTATTAGTTAGATCTGTATTATACATAATACATTTATAGTAGAATAATAATAAATGTTAAACGAAATATTTTCAAAATTAATTATTCTATCTTACATGTATATGAAATTATTAATGGATGCATCCTTTACAACTTGAACCTGTACATACTTTTTTGTTGTCTCACACAGGCCCGGCCCGTAGCCTATTGCACTACCACTTTTCACCACAGATAAGTTTTGAGTACAAGCATGTTAATAAATAATAAATATTTATTTGATCAAATGCTCCTCCTCATCCTTTTAATTTGTTTACCCCTGGTTCATTATAGACCAAACTCCTTTTCTGTTTTTACTTTATAGAGCATAGTTCACCAAATCTTTTTAACAAAAGTGGGATGGGGCCCCTTTTTAACATCAATATTACATCTAAGTCATCTAAATTTTCAAATATATCCCTATACTAATACTTATTAATTAAAAATCCACTATTTTGTAATAACACATTATAATAATAATTGCAAATTAATATTTTTACAAAATACTAATTTCAACACTATTGACTCCTTGTGAAGGTTCTAAATAGCGATTATCATGTCATCGCGGTTAAGTTAAACAAAAACTATAGTGAATAGCGTAGCCATAATAAAAACTATCCTACATAGTATTTTTTTTTTATAAAATATATATTATTAAATTTTACTAATTATCAACATTATGTAAAGTTTACATTGCAGTAAGTAACATTAAATTGATGAAGAAATTATAATATTCATATTGAACTAGTATAAAATCCAAATTTCTATTCAAAATACCCCTAGTAATATCGTAAACCATTTTTTTTTTATTCAAAATAAGCTAAGCGTTATGACATAAACTAATTATTTTTTATTTAAAATAATCTAAGCATTGTCATAAATTATTTATAATTTTCAGTTTGGCCCTTAAAATAAAAGCCTATAGCACCGTTATACTGTCGCTATAGCGCGTTATTTAGAACATTGCTCCTGATTAATGCGTATGCATGTTTGAATATCATTATTGTCAAATTTTTTATGTCTAAATTTATGATGCCAGCAATGGAAGTTTTCATTTTATGATACTCATGCAGCTTGTCTATTAGGTACTTATTTCATACTGCACAGAACCACTCAAATTTCATAACACAACCATGTATACGTTCTAAATTAAAGCTTCTAAATATTTTTTCTAGTCACTTTACACATATAACATATCTATAAATTAGATGTAATTAAAAAGCTACAATTGTTTTTTCTTAAGATTAATAGCTTTAAATATCTACTAACAATCTTACTAATAAATTAGGTGTACATTGAAAGCTGTCGTTATGATCCGATGTGTCTGTGTCTTGTACAGCTGACTTTCTCACAGTATTTTGGGATTTTAGAGGAGTTATTAATTCTTAGAACTTTTAGTGAATGAGTACTTTTCGAAAAGCGTACAATGGGTTGGTTGTTGTTTTTATACAGGGATAAATGGTTTTAATGCTCCTAAGCTGAGTAATTGTCATGAGGATTAGCTTTTTAATTTGAATGTTCCACAACTTAATTAATTATGAGAGCAATAGATCATAGATGAGTCCTTAATTAGCTCCAATATCTTAATTGTTTTCTTAATTTAAATATATTCAATTTCGATGCTTTAATGAAATTTTACAATGTTTAATCAGGTGACAATAGAGGCCACTCATTCTTCTCCAGAACAAATAAATACTGAACTCCAAAGTGCAACGGGTTTTGGAGACACGGTTCTGCACCTACTTGTTACTTACGGGCACAACGTGCTCGCTTTGAACGTTTTCCGAAGAAAAAGGTCCTTGTTGAATGCACATAACAAGATGTCAGAAACTCCCCTGCATTGCGCTGCGAACGTCGGAAATGGGGAGTTCATGTGCAAACTCAATGAACTTGATCCTGTTATTGTGAAGGATGCTATGAAAGAAATAGATGAAAATGGAGATACACCCTTTCACGTTGCTACCAAACATGGTCATGTGCATGTCGTCCGGAAGCTCATGTTAGAAGTTGACCGTACTCTGGCATGCATTCCATTTTCAGATGGAATGTTTCCGGTTCATGTATCTGCATCCATGGGCAACATTGAGCTGGTAAAACATTTCATAGAACAGTACCCTAATTGTGCTATATTGTTGGATCCACGTGGAAGAAATCTTTTGCATATTGCTGCGGAAAAGAACCAAACAAATATTTTTACGGGTTTATTTGAAGACACCAATATGCGACAAATGATGGCACGAATGAATGATGCAACGGATAATGAAGGAAATACACCGTTGCACATTGCAGTAATGAAGGGACACAAGTCAATCATGAAAGCTATTTGGGAAAAGAAGATGGTGGGTATCCATGCCGAAAGATGTCGAAACAATGAAGGGTTAACACCATTTCAACTTTCCGCGAGGCAACTGACAACTAATGAGGTATGCTTAAATTAATTAGTTAACTAGCTAGTGTGTTCTTACCAACTATTGAACTACCAAGCACGCAAACTTTTGATCCGAGGCGCGCGACACCAATGCGACTGAATGCTCGTACGTAGTATAGGCAAATTAAGTCTACTTATATATATATACTTTTGATATGAGGCATAAAAGATATAAGCATATGAGGGTATATGAACTGTTAATTCATTTTTTCGTTTTTTCGAACTTGGCCACTCTACTTACATAAGCATATGAGGGTATATGCTTACAAGTCATTTTTTCGTTTTTAAAATTGAAAAAGTCAATATGAACTGTTAGATGTGATATCTATATTGAAATGTGCTTGGAGACCAAATTTTACATTTTTTTGAATTTTTTTTACTATTTATTAAGTCACTTTGAAAATCGTTGATCCAACGGTGGCTTAACAAAACAGTAAAATCAGAAGCCACCGTTAGATCAACAATGTTCAAAGTGGCTTAATAAATAACAAAAAAAATTCAGAAAAATGTAAAATTTGGTCTCCAAGCACATTTCAATATGGAGTTCACATCTAACGGTTCGGATCGATGTTTTGAACTTTGAAAATAAAGATATTGCGTGAAGTAGAAACGCGTTTTACTTTGCAACTTACCATAGCCCATCTCTCTCTCTCTCTCTCTCTATATATATATATATATATTTGTGTGTGTGTGTCTAGATATATACGTGTGTATACATACATACATACATACATACATACATATCTAGAACAAAGTTATGGTGTGATATACTCATCAAAAGGGGTTGGTGAGTACAACTCCAAAAGTCTATCGGGTTGGTTTTAAACGACGAATTTAAACAATTGAAATCCATCTATTTCGTGAGTGATGCATGTATATGCAAAATTTTAAAAGTTTAAAATTCATTTATTATAAGATCAAGTGGCCAAAAGAAATGGACCGTCAGGTATTTTGACGGTAAGGGCATTTTATAAGAAAAAAAAATGTGAGGGAAACTTTAAAATTTTAAATTATATATTTTTGAGGATATTAAAAAAATCGGATATCTATTGCGCAAGTGCAAATTGTTAAATTTTGCAACTATTGACTGTAATAAATAAATTAAAATGTGACATGCTTTTTTAATCATTGTTCATTAGAATGTTGGCACTGGTAAATGAATGCTCTGTTGGTTAATAATATTATAACAGACATTTTTGTTCTCTTACAGAATATTGATGATGATGACATTGAAAAGTTCGCGGAAGTTGAAGGTTATGAGTTTACTCAAGAGTGGTTTGACGTTCTAACGAATCCAGCATCCATAGAGGATAAATTGAACAAAAATGTTATCGGCCCAAAAGATAAATGGGAGTTTACTCAAGTTCTTGGACTGGGCTCCGTACTTATTACAACTGTAACATTTGCTGCCGCTTTCGCAATCCCGGGAGGTTATAACCAAGACAACGGTACACCACTTCTTGGAAAGAGATATATGTTTCAGGCATTTATTTTAGCAAACACCTTGGCATTTATACACGGATTTATAAGCTTAGCGGTGCTTCTTGCGCAATTAGCAAGCTTTTACGCTCGGGTTTCTATTGCAGCAATATCTCTTATAATGGCAGCGGGTAATATGGTTATGGCATTTGGATTGGGAATGTATGTGATGCTTGCTCCAATTTGTCATCCTATCGCTGTTCTAATCCTTGTTATCACTTTGTTTACAGGGTCTCCTTTAGGGATAGTTTGTATTATCGTGATAGGACCAAATATTCTGGATCGTATTATTTATTCTAGGGGGGATCTTACCCCAAAAATTGCTTTCACAATTGCAGGCATTTATAATGGATTATGGATCATTATTTATGTGGCCATTTTCTGCCTGCCCTTAGCGTAGCTCATTTTCCATTTTCCATTTTCTTTATATTGTTTTATTTTATGACATGTTACGGAACATTTGTACTACTTCGTTCAATTAGATTTTCTCATAATTAATGTATTTTTTCTTTTCTTTTTTACTGAATTTTTCCTGTACGGGCCGGGTTTTACAGAAGCTTTTGTTATTTTATATTGGAAAATTAATTAATAGTCTTTCTAGATATCAGTTATCACCAATATGTATGGGCTCCATTCTCATGCTAAAAGCCGGACGTTAACGGTAAAAAATGAAAGTAAAAAATAAACTGTAAAAGACAAAAAAATGAAATTAAGGGAAAAAATGAGCCTTGTTAATTTGCTTATTAGAAAAACATCAGTCCACACTCTCCTCCCCCGAAATTTTTATTAATATCCAAAAAATTATTAAATTTCAGAAACTATTCAGATTTTCGCGTTTTTTTCAAAATCTACTCAAATCGCAAAAAAAATTTGCGGCAATTCAATCTATAACCGCAAAAAAACTTGCGATTTTGGAATTCCAAATCGCAAAAAAAATAATTGCAGTTACAAAAAAAAATTTAAACGCTATAATTTTTTACCGGTTTTGCATTTTCAAAAAAATTTTAGTTAAATAGAAATATTTATAATTTTTTATTGAAATATTAAAAATATTTAATATATTTTCTTAAAAATAAATGGAATACTATATAATTTGATTTATTAGAAAGACTACTACAAATAACCCGGATCAATATTTTTCATGTCGGATTTTTTGCGACTGTAAAAAAATAACTAGTATCGTGCCCGTGCGTTGCGATAGGACCATATTATTATAATTGAATAGAATATGAAAAGATTTTGTTATTGATACTCACACAAAATTAAGAAAAAAAATAGAGATCCAAATAATAAATAACAGTAAAAGAAACAACAATAAATGAAAAAAAGGATCAAATATAACATGAAAAAGTTTTTGAAGTATCATTGCCATTGATCCTCTTCGATGTAGTCCAATATTTCTGAAAATAAATAAATAAAATATGAAAAATAGATTATAATTGTTCAAATTGAAAAATATAATAAAATACTATTTTCAGTTTTGACAAACTAACATAGATTCATGAAAACACACAGCATTAACTTGTTGACAATGCAAGCCGTTGAAACCCAAGATGCTGCTGAATTGCCTGAAAATCCAATACATGATAGACTCCTTTATAGAATAATTAAGAAATAGTATAGACAGAAACACTTTCATCAAGTTAAATGTTCAAAGGGGACATGAACCAACGTAGGATGATATTGAGAAAGTAAAGAAAAATAAATTTATTGAACAAGCACCAGTTCAAGACAACAAAATAGAAAATTCCTGCCATGTGAAAAGAACCTCCAAAAAAGAGTAAGAAGCACATACAACAATAGTATTCAAATAAACAATGCCAAAAGCAAGCATCACAAAATTATAAATAAATAAGTAAAACAAAAAAAAAAGGTTATTATACTTATGGTTTGGTTAATAGCAGTACCTGGAAAATACTGGCAGACTACCAACATTAATATTATCTAAATTAGTTTCATTTTCTTGAAATGTGTACATGTAGAAACAGGCTAAAGTTAAATCATAAACAATACATTTCTCTTCTATTTCGCTAACCCTGTATCAAAATTAATTTACCCAATTTATTAATATTAATGTCTCAGATGAAGGTACCAACACCTGAAACTAATTTACCCAACATTAACCTGTATCTAAACTAATTTACCCAATTTTCAATCTATCGAGTAACATATAAAGCAGATACAGGTACCAACATTAATCCTCAAATTAATGAACATATCTCAAATCTAAAATCTAAGCAAACAAAAACTCTAAAAAATTCGCAAGAAAATTAATCCTCAAAGGAGATATAAAATATGAAAGCAGCGAGCTTTTATACCTAAACAAGTCGCAGTGAGGTGCTTGTTACCGCTTTTAGAGAAGTTATTTGCATCATCTCTTAGATTTCATATGTAGGAAGCAGCACCTACAAAAGAAAAAAAAATTGTTCTTATTTTTTCTGAGAGACAATGGGCTTCAGTTCAGAGTACATTACAGATGTAGAATGTATAAGATTTTATTCAGCTTTTTAACCTCTGACTGATATTACATGATAATAGAAAAAAAAAAATTCACTAAATGAATTATAGATCATTGATCTAGATAGAATATTTTTACTAAATAATTTAATAATCAATGCTCTGTCCCTAATAAATGCGAAAAATCTAAGTAATGTATGTTTTAGTAAATGTGAAAGTTAGAAGATCCAATTATTTGATATATGCAATGGTGTGAAGGCAACTTTGTAGATATCACAGCCGAAATATGATGGTACTGTGACAGTCTTTACAAGTTCAACTTGCAAACGGTAGCATTGTAATTGTAATCCAAGAATAAGTGTTGAACAACAAAAGGACTGCTGGTAGACTGAAAGTAAATACCATAATTCGGAAATGGATTGCCAACTATTTGAAACTGAAACTGCTATGAAAATGAAATCCAATGGAATTCAATGAGTCGTACCACCACTGGTCCAACATGGATATCCAACCAAACCTAAAGGTAGACTTATTTCAACATAAGAAATGCGCAACAAATGTGCTCCTCAGCTTAGTATCTGTGGAGGTCTTTTTTAACCAATTGTAGCCCTATAATTTCCCTTTACTTTAAAGTAATTGTGATAATATGAGTAAACAAATGAGGGGAGAAACTGGGATGGAAAAATGAGATTTGGGGGAAAATGAGCCAACCATGACTTATGCTGATTGGAAGTCATTGTCTTTGTGAAAAAATGAATTGGGTGTCGGAATTGTTGGATTTTGAAGGAATCATACCAGAAAGAAGTACCGTAGCTCGAAGAAGCGGAAAGGACCGATGACAGTGAAAAGCAAATGACATTGGCAGAACACAAAGATGAAAGCAAAAGAAAACAGAAAAACAGTGAGTACCTATTCTCAATCTCGGGTTATAATCATTCTGATATTTACATTTGATTGCCCTATCCACACACACGGTACCATGAGAAAAGTACCTTGCAAATTGATCTTTCTCAAAAAAAGGAAAAAAAAAAAACCTTCCAAATCAAGGAAAACACTTCAGATAATTCCAATTTCCATCATTACAATATTGCCCCCAACTCCAATATGTAACAAACTGGTACCTATCATGAACTACAAACAATAGACTACCTTGAGCTGTATAAAATGACAAGCAGTCAGCTTGCAAAGCACAAAGTACTGGTTCTGAGATAGAATCCATGCGGCACCACCGTACCTGATAAATCAGAGTGCCATTATCTTCCAAACTGACACAAAGTAAACCATTATAATTGTTATAATCTAAGGCGATTACATAATTAAATGGAACCTGCCATAAGAACTGCACTTTCAGCTGTATACCTTTTGTAAATCCGAGTACCCATGCTCCATATTATCCTGCCAAGAGTAAAAATAATTAATAAGATTGCTTGAGTAGATACACTGACACTCACACCTAATAAATGAATTATGCTAGTCTTAATACAGAAGGCCTTGTCTTCTGACAATACAACTACAGATCAGACAAGCAGCATTACATCAATTTCGTTTCAAGAGACGCTGACAATACAACTACATAACTCTGTATTGGATTTTTGTTTGAATTTTAATTGTAATCAAGGATAAATTGGCGCATAACTGAAAATCACAGAGACAATGTTAACCAACTAACTCTTCTTGAATAAACATATACACGTAAATATCTGACCTGGATGCTTGTCACTATCCTTCGAAGCCGAAGATCGATACTTTGATGCTTCCCTAATCCATTTCTTTGCTTGTCATAAGAATGGAATTTATCAAGCACTGTTCAGATGAAAAGTTACATCCAAGGACAATATAGATCAGATAAAATATATAGAGATCTGACATCCTACTTCATATTCTCAGTATAGACTTCACAGTATATTGGTTCCAGTAAGATGCACATATAGAACGCACTCTATATTCACTTGAATTAAGCTAAGAAAACATACAACTAAGAATGTTCCGATATACAAAGAAATTTCGAGATATATTTACCATCTGGAAAAGTAGCAGTAATCATAAAATTGAGGATTCATGAAAACACCTTCTGGGGTTATGAAAACATATTACCCTTCCAATTACCCATAAAGATAAAATAGAAAGGAATTATACTAAACATTAATCAAAGATCTGGGGTTATGGCATTTCCAAATATACAATAGACGCAAGGACCAAATAGAAAAAAAGGTCATCCCAGACAAAATCATTTCAAAGAGAACCCCTTTAATTATCGAGAAAAATAACAAATAAAAAAAAATCTATGATACTTACCGAAGGAGAAGGAGATCTGTTCGACCTTCCAAGCAACGACTGATTCATCGTTGTGGCCCCACCATCGGTACTGGCCATCTCCTTCGCACCAGGCGACGCCGCCATCATTATCGAAAAATTTCTCTACCTTCCGGTGGCGTTACCTCGCACAATCGTTGGCGCGGGGACCGAAATCTTTTGGGAGGCCATAACCTGAGCAAGGCACATGGCAGCAGGCGAGGCGAGAGGGTTTAGTTTTCCGAAGAAGAAGGGATCATCGGGGAGGGTTTAATTTTTTTCCAGCGAAAAATTTGATTTCATCTGCACGAATTTTGATTTATATTCGACGGTGCAGAATAAAAATATATGTGATAATACGTGTGGTATTACGTGTGGCGGGTATAATTTTCACTAAATTTAGAAGATAGATTATTTGTTTGGAGAGTTCAGATTCAATCCGAATTTAGATGAATCAATCCCAGCCGTTGCAATTTCAGGACAACCAATTTAATTTAAGATGCATAATATAGAGGAGATATATTTCTTTATGTGTTATTGAAAAAAATAAAATTACTTCGATTATGAGTTATTGATTGCGGTTTAAAAGTCACTTTTAAGTAAATACATAAATATTGTCAGCTTTTTAGTACATTTAATTTCTAAAAAGTTGTATTTATTTAAAAATAAAATAAAATATTTAAGTTATTTAATGATTGTTATTCAAAAAAAATTCTCAAAATAGATATAACTTTTTTGTGTGTATCCTGTGTGAGCTAGCTGAGGCTGTGTGCTTTCATCTTTTATATTGAGGGCACATTAGTTTTATACATTTGTACTTGTAATTTTTTAATGGGCCGCTTTGAAAGGCTTGAATTTTGTTACATGAAGAAAGTATTGGACTTGGAACAAAAAATTCTGAGGCCCAAAGAGACATTTTGAAAGGGCACCAAAAGGACCATCAAACCCCAGGCAAAAAGGTTAAATGTATCAAAATTCAAGCCTCTTCCCAGCAAATCAATGACAGTTGGGACCCACATTTCTTTTATTTCAAAGGTCTCTTCTGTGACCAGTGATTAAAAAACTAGAACTGTAGTTGATATTTGGATCCCCAATATAAAAAAAAGTCAACGGCGTCTTTAAATTTATATAAATTTATTTCTTTTTCACACGTCATGCAATTCAGATAATTAATTCTCTTATATTTTATAGAGAATTTAGAGCAGGTCAATTTTACAGATGAATCATTCAACACAAAAGATAATTATAAAGCCTGGCGGAGATAGACTTATTGATGTCTCTCTCTCAAGTAACAACAAAAACAAGTCACTCTCGAACCAGTTAAGCAAATATCAAATTAAAATGCCAATGTTGGTCTGCACTCGAGTCTGACTCAAAATGCAAATGCTATTAGTTCTCTACATTGTTATCAATGTTTTTTTTAGCAAAAACAAAATAAAGATTAAGCTATTCAACTATAAAAAATTCATTCGAATTTTTATTACAGCTAAACTGCTAAAGGTAGAGAAGAAAATTTTTAATGGGTTATCCGAGATTAAGCCATACAGCTAGGAGCGGATCCAGAATTTTCGTTAGGGAGGAGCAAGAAAATAATAAATCAGATTTGAATAGTTAATCAGATTCAAACCCATTAGTTAATCAGATACTAGATAAAAACAATGTTCTAATTTCCAATTTTCAACATATGACTTCTAATTTTCAATACTTTAACTTCTAAACATAATTACCAATTAGAATTCAGAAAATTTATCATAATTGTAATCCTAAATTTAACATTAATTACAAACAAAGTCCAGAGAGGAGCAAATAAAATTCCAAAGGGGGACAAAATCGATCCGAACCCATAAATTCATATAAAATTTCAAAATCCAGAAAGAGGCAATTGACCCCCTAGACTAGGCTAGGTCCGCCCCTGCATACAACGAAATCACATCCTCTCCAATACTTGATAAGGGAATCTTTTACAATTACTAGATCTGGACCATTCTTTTTAACTTGGCACGAATCTCAAAGCCCAAAAATACTCTCCTATGGTGACCCGAATCCCAAATCGATTGAGATTTAATCTCAAACTATAAAGTGAGGATAATTCTCTACAGTACCTGAGAGGATACGGATTCACATATAACAGCCAGACTATATTTACAAAGCCAACTTATTATTTTGTATCATCTCCTATAAAGGACCACAGCTCTCATTGCCTACTTCGAAACCTACAATACATTAATTATATCAAAAAATAAAGAAAAAGAAACAACAACTGCAGCAACTGTAGTTGAGCTATGAAAAAATCCACCAACTAGAATACACATCTCCTTAGTTGTGATGAAGTAGCTGTGAAGCATCTTAATTAGCAAGGGTCAAACCAAGGGTCAAAAGAGTTCAAGACCGAAGTAGAAATTCTGAGTAATCTGAGGCACCCGAATCTAGTTGAGCTCTTCGGTTGGTGTGAAGAAAATGGCAAACTCCTATTGGTATACAAGTATATGCCAAATGGAAGTCTTAATTCACTACTCTATGACCGACACCGCTTGTTGTTGTGGCCCAAAAGATATGAGATAGTCATTAACCTTGCCAATGCACTGTGCTATCTACATGTTGAGAATGAACACAACAATTAAGAATGTTGTTCATAGAGATATCAAGCCCGATAATGTTCTTTTAGATTCCTCTTTGAATGCTAAACTAAGTGACTTTGGACTGGCCAGGCTTGTGGATCACGGCCTCAGCGCAAACACAACAAATGCGTGTGGGTCCTGGGGATATGTGGCCCCAGAATTATTCAACGATGACGGAAGAAGCAAACCAAGCACACAATCTGATATCTACAGCTTTGGAGTTGTCCTCCTTGAAATAGCATGTGGAAGAAGACCGGTTGATCTAGACTTGGTACGGTTTGTTTGGGAGCATTACGGGAGGAATGAACTCCTTGACGCTGCTGATGAAAGGCTAAGAAGTGAGTATAATGCAAAGGAAATTGAACGCGTAATGTTTGTGGGGCTCTGGTGTTCTCATCCGGTCGCGTCTGAACGGCCAACCATCGGAGCAAGGAGAACTCTAATGTTTGAGGATTGTGATTTGCCGGTTCTTCCTCGAAGCAAGCCCATTTATCCTCCTTTGCTTTCTGGACAAACTTTTGCCGGGAGCTCAACAACAAACCTATCCAACTCTACCGAGATATCCATGTTGTCATCTGAGGAAGTGGTTCGTGTGTAACTAATTAGATATATTTAGCTAAGAGAGTTTTATAAATTTAAGTGATTGCAACTAATTAATAGTATAGTGTGCAACCTTATCTATTTTATATATATATATATATCGTGCTCTAAACGTGTTTCTACATATTCATTTGTATTTGTATTTTGAATAAGGAAGAAGATCGAGGACAAATGGTATTTGAATTTCTGTTTTGTATATTATTGATAAAAGGATATTACAGCCTATTAATAGGCGAATTACATTGCTGGAAATTAAAATGGTAACATGAGCTGTATATTAAACAATTTCCTAGCAGAGACCGTTTATTCATAGAAGGAGAATCATCTCTGGATTGATTATCTGATTCAGTATCGGATGGAGATCTCCAGTGATATGGTTATTATGTTCGATGGAACTATCGAATAGCAATTAATATATGTTGTTATCGCATGTAGGAATTGTAAGCTTTTATTACAGAGTATGGTTAATATAACATCAGTGTCATTTCAGTCTATATAACACTAATTCCAAAATCTATCAAATCGAGTTTAAATGGTGAATCCAATCCGTTCAAACCAATTTACTTTATGAGTAATGCGTTTACATGCAAATTTCGCGTTATTTTAGTATCAAATCAAGCGGCAAAAAAATTGAAAAATGAATGTATTAAAATTAACTTAAAAACTCACACATTTGACCGCTTGATTTGATATCAAATAAACTCAAAAGCTTATCAATTTTACATGTAAACGGACAACTAATGAAGTAGATCGGTTTGAACGGTTTGGATTCACCATTTGAACTCGATTTAAAAACAGCGATTTTGAAACCATCTTAATAAATAGCAAAAAAATTCCAAAAAATGTAAAATTTGGTCTCCAAGCACATTTCAATATGGATTAAACAATGAACGGTTAGGATCGACCGTTTGGATTTTGAAAACTTGAATATTGAGCCGTAGCACGGGAGGCCACTATGCTATCCATAGCACCCCAGCCTAACTATATATATATATATATATAATTACAAGTTCGAATGTATGTGCTGGGTGTACCGGGGCCTTTTTTATGGAGAAATATATGTATAATTAACCATTGACTGGGTTGTACAATTATTGTATGAACATTTAATTAATTTAAATGTTGTAAGATTTTAATTTTGTTATGTGGTGATCAACTGATGATCATTGTGATATATATATTTTAGTTTGGGCTATAGGATTTGATCTGTTTGGTTTGGTTATGTTTTTGGTTAAAAAAAAATGCAGGGAAGCTTTATTCTATGCTATTATAGACAGCGTTTATGCCAAAAATTCAAAGGAATTTGATTTCATAAAATAATTTTTGTTTGATGCTACTCATAAAAAGATCGAGAGAGACCCCAACAATAATACATACATTGGACTTGAGACAATGTTAATTGTTAGGTACATTTAAGATTCGAGTTGAATTTTATATTGCATGTTAAAAATTTCAATCTTTCAAAAACTCAAAGCTCAACAAGGCCCATATCTGTTATTAAATTTTCATTTTGATTTATCTTTTAAATTTCACGTCTCAAAGGCCCATCTCAAAAGGCCCATATATGTTGTTAAATCACCACAGCTCGAAACCCCAAACAGGCCCCAATTATTTGCATGTGATTCCTTCTGACAAGGGCCAACTGGCTACAAAAAATTATAGAATATGCCTTAAAAAATGTTAATTTCATGATTTAATCCCTCAAACTTGTATCACGATATACAATACATCAAAATGCATTGGTACCTACTGGTACTAGTGTCAGAATCGATTTACCACTTTAACAGATGTGATATGACATTGGTAGAAACAGCAAAGAGGAATGAAATGGGTGACAACAAGGTTCTAAATAGCGTTTATCGCATCATAGCGGGAAGTCTACAAAAAAGCTATAGCGAAGAGCGACGCTATAGCAAAAGCTATGCTACATAGCGTTTTTTTATTTTTATAAAAATTATATCATATATTTGAATATCAACATTATATAAGCCTCATAGAATAATAAATAGCATTAACTTGATTAAAAAATTATAATATTCATATTGAACCAATACAAAGTTCAAATTGCGACTCAAAATATCCATAGTAATACTAATATCATAAACTATTGATTTTTTTTTATTCAAAATATATTCATCATCATGACATAATCTATCTTTTTTCTATTTAAATTTCAAAATAACCTAAACATCATGGCATAATTAACTATCTTAATCTATTCAAAATATTCAAACTACCATATAGTAAGTATCATTTTGTTACTTCAAGAAATATCTTAATATATTCAATCTGAGCCTTTATTTAAAGCACATATAAATTGAAAAAAAAAACTCATGTTGCATAGCGCGCTGTAGCTTTCTTATTTGATTTTGTTTGATGGATCTCTCATTTAATAATTAATAATTAGTTTAATATAAAGCTTAGAACATCAATTGCAAAAAAAAAAAATCACGGTTAAAATCCAATCTAAGCCTTTATTTAAAGCCCATATAAATTGAAAAGAAAAAAAAAAAACAGCTCATGTTGCATAGCACACTGTAGCTTCCTTATTTGATTTCGTTTGATGGATCTCTCATTTAATAATTAATAGTTTAATATAAAGCTTAGTACATCAATTGCAAAAAAAAATCACAGTTAAAATCCAATCTGAGCCTTTATTTAAAGGCCATATAAATTGAAAAGAAAAAAAAAACAGCTCATGTTGCATAGCGTGCTGTAGCTTCCTTATTTGATTTCATTTGATGAATTTCTCATTTAATAATTAATAATTTAATATAAAGCTTAATACTTCAATTGAAAAAAAAATCACGGTTAAAATCCAATCTGAGTCTTTATTTAATGCCCATATAAATTGAAAAGGAAAAAAAAAAACAGCTCACATTGCATAGCGGGCGCTATTTGCACTACACGCTATGCGCTATAGCGGACCGCTATTACCGCTATAGCGTCTGTAGCTCAAATAGCGTGTTTTGATGTCATAGCTTACCGTTTAGAGTCTAAAAATGCTATGGCGCTACTATAGCGCGCTATTTAGAACACTGGGTGAGAACAACAAATCAATTCAATTCGACGTTAATATCATCAACAAAAATGGATTGAAAACATTGTCAAGCTTCACATTTATTTCAAAAAGAAATTAACTATTTTACAGATTTAATTAAATTCAAAGGTTCTGATATATATGCATTCAAACACAGATAAATACTTTATTTACACATGAAAAGTAGGAAAAAGATATGAAGTAAAGTATTATTATCAATTTTATAATTTATATTGAAAAATAGAAATTGTTAGAAATTGTAAAGCATTTTAAAACAGGATTAATTAATTAAGGATGCATTTATAGCTGCACAAATTAATTAATTGTCACGAATTATATAAGAGATGATTGTTAAAATTAATTAATTTGAATAAGATTTGAACAGAACTAGTTTGATTTGTTTTAAAATGAACTAATTTTCAATCAAATTAATCACAAATATTTTCCTAATCAAACTCAAATCGAATGACGAACTACGAACTTTTTGTGCAGCCCTACCTTAGACCGACTAGAAGGAACTTTCTAAAATTCTAAAATTTTCATTTTGTTACTCTACAAATTAATTAGAATGTAGTGAGGGAAAAACAAAACCAATCAATAAGAGAGTGAAAATAATACAACCTTAATTTGTATATTTCGTTTATTTTCATTAATTGCCTCCTACTCTCTTTTTTCCCCTCATGCATGTGAACCAAAAAAATTGTTAGAATTGCACGGGTATAAGGTGTCGTTCTTATCAATATATATTTCTTCTGATTACATGTATCAATTTTATAAATTGGAAGTCTTTTTTTTATGAATCTTGACAGTTGCTGTTAGTCTTGTTTATAATTAATTGATTGAAAGTCTTTCATTAATAAATGACGCACTGGTAAAAATGGTCAATATTATTGGGTAAAACCTCCTCTTCTGTCTCTTCATTTTGTAATTAATGCTATTTCAGGAATATTGTAATGGTTTAATTTGCAATTAACTCAGAATTAATTTTTAATTTAAATTTGACAGTTGTAATGAAGATGCTCTAATTAGGTGGGTAGCGTGATTTAAGGTGGTAACAGTAAAAAAAATAGATCAATTTAACCGTTGGTTTGAGTCGTATGGAGATGCCGCGTGAAACCATCTCTGCTTTATTTAAACGAACCTCAACTCACCTCCTCTAGCAATTGTATGTAGCAACCATTGTTGGATCAATTCAACGAAGATAAACAAAGAAAGAAAAAAAGAACCATCAATGGCTTTCTCAAACCAAATTATGGCTTTGGCTCTTGTTTTATCCCTCGTTGTAATTGCACTTCCTTCAGCTCTAGGTTTGTATCTAATATAATTCTTTATTTATTAATTAATTTACCATCTTGATCTTGATTCTGAATAATACAAGATGATTAGCAATAAAATTAGTTCAATTGTTTGTATCCTCTTTATGAGTTAGTGTTAATAGAATATGATATATATATATATATATTTCAGAGAAATAGCTTAGCTTTAATTATATATATATGTACACTCTCCGTATCTTTATATATGTTGTTGCTCTAATTAATTAACCGTATGTATATTATGTATATATATGCATATATATGCAGATGCAGCTGAGGTTATATGTGAGAACCTTCCTATAAACCAGTGCGCATTTGCTGTGTCATCGACAAATAAGAGGTGTTTTTATAGAGAGCATGCGGTAAAAAGGAGGCACAATGTACCAGTGCAAGACATCTGATGTGGAAATACCTTATAATTTTTATATCTCTAACCATATCGAAACGGATGCTTGTGTGCACACTTGCGGTCTTGAGAGTGACACTATCGGTATCATGTCACATAAATCGTTACTGGTATCTCGCATTCTAAAAAAACTCTGCTCAAAGTCATGCATGAATAATTGCAGAAACCTCATCAGAATTGTATTGGAAAACAATGAACCACCTATCTTCACACCTTGTTAGGTGTTGCATGCCTGGCTTCTTTCCTTTCAAAATTTTCCTTTTTTGAAGATTTAATTTAATACTCTTTTGTTCTGTCCATGATGGCATTTTCAATTATGGAAAGACACACTTGTACACGAATGATATTATTATTATTATTATTATTATTATTATTGTTATTATTTGTTGTAAGCAATTAATCTTATGTACTTTTTGACTAATTTATACATGCAAACCAACTATTAATCTGTAATAGGACACTCACCATCTTTAACAAGTATAAAAATAAAATAAAAATGTAGACTGTTGAATGGAGTCTACCCCAGTTAAATGTAAACTGTTGAATAAAAATAAAATAAAATAAAATATAAATGTAGATTGTTGAATGGAATCTATATACCCCGGTTAAATATAATGGTTGTTGTGAACCTTTTGGTGTTTTTCTTGACCACAATCAACTTGAACAGTTTTAGTAAATTTATCGATTCCTTCTTACGCCCAGTTATGCCAGTTGATCTTTTCATGGCAGCAGTAGAAGGCAAGAGCCGTGTATTAACACGACGTCTCGGACTACAGCCTGAAGAACCAACGGATCAAATTCAGGTATTATTTCTCATACTATTTCTTGTTATATAGTGTCTGTATTCTGTAACACTACTTAGGACCATTATTGTTAGGGAGGCGCTATTTTGAGAGCTCAAAATACAATATTGAGGGCTCTGAAATTTTTTTTTTTTCTTTATATCAGTTTTGCCCTTGATTAAGACTTTACATATATGCTAAGATCTGTGGATAATTAATGTATTGCAAATTAAGAAATTTTTTAAAATCCTAATTTTTGTAATAAATGAGATACGTCCTTTTTCAAATTTATAATTTTACAAGTACAAGTTACATATGTATCCAAGAATTTATGCTGATATAAAAATTATTATAATAAATACATTTAAGTCGTTAGAATTTATGCTAATTTTTGTCATAAATGAGATACGTCCTTATTTATAAATTTTTTTTGACTAATAAATTTTCAAGTTCATATTTTTGTTGACGTTGTTGATTAACATAATAAATTTACTAAAACTTTAATAGTTTTCATTCACTCACTTTATTAGTTCTATATATTTTTTTATTAAGTTGAATAGTTATTTTTCAATTAACTTATGTTAATACAAGTATTATTGATATATATAATTTTCAGGATTCTTATTATCTAACGGTCTAAGGTTAAAGTTTTGGTCAAAAATCTAATCCAACAAACCTTGTATTTACATACACTATGGGATACACATAATTTGTTAGTATTTTTTACAAACTTATTTTCATTGCTTTTGTTCATGTTTAAGATATTAATGATAATTAAAATTTACATGTAACATTCAACAGCACATAATAATATATTTTGTAATAGTATTTACTTTTGTTCGTTCGTTTTTTTGTGTCATGCGATGATTTTTATATTTAAACATATTGTCCAATGATGATATGACAACTTTACATAAAAAATATTATATCATACAAGAGTATAATATTTAAGTTCATTTAAGATTGACGGTTGAGATAATTGGCAAACTACTGAATAAGTATAATGATATTAGCTTGTGACATCACCCGAGTACGTAGAAGTAACACAATATAATTCCCAAGAGAATAAGGTACACAATATGATTCTATAAAAGTAAATAATGTCATTGTTCTAAATTAAAACGTTAAATTATTTCCTTAATTTTAAGACATAATCTTATTTCAGTTTTTTAAAAAATGTATTAAATAAGAGAAAAATTGACATAAAGAGAAAAGAAGTTATCTGAGTTCTGAAAGTTGTAAATTAAGATGGCTATCTTAATTGTACTAGACAAAGATACGAGTTAACTTTGGGTTGCCTATCTTAATTGTACTAGACAAAGATAAATATTTTTTATATAAAAGCAACAAGGAATACATAATGTCAACAAGTTGATCAATCTTTACTGAGATTAGTGTATGGAAAAATTTGAACGGTTAGAATTGGAGATTGAAATAACAGGTTCCTGTTGAGAATAGCAGCAAATTTATTTCCGTCAACTGGTACATATAATGATATAAATTTGGAAAATTTTCGAAATCATTATCATCAGAGATGTAAACAGACCAGATAATTCTATTTTCTAATGGATATGAATGTGGATACGTACAGTTTTAAATATTGAACCGGATACGTAGCCGATACTTTGTTTAGGCGGATCATCCGAATCGGTAAAATTAATTTGACCCGCTTCTAGCATACTTTATGACTTCAGCCGGCGAAATCAAATTTCACAATTCTAAAGTTCTAAAGACTTCGGATACGTATCCGATACACACACACTTCTTTGTTTCACGAGGAGGGATTCAATTACACCCTTTTTTAGTGACGTCAGATTACACTCTATATTTTTAAAATCTAAATAGTTGATCTAAATCATTCAACATGATGGATATGTTAAAATGTACTTGCACATCAAACTATATATATTTTTTGAATTATTTATTTATTTATTAAGATGAGTACAAAAATTCAATGGTTTGAAAACAACAATTTTGTAAAATATTTAATAAATAGTAAAAAAAATTCAAAAAAAAATTCAAAAATTTGATCTACAAGCACATTTTAATATACCCATCATGTTGAACGGTTTAGATCGACGGTTTGAAATTCGAAAACTTTGAAAATTAAGAGTGTAATTTGATGTCACACAAAAAAAGTAATTATCGACTAGAAGTATCCAGAATTCTAGCGATCCTTTTTGTTTTTTTTTTCATAATATTTCAAAGAACAAGATATTATCGATAATTGCTTCAGATCTAACTTTCTTCAATGAATTACATTATTTATACGAATTACATTTTTATTTTCAGAAAACATTTTAAATTATCAATATTGTTTTTAATTGTCCGAATATATTTGTATCCGTACGACATCTAATATGTATTCATATTCGTTTAACATCCAATTCGTATCCGTATTCAAAAAATTATAATAGATAAAGATACGATTTAATAATTATCCAGTCTGTATCCGACTGTTTACACCCTTAAATATTGTTGTCCAGAACTATAAAAAGAAGACAATGAAGAGCCCAATGAAGAATTATTAATAATAAATATTAAGTATTCTAAGATAAAGAACTTTAATATGACTTCATAAAATAATATGTATTAGATTTGTATTATATACATATACATTTATAGTAGAATAATAATAAATGTTAAACGAAATATTTTCAAAATTATTATATCTTTCCTGCATACATACATGTATATGAAATTATTAATGGATGCATCCTTTACAACTTGAACCAGTAAATACTTTTTTGTACAGTCTCACACAGGCCCGGCCCGTAGCCAATTGCATTACCACTTTTTACCACAGATAAGTTTTGAGTACAAGCATGTTAATAAATAATAAATATTTATTTTATCAAATGCTCATTCTTATCCTTTTTGTTTACCCCTGGTTCATTATAGACCAAACACCTTTTCTGTTAAAGTGGGATGTGGCCGGTGGTCCCTTTTACTTTATGGAGCACAGTTCATTTTTGACATCAATATTACATCTAAGTCATCTAAATTTTCAAATATATCCCTATACTAATACTTATTAATTAAAAATCCACTATTTTGTAATAACACATTATAATAATAATTGAAAATTAATAATTTTACAATATAATAATTTCAACACGATTGACTCCTTACCAAGGTTCTAAATAGCGATTATTGCGTCATCGCAGTTAGGTTAAACAAAAAAAGAAAACTATCATGAATAATATCATAAAGTCTCATAGAGTAGTAAGTAACATTATATAAAGTCTCATAGAGTAGTAAGTAACTATCATGCTTAGCTATCCCACATAGTATTTTTTTACAAAATATATATTATTATATTCTACTAATTATCAACATTATATAAAGTCTCATAGAGTAGTAAGTAACACTAATTAAGAAATTATAATATTCATACTAAACTAGTGCAAAATTCAATTTTCTATTCAAAATACCCCTAATAATATCATAAATCATTTTTTATTTTTATTTTTATTCAAAATAAGCTAAGCATCATGACATAAACTAATTATTTTTTATTTAAAATAATCTAAGCATCATGTCCTAAATTATTTATAATTTTCAATTTGGGCCTTCGAATAAAAGCCTATGTAGCATAGTGTGTGCTAAGCTATAACCAATGTTATCAGAACCGGACCAGACATCGACCCGATAGAGCTCTGGGTCAATGGTTCATTGGTCGGACCGGTGGGTCAACCGGTTCAACTGCTGGTTTTTTCATAAGAGATAACCATTGTTGTGTTTTTCATAGGCAAACAATCTGGGATTTACATTACAAACATGATAATTTTGACTATTGCTTCCATGTGTAATAAAACAACTAGTGCAATTTGTTAAAGAAAAATTACTTTTCCCTGGTGTAATAAAAACACCAAGTGAAACAGCTTAGAACCTGCACAATTGAAAAAAATTACTTTTCCCTAATGCAATAAATATACAGTGTGAAAGAGCTTGAAATCTACACTTTTTTTTTTTCTTTTATTTTGAAAAAAAGCCCTTATGGAACTTGTCATTTAAATGAAATACAAGATTACATGTCTATTTAACAGAAAACATAAATGAAAACCTAGTGTTAGTGCTGTAAAAGTACAAACTACCTTGTTGGTAAGAAAGCCCCAATACATTGAAAGTAAATACCAGAAAACACTAAAAACCTAAGATCATAAAAGCTTAAACCTTGTGTTGAAGCGCCATTTACTGGTTAAAAAATCCTAATGCATGAAAACAGAAAACTAATTAAATTGCTAAGTACCAGCTACATGAATTATGACCTCAAATCATCATGTTTGAGTTGAGCCTAATTCACCTTGGTTTTTCCGACAATTGTGCTCTCTAACCACAAATCAATTATGATCAAAATGCTCTTTAGTTTAGGCATTTCACCAAACACCTTATATGCTTGGACCTATTCAAAAAATTAACTCAAAACTTTCATGAAATTGCTTAAAGTACTTGATGATGATGCATGGATCTATTCTCAAGACTTCCATCTTGAAAACGAGATTTGAACTAGTCTTGAGATTAGTTCAAGTCTGAAATGAGAGAGCCACAATAGAGAGGAGGTTGAAGTAGGAGATTTCAAACAAACTACTACTGGAGGAGATTGGAGTCATTACTACTTAACAAAAGCAACAAATCGTAGGAGAATGAGATTTGAGAAAGGAGACGGAGATATATTTGAGAAACGAATCTGTTTTGAACCGGGGTTTTTGTCGGTTTGATTCAACATTTTTTAAATAAAAACCGACTGGTTGAACCGGATTTGAACGGTTCAGTAACTTAGACGATCCATCATAAGAATTGAACCAGATAGAGGTCCGGTTCCGGTTTTTTCCGGTCGAACCAACCGGTCCGGTCCGGTTTTGATAACACTGGCTATAACAGACCGCTATAACGGTCGTAGTTGAAATAGTGCACTTTTATCCCATAGCTTAACGTTTAAGGTCTGAAAACGCTATAGCACCGTTATAGTGTCGTTGTAGCACGCTATTTAGAACACTGCTCCTTACTAATGCGTATGCATGTTCAAATATCATTATTGTCAAATTTGTTATGTCTAAATTTATGATGCCAGCAATGGAAGTTTTCATTTTATGACACTCATGCAGTTTGTCTATTAGGTATTTTTCATCTTGCACAGAAACACTCAAATTTCATAACACAACCTTGTATACGTTCTAAATTAAAGCTTCTAAATATTTTTTCTAGTCACTTTACACATATAACATATCTATATATATAAATTAGATGTAATTAAAAAGCAACAATTGTTTTTTCTTAAGATTAATAGCTTTAAATATCTACTAACAATCTTACTAATAAATTAGGTGTACATTGAAAGCTGTCGTTATGACCCGATGTGTCTGTGTCTTGTACAGCTGACTTTCTCACAGTATTTTGGGATTTTAGAGGAGTTATTCTTAGAACTTTTGGTGAATGAGTACTTTTCGAAAATCGTACAATGGGTTGGTTGTTGTTTTTATACAGGGATAAATGGTTTTAATGCTATATCCTAAGCTGAGTAATTGTCATGAGGATTAGCTTTTTAATTTGAATGTTCCCCAACTTAATTAATTATGAGAGCAATAGATCATAGATGAGTCCTCAATTAGCTCCACTATCTTGTTTTCTCAATCGAAGAAGACGTTATATTTTAAATATGTTCAATTTCGATGCTTTAATGAAATTTTACAATGTTTTTTAATCAGGTGACAGTAGAGGCCACTCATTTTTCTCCCGAACAAATAAAGACTGAACTCAAAAGTGCAACGGGTTTTGGAGACACGCTTCTGCACCTACTTGTTACTTACGGGCACAACGTGCTCGCTTTGAAGCTTTTCCAAAGAGATAGGTCCTTGTTGAATGCACATAACAAGATGTCAGAAACTCCCCTGCACAGTGCTGCGAAGGTCGGAAATGGGGAGTTCATGTGCAAACTCATTGAACTTGATCCTGTTATTGTGAAGGATACTATCAAAGAAATAGATGAAAATGGAGATGCACCCTTTCACGTTGCAGCCAAACTTGGTCATGTGCATGTCATCCGGAAGCTCATGGAGTGGGATCCAAAAATAGCACACAGGGTCAACACTCCAAAAATAGCACACAGGGTCGACACTCCAAAAATTCTATGCCCATTATACATAGCTATAATGAAGAATCATACAAGGTTGGTAAAAGAAATGTTAGAAGTTGACCCTACTCTGACATACATTCCATTTTCAGATGGAATGTTTCCGGTTCATGTGTCTGCATCCATGGGCAACATTGAGCTGGTAAAACATTTCATAGAACAGTACCCTAAATGTGCTAAATTGTTGGATCCACGTGGAAGAAATCTTTTGCATATTGCTGCCGAAAAGAACCAACCAAAATTTTTTAAGGATTTATTTAAAGACACCAATATGAGACAAATTATAGCAGCAATGAATAATGCAACGGATAACGAAGGAAATACACCGTTGCACATTGCAGCAATGAAGGGACACAACTCAATCATGAAAGCTATTTGGGAAATGAAGAAGGTGGGTATCGATGCCGAAAAAATCCCAAACAATGAAGGGTTAACACCATTCAAACTTTCTGCGAGGCAACAACTGGAAACTAATGAGGTATGCTTAAATTAACAAACACTTTATAAAATTATTTCTTGACAAAATTAGTTAACTAGCTAGTGTTTTTCTTGATAAAATTAGTTAACTAGCATTAAGTGGTCAAAATTAGAAGGTTTATAAATTAATTTTAATCCATTTATTTTTTAGACGCCTTTTGACCACTTGACGCTATACAAAATTAATTTTATATTTTTTGCATGTAGATATATCACTTATAAGGTAGAAAGATTTCAACGGTTTGAATTTGTTATTTAAAACCAATTCAATAAGTTTTAGAATTGAGTTCACCAAGTGGTTTGGTGATTAAGAACCTACACACACACATACATACATATGTACATATGTACAAACATATATATGTACATACATATGTGTGTGTGTAGAGAGAGAGAGAATTGGGCTACGATACTTCGCGAAGTAAAGCGAGTGGTTTATTTCACTTTTATATTTTCAATTTGAAAGTTCAAAACGTTGATTTGAATAGTTTAAGTTGATCTCCATATTAAATTGTACTTGGAGACCAAATTTTATAAATTTTTTACTATTTATGAAATTTTTTAAAATTACTGTTTTTCAAAAATCTGTGGACCATAAAAATCAATGATTTAAAAAAATCACGTTTATATGTATGTGTCTAGATATATACGTGTGTATACATACATATATATGTATGTACATATGTACACACACACATATATGGAGCAAAGTTAGAGTGTGATGTAATCACCAAGAGGGGTTGGTGAATATAACTCTAAAAGTCTATCGGGTTGGATTTAAACGATGAATTTAAACCGTTCAAATTCATTTACTTCATTAGTGATGCATGTATGTACAAAATTTTGAAAGTTTCAAATTCATTTATTACAAGATCAAGTGGTCAAAAGAAATGGACTTAGGAATTCTAACGGTAAGGGCATTTTAAAAAAAATGTGAGGGCAACTTTGTAATTTTATATTATTTTGAGGATATTAAAAAATCGGATATCAGTTGCGCGCGTAAAAGTGCGAATTGTTAAATAATTTTGCAACTATTGACTGTAATAAATTAATTAAGATGTGACATGCTTCTAATCATTGTTCATTAGAACTGTTGTTACTTGTAAATGAATTCTCTGTTTTGGTTAATAATATTATAACAGACATTTTTGTTCTCTTACAGGATATTGATGATTATTACATTGAAAGGTACCGGTCTTTTTTTGGTTCTAAGTTTACTAGCGCGTGGTTTGACTTGATTGTAATCAAACCAGAACCCATTAATAAATGGGAGAAAGTTCAAGTTCTCGGACTGGGCGCCGTACTTATTACAACTGTAACATTTGCTGCTGCTTTCACAATCCCGGGAGGTTATAACCAAGAGAACGGTACACCAGTTCTAGGGAAGAAATATATGTTTCGGGCATTTATTCTAGCAAACACCTTTGCCTTTATACAAGGATTTGCAAGTTTATCGGTGCTTCTTTGGGAAAGTACAGGCTTTCAGGCTCATCTTCGTTTTGCAACAATATTTCTTCTGTCGGCAGCGAGTAGTATGGTTGTGACATTTGGATTGGGAATGTATGTAATGCTTGCTCCAATGTGCTATCATATCGCTGTTATAATCCTTGTTATCACTTTGATGACAGGGTCTCCTATCGGGCTATATTTTATTATAGTCAATGGACCACCAATTCTGGATTCCACTGTTTCTTTTCTAAAAGCACATCGGGTCGGTTTTGCATTTGGATTATCGGCCATTATTTTCCCGCTCATTTTCTGCCTGCCCTTAGCGTAGCTCATTTTCCATTTCCATTCTCTATCAACGTCGGGCTCATCATGTATTTTTTTTTCCTTATGTTGTTTTATTTATGACATATTACGGAACATTTGTACTATTACTTCACTTAATTAGATTTTCTTATAATTGATGTTTCTTTTCTTTTCTTTTCTTTTTTACTGAATTTTTCCCTGTACGAGCCGGGTTTTTACAGAAGCTTTTGTTATTTTACATTGGAAAATTAATTGTCTTTCTAGATATCAATTATCAGCAATATGTACGGGCCTAGACTGCTGTAGATAATTTGTTATGAGAACTACAACATGCAAGCAATTAAGTATCATCGGCTTTTCAATGTCAATTCGATTTAAACGCAATTCTTTAATTTCAATTATGTTAGTTTAAAAATATGTGAAAATAACATTGAGTAATGGATCATATCTTGATGTTTTTAAATGATTCGAAAACGGATCGAAACAGCATGCAGGATGTACTTATTCGCTACATTTATTTCTCTTATTTAAAAAAAAAAAAAAAAACAATGTGACAATGCTTCATAACTTTATTTTTCCTTTTGCTACAATGATAATTCTGATCTTTACTGTGATATAATAACAATTCTTTTTTTATTTTAAAAATTTTTGGATGCCAGAAGTAATGTGAAGTACTAAACAATAAACTCTCTCAATATAGTTTCGACAATCAAAAATTAAAAGACAATCTTTTTTTTTTTTTTTGAAACCTTGTCATAAATTAGATATTGTAGAAACTTGACAATCAGTTGCAGAAATAGTTTCGATCAATTCGGTTAATTTTGAAAATTTACGGACTCTTTTAATATTAGTTCAATCATAAACAAATGGTCTGAATCAAAAATCAAATTGTGTGAATTACTTTAGAGTATGTGATTCTCTGCTCTTTGATGGAATGTGTCCGGATTCTCTAAATTAAATAACTCGAATATGAGTTTGAATTTAGATTATCCAATCAAAATTTGAACCAATTTTGTCCGACTTGTAATTTGTAAGTCTATTTAATATTCGGGTCAAAATTTATCGGACGGGCCGAATTCAAAGTCAAAAGTATCAAATTTTGAGATTCGAATTCCAATCTTTTGCTCTCATGCTCAAGCTAACGTATTCTCTCAGATACTGTAAAAGATTCTCTTTAATTACTTCACGGTTTGAGATTTAACTTTCAGTCACTCTGAGATACGGACTAGCTTAGGGGCAGTATTATTGGGCTTTGAGATGCGTGCCAAGTTAAAAAGAACGGTCCAGATCGATTGATTGTAAAAAGATTCCCTATTACAGTACCGGAAAGGATGTGAATTCCATACCCGATCAGTCCAGATTGTTGCTTCAACCTTCATGCTCTGTGAGGGAGATCATGTTTCTTCATCCTCTACAATCGAATTGTTTAATTGATTCTTACTTGAGAGTCAGACACACAATTCTATATTGCAAGCACCCAAATAATCCTAGAACTTAATATTTAGAACTGATAGCACACTTTCCTCTTCTTTTTTAACTTTTATGCAGTATACTGTGTTGCCTCTTAGTTCTTGCACTATATAAATACATTACAGTAGAGGAAGAAACAGAATGCCACAATGAATTGCTCAACTAAATTTATTAATAAACTAGCTACATATTGGGCTTCATAGAGGAAGGAACAGAATACCACAATTAATTACTGCATTCGTCCTCCCACCGAGGAATACTTTTTTTTTTTTTATTCCAACCGAGAATAATACTAATAATATTGACAACAAACTTATTTAAAAATATTGACAATTAAAATAACAGTTGTTAAATTTGAAAAATATAAAACCTGTCGTGTCACTAATTAATGGAAATAATAATTATATTACGTCCAAAATGTCTTATTAGAAAAAACATCAATCCACTCGCCTTTCCGCATAGAAAATATGATATGATGCACAAGGTATATATGAAGGTAAGCTGGAATAATATTTGCTTATTCATACATCTTGAAAAGCATTGTCATTTTTTTTGAAGTTAAAGTGCCTTAATTTGTTAGAAAAAGTGGTGACCGTCTTCAACTGATCTGATCTAAAACCTATAAACATGTCCTTTGGTGATTGAACTAGCTATGAGATGGTAGCCGACTTCCCCCATAAAAAGGTGACTCTGGTTCACAAAGCTAAGGCCATGAAATGGTTGAAATCCAAGAAAGTTGAGGTGGTTTTGGAGAAAAATGTAGACCTAGACTCTGTTTCAGAGAGCTCTGGCGAGTTTAAAACATCGGCTGGTCATGCACAGTTCCCGTTCATGACCGTTTCAGGCCACTTACCCGGCATGTTCAAGTCCAAGGACATGTTTATAGGTTGGATCAGAAAAGTTATGGGGTTAGACCTCAGCTAGAATTGTCCACAAAGAATGTTGCTTGCTGCATGCCCTCCCATTAGGCAACAGGGAAAGTTGCGAGGGTGGACCAGGTAGCATATATATTTTATTATTTTTTTTGGTTTAGAACTGAATTTATATCGTCTGTTGGTGGTTTGTGTGTAATATGTTAGTGAATTGCTAGGTATTAATCAATGTTAGTAACATTGATTGCCTTTTTGTGTATCCTGTGTAAGCTGATCAGGCTGTGTGCTTTCATCTTTTATATTGAGGGCACATTAGTTTTATACATTTGTACTGGTAAGTTTTTTAATGGGCCGCTTTGAAAGGCTTGAATTTTGTTACTTGAAGAAAATATTGGACTTGGAACCATTAAAGGAATTCAATTTTAAACAGAAGTTTTGAAAGGGCACCAAAAGAACCATCAAACTCCAGGCAAAAAGGTTAAATGTATCAAAATTCAAGCCTCTTCCCAGCAAATCAATGACAGTTGGGACCCACATTTTTATTATTTCATAGGTCTCTTCTGTGACCAGTGATTAAAAAACTAGAACTGTAGTTGATATTTGCATCCCCAATATAAAAAAGAAGTCAACGGCATCTCTAAATATATATATATATAGAGAGAGAGAGGGGCTAATATCAAAACGTTTGCACCACGCCTCCCGTGCAACCAAGTCATTTTCCAATTTTTAAAGTGCAAATGATCGATCCGAACCATTAGATATTCAATCTATATTAAAATGTGCTTGGAGACCAAATTTTAAATTTTTTAGAATTTTTTTGCTATTTATCAAGATGATTTGAAAATCGCTGTATTTATTAAAATTATGCACCACTGGAAAACAACGATTTCAAACCATCTTAATAAATAGCAAAAAAATTCCAAAAAATATAAAATTTGATCTCCAAGCACATTTTAATATAGATTGAATATCTAATGGTTTAGATCGACTGTTTGGACTTTGAAAATTGGAGAACCGAACCGTTTGTTCCTGAGTCCAGGAACAAACGTTTTGATATATATTAGCCACACACTCTCTCTCTCTCTATATATATATATATATATATATATAAAGTTATTCTTTTTCACACGTCATGCAATTCAGATAATTAGTTCTCTTATATTTTATAGAGAATTTAGAACAGGTCAAGTTTACAGATGAATCATTCAACACAAAAGATAATTCTAAAGCCTGGTGGAGATTTGATGTCTCTCTCTCAAGTTACAACAAAAAGAAAGTCACTCTCGTGGAAATGATTTTCTTAATTTAAGAAATAGTAAAAAAATTGTATAAAAGATTATCACAAAAAATATTTCAATTTTAATTTGCATAAATGTTATGCACTCGTCCAACCAGTTAAGCAGATATCAAATTAAAATGCCAATGTTGGTCTGTACATTGTTACCAATGTTTCTTTTAGTAAAAAAAAGAAGTAAAGATTAAGCTGTTCAACTCTAAAAAAAATTCATTCGAATTTTTATTATGACTGCTAAAGGTAGAACAGAAAAATGTTGCTGGGTTATCCGAGATAAAATCATACAACAGCCAGACTATATCTGCAATATCAGATAAATAATATATAAAAATAAAGTACACACGGTCAGTATGATATATAATAATAAAAAAAAAAGGATAAGATTACCGTTAACTGATTTATAAGGTGGATGAAACGAAATTTTACGGCAATTAATTGTATGGTCAAATTAATTTCTAGATAAATAAAAAAATGCAGGGAAGCTTTATTCTATGCTATAGACAGCGTTTATGCCAAAAATTCAAAGGAATTTGATTTCATAAAATAATTTTTGTTTGATGCTACTCATAAAAAGATGGAGAGATTGGACTTGAGATAATGTTAATGGTTAGGTACCGTACATTTAAGATTCGAGTTGAATTTTATATTGCATGTTAAAAATTTGAATCCTTAAAAACGCAATTAAAGCTCAACAAGGCCCATATCTGTTAACAGATGTGATATGACATTGGTACAAACAGCAAAGAGGAATGAGATGGGTGAGAACAACAAATCAGTTCAAATTCGACCTTAATATCATCAACATATTAAAATGGATTGAAAACAAAACATTGTCAAGCTTCACTTTTATTTCAAAAAGAAATTAACTATTTTACAGATTTAATTAAATTCAAAGGAATTGATATGCATTCAAACCCAGATAAATACTTTATTTACACATTAAAAGTACGTAGGAAAAAGATACGAAGTAATGTATTATTATCAATTTTAAAATTTATATTGAAAAATACAAAATGTTAGAAATTGTAAAACATTTTAAAACAGGATAAATTAATTAAGGATACATTTATAGCTGCACAAATTAATTAATTGTCACGAATTATATAAGAGATGATTGTTAAAATTAATTAATTTGAATAATATTTGAACAGAACTAGTTTGATTTGTTTTAAAATGAACTAATTTTAAATCAAATTAATTATGAATATTTTCCTAATCAAACTCAAATCGAATGACGCGCTGGTAAAAATGGTCAATATTATTGGGTAAAACCTCCTCTTCTCTCTCTTCATTTTGTAAATAATACTATTTCAGGAATATTGTAATGGTTTAATTTGCAATTAACTCAAAATTAATTTTTAATTTGAATTTGACAGTTGTAATGATCGAAGATACTCTAAGGTGGTAACGTGATTTAAGGTGGTAACAGTAAAAAAAAATAGATCAATTTAACCGTTGGTTAATTTGAGTCGTATGAATCAATTAATTCAACGAAGAAAAACAAAGAAAGAAAAAAAGAACCATCAATGGCTTTCTCAAACCAAATTATGGCTTTGGCTCTTGTTTTATCCCTCGTCGTAATTGCACTTCCTTCAGCTCTAGGTTTGTATCTAATATAATTCTTTATTTATTAATTTACCATCTTGATCTTGATTCTGAATAATACAAGATGATTAGCAATAAAATTAGTTCAATTGTTTGTATCCTCTTTATGAGTTAGTGTTAATAGAATATGATATATATATATATATTTCAGAGAAATAGCTTAGCTTTAATTATATATATATATTTGTGTACACTCTCCGTTTCTTTATATATGTTGTTGCTCTAATTAATTAACCGTATGTAATATTATGTATATATATGTATATATATGCAGATGCAGCTGAGGTTATATGTGAGAACCTTCCTATAAACCAGTGCGCATTTGCTGTGTCATCGACAAATAAGAGGTGTTTTATAGAGAGCATGCAGCAAAGAGGAGGAACAATGTACCAGTGCAAGACATCTGATGTGGAAATACCTCCAAATTTTTATATCTCTAACCATGTCGAAACGGATGCTTGTGTGCACACTTGCGGTCTTGAGAGTGACACTATCGGTATCATGTCACATAAATCTTTACTGGTATCTCGCATTCTGAAAAAACTCTGCTCGAAGTCATGCATGAATAATTGCAGAAGCCTCATCAGAATTGTATTGGAAAACAATGAACCACCTATCTTCACACCTTGTTAATTAAGTGTTGCATGCCTGGCTTCTTTCCTTTCAAAATTTTCCTTTTTTGAAGATTTAATTTAATTAATACTCTTTTCTTCTGTCTATGAAAAGACACACTTGTACACGAATGATATTATTATTATTATTATTATTATTATTATTATTATTATTATTATTATTATTATTATTATTATTATTATTATTATTATTATTATTATTATTATTATTATTATTATTATTATTATTATTATTATTATTATTATTATTATTATTATTATTATTATTATTATTATTATTATTATTATTATTATTATTATTATTATTATTATTATTATTATTATTATTATTATTATTATTATTATTATTATTATTATAAAAATAAAAATGTAGACTGTTGAATGGAATCTATATATATACCCCGGTTAAATATAATGGTTGTTGTGAACCTTTTGGTGTTTTTCTTGACCACTATCAACTTGAACTGTTTGTTTCTTTTTCCTTCTTAACGGACAATTAACCGTATTAATTAATTAATTATGACGGTACGTAGATGATCTATTATAAATATATTTCTTCTTATCAAACAAAAATACAACTGTTAATTAATTCCCCAATGGATCCTGAAAATTAATGCATACATGAGACATAAATATATATTTCGAGGTAGCTTTAGCAAAAATTTAAGCAAAAGTAAGTAATTACTTTGCTAAAGTAAATCTTTCTAATTTTTTTCTCAAAAAAAAGTAAATCTTTCTAATCAATTCGGAGATACGTACCAACTAACGGTAGCTAGCACAAAACTTCTTGTTGGACCGCGGGTCCCACATATCAGGGACCCAAAATTTAATTATAAAATTAACTTTTTGAGAGAGATTAATAGTAATAATTTTTGCAAAAATTAAAATATTTGAAGGACACAAATGAAAATTTTCAATTCATAAAAATAGCTTAGGTAGTCTCTTTCGGCTTGGCCTTCTTCGTTCATTACTGACTACTAGAGCAGAGTCAAACTTTCGAGTTATGGAATCAAAAAACACACTGAAAGTTATTTATATAAAATAATTTTCATGTCAAGTATGAAGGTGAATTTTTTGAATTTTAATCTTCCCATGTACCTGACTCAAGCAGAATTGAAACGAACAGTCCAGATTAACTCAAAACGGTGCCTTTTCAGGAATAGCCAAGGGGGGCAGTATTATTTGTGCTTTGAGATTCATGCAAATTAAAAAAAAAACGATCCTAGGCCGTCCGTTTCCAATTTGCTTGAGTCCGGTACATGAGGTGATCCGGATTTCAATTTTACAGTATTCATAGTAATTTAGTCTAAATTATTTAAAAAATAATATATAAGTAAAATTATTTTTAAAAATAAATAAGAATCAATTGATCTTGTCCTTCTTACTAAATTCCTTTCTGCATACCACATAATCTATTTCACTGAGATGAAACCACTAACAATCAGATAAGTACCAAATAGCAGGATAGATAAATTCTGGTCCTAGGTGATTTGGCGGTTATTACCAAATCAGGTCAGATGGTAACAAATTAAGTTACATCAGATATCTTTTCAGTGTCTAGCTAGCAACTTCTATTTACTGAAAAAGACAATACAGAAAACATTTCTCAAAAAATGCCAAAAAAATTCATGATGAAATTGGTAATTGTATTGACTGATATAGCCGAAATTTTTATAAATACCCAAAATAATTAACAAATTACGGAATCTATTTCTTTTTTGGTGAAAATTCAAAAACTAGCCAATTCAGTTAACCAATAATCGGATTGGGCCCTTCTTTCCGGTGGCCCAATTTCCGGAATAGTAAAAATGGATCCGGTTATTGGTTAATCAGAAATTTGTTTCTTTTTTTTAATGAAACAATACCGGTTAATGGTGCACCGGTTTTGGCCTCTTTTTTTTTTTTTTTTGAAAACAGAAATTTTTTATTTTTTTATTTTTTGTATTAAAATATTAGAAATGTTGAATATATTTCTTTGAAAATAGATGGAATACAATATAATTTGATTTATTAGAAAGACTGCAACAAATAACTCGGATCAGTATTTTTCAGGCCGGATTTTTTGCGGCTGTAAGAAAAATTAATATATTTCTTTATGTGTTATTGGAAAAAAAAATAAAGATACTTAGATTCTGAGTTATTCATCCTGGTTCAAAAGTCACTTCTAGGTAATTCAGAAAATATTGTGATCTTTCTAGTACATTTAATTTATTAAAAATTGTATCTATTTTGATAATTCTTTTTGAATAACAACCATTAAATAAATTAAAGTTTTTATTTTTTTTTCAAAAATAGATACAACTTTTAATAAATTAAATGTACTAGAAAGATCACAATATTTTCTGGATTACTTAGAAGTGACTTTTGAACCGGGATCAATAACTTAGAATCTAAGCATTTTTTTTTTCCAATAACACATAAAGAAATATATTAATTTTTCTTACAGCCGCGAAAAATCCGGCCTGAAAAATACTGATCTGAGTTATTTGTTGCAGTCTTTCTAATAAATCAAATTATATTGTATTCCATCTATTTTCAAAGAAATATATTCAACATTTCTAATATTTTAATACAAAAAATAAAAAAATAAAAAATTTCTGTTTTAAAATTTTTTTCTGTTTTCAAAAAAAAAAAAAAAAAAGAGAGGCCAAAACCGGTGCACCATTAACCGGTATTGTTTCATTTAAAAAAAAAACACATTTCCGGTTAACCAATAACCGGATCCATTTTCACTATTCCGGGAGTTGGGCCACCGGAAAGAAGGGCCCAATCCGGTTATTGGTTAACCGGATTGGCTAGTTTTCGAATTTTCACCAAATAGGGAATAGATTCTGTAATTTGTTAATTATTTTGGATATTTATAAAAAATTCGGCTGATATAGGCTATTTTGGCATCCATGATTGTTTGAAAAAAAAGAATGCATACAGGTAGTGCTGTACATATAGAAAATAATCACTTTTTAAATTTTTTAAATATAATTAATTTAAAGATTGATTGCATAATCATGTATTAATTAATAATGAAAGCAAACGAAAACCTTAGTATTTGACTCTAAAAATATGCCAAGATAATTATACAGTTTTCTTAGCTCATTCTCAGAAAACAAAATAAAAGAAAGTCGATAATAACTAAGTACATAGAAAATAACAAAGATGATTTACCAAACACTGCTAATAAATAACTAAGTACACAGAAAATAACAAAGATAATCTACCAAACACCGTTAATACAAAGTTATCACATAAATTATATAAGACGAAGTCCTACCAGGGACCACAACAAAACAACAGTAAGTACCAACCGCATCTCCTCATGTTCCCTACAATTAGGTTAATAATAATTTTGAAGATAATAACTAGATTTAATTGTTACAACGTCTAAATTTTTTTTTTTTTTTTTTATTGTAGCAGAACTATTCTGACTGTTGATTTCATGAAGTAATGGTCGCCAATGTTTAACTAGTTATGTTATTATGTATAACCATTATATGCAGGGGTGTTTATCGGTTCAATTTGGTTTGATTAAAATCGAAATAAAATATGCATATTAAAATTTTATTAGGTTTTAAAAATACAACCGAACTGACTGAAGTAAACTTATCAATTGAACTAAAATCAAACCGAACAACCGAACTAAATTTCGATTTGTTCGATTTAACTGAAATAAGAAGTTTAATCATGAAAGTAAATATTTTTTTTGTTAATGTTTTTAATATTTTTTAAGGCAGATTTAAAATTTTTGTTTGATTTTTTCTAACCAGTTTTTAACTTAACCAAACAATATACATTACGTCACAATTTTTTTAAAATTTTTTTTGATTATGAAGGAATATATTTTAAAAAATTAATCGGTTCGGTCTAACCAATTTTAAAATTTCTAAACTAAACAATAAAACTGTTCTAAAATATGAACTGAATCGTTTTAAATTAACAAATCAGTATCCTCTAAATTAACTCAAAATTTTGAGTTTAGATCTGAACCGTCCAATTTTAAATTCGTACGAATATTAAGTGCATTGCCGAATTGGTCCAGATTTTGATCAGCCGGTCCGGAGCTAAACTCAAAACGGCTAGTTAATGCAATGCATATTTAAAATTAACTAGCTAGGAAATTTGATGTTGATAGATAAGTAATTAAGGGTGAATAAAAATATTTTGTTCAACTCTCTACGAAACATCTCTCATCTGGTCCCACAGGTGGAGCCATGGCCCATGGCAATTGGCAATGCTCTCATCTGGCCTGAATCAACCCGCTTTTAATGCTCGTGCCATCTTAGACCGTGCCCAACATCGTACGGCGCACTGATCTGTATCAACCCTTCCCTATTTTGGATCCTACTACTATATCTGTTCGTACCCTTCGTCCTCGGCCGTGGTACTTCCTTCCTCTCATATTCTCACACATCATTTAATTACTGGACCACCGCTACCAATTCAGCGTATTCCTCTTTAACCATCGTTCCGGTCCAAGAATTAAATGCTAAAACAGCGTCTAATTGCCAGCGCAGCAAAACTCTCTTGGTCAGATCTCTGGAGCAAGAACGGACAACAGCTGCGGGTCCCACACACTCTCTTCCTCACCTCACCCACATGCCACCTGGCCCACAAAAAGAAGGAAGCGCGTACGGTCGGTGTGTATAATAAGCTACAGAGATGAAGTTCACAGAAGAACTGTTGTTTTATCTACTGCTCGTCTGAGTCGGAGTCTTACAATTTCAACGCCCGGTTTCTTTCCCAATCCAATCCGGCGCTCGAGGCCGTGCCACGTCAGCATCGCCGATCCCACGCCTCTTCTCAGTTTTGCCTTCCCGTTTCCAATTATTAAATTTCTGCTTTCCTTTTACGTCTGAAACCTTTCTTCTTTCTTTCTTCTCTATATATCCTCATCGTCACTGACGGCGGTCAACGGGAGAGAAGAGAAGAGATGGTGGGCAAGTCCGGGAGTGGGAGGAGAGTAGTGTACAAGCCCTCAGGGGAAGATTACAAGCTACTGGAAGAGGTCGGCTATGGTGCCAACGCTGTGGTCTACAGAGCGATCCACCTACCTTCCAATGATATCGTAGCTGTCAAGTGCCTCGATCTCGATCGATGCAGTAGCAATCTCGTTAGTCACCCCTCCCCCCTCTCTCTGTTGTTTCATTGTTTGAATTGCCTCACTTGTGTGTAGCTGATAGATCCAAAGTGGGATTGATTACTAGCTGCAGTATCTGGATCTTAATTCATTTTCCATTTCTTCATTGATTGCACAATTTTGTTATTAATTCTCTACTTTGAATAAGTGTACTGTTACTGAGTGAATTTAGATCAAGGGTCAGGTTTATTCTACAATTACTGGATTGTAGATTTTTGCTGCTGCTTAATTTATTCAGATCAGTTGGCAGGTTTATGCATTGGTTTTATCATGTTTTATTATGCTTTTGTTCTGGTTCCTCTGGGAAATTAAGAAGTTCATCAGTAATTCTGTAACTTGGTTCTAGTTTTTCACAAAGCAGATAATATGTGGATAACACTGCTTATTCCTAATTGCTTAATTTCATTATTTGTTTTCTCTGTTGATGCTGTACAAAAAAAAATTGAATCTTTCTTTTATATATTTTGAAAGGACAGGAAGATACTGAATATTATCTGATGCCCATTTTGATATATAAGGATAATTTTCTTCTATATGGATCAAATTACAAACTACAGACAGCTACAACATAACTACTAATTTACTTTATACCTGCTTATTAAACAGAGGTCACTACAGAATCTCGTCTGCTGATTGAAAATTATATTTTCACCATTTAATGGAGAGTTTATTTTCTTTCTAAAGATAATCTTTGTTCAACAGCTATAAAGTGGAATTTTGTAGTTCTAAATAATCATTTTTCACAGTTACTGTTGCTTCATGATAAAAACAATGATGCTTTTGTAGGATGACATAAGAAGAGAGGCACAGATAATGAGCTTGATAGACCATCCCAATGTGATAAAAGCATACTGCTCATTTGTCGTTGAGCGGCATCTTTGGGTTGTGATGCCATTTATGTCTGAAGGCTCGTGTCTCCACCTAATGAAGATCGCTTACCCTGACGGGTTTGAAGAGCGTGTTATTGGGTCTATTTTGAAGGAAACACTTAAGGCATTGGAGTACCTCCATAGACATGGTCATATCCATCGTGATGTCAAGGTTCGTTTTGTTAATAATCAGAAGCTTGCTTTTGTCTTTACCTTTTCCTGTTACTTTGTTAGTCATGAAGGGTTTTTTTGTATTGTAGGCTGGTAATATACTTATAGATAGTCCTGGCGTAGTAAAACTGGGAGACTTTGGTGTTTCGGCATGCATGTTTGATAAAGGTGATAGGCAAAGGACGAGAACTACATTTGTAGGAACTCCATGCTGGTAGGATCTGTTAATACTTGTTTTATTCCATTTTCTTTTATGTGTTATGACTGTTTTATCAGTGTAAATGTACATATTTAACCTTTTGTAGGATGGCCCCAGAAGTACTGCAACCAGGGGCTGGATATGATTTCAAGTACGTTATACCAGTTAATAAGCGAAGATCTTATCAATGCTCATCTTTGTAGCTAGACAATCTAAGGAAGTTTTTTTTTTGTATTGTCACAGAGCTGATATATGGTCTTTTGGAATAACTGCGCTCGAACTGGCACATGGCCATGCTCCATTCTCCAAATACCCCCCCATGAAGGTAAACTTTTACAGAATTTCTGTTTCCAAGTATGATTAGAATCTCAATACAAGGAATTGTTTTCAAATCCTTTACAAAGTGCATGTATAAAATTTCCAATGTCTAATTTGATGTTTGTTAATTTTCATGCAATCCTGAAATACCTTTTACACTGTATGTAACTTCAGCCAGAAGTATTAATGACTAATTCATAGTACTTCAGTGCTTTTATCTCTTTTCTTTTTTTCTGGAAATTTTAGGTTCTTCTCATGACCCTACAGAATGCACCTCCTGGTCTTGATTATGACCGAGATAAAGGATTCTCAAAGGTAGTATAGATCCTTCTATTAAGAAAACATAGAATTTGTAGGATAATTTCTATGTAGAATTTAGTGATTCGTATACTTATGAGGGATTTTCAGTTGTGACCAGTCTTTTAAGGAAATGGTTGCAATGTGCCTAGTGAAAGACCCAACAAAGAGGCCAACAGCTGAAAAGCTGTTAAAGCATCAATTTTTCAAGCCTGTGAAGTCACCTGAGGTTTCACTGAAGAAAATATTAGCTGACTTGCCACCTTTGTGGGATAGAGTAAAAGCACTCCAGGTCAGGAAGACTATTTCTCATCTATTTTTTTGTGCTTTCTATTTTGTCTTAATTTAGCTAAGTCGTTAGTAATATTTTCAGCTCAAAGATGCTGCACAACTGGCTCTGAGGAAAATGCCTTCTTCAGAACAAGAAGCAATATCACAGGTCTGTTCGTAACATATCTAAGACAATATGGTCAAATGTTTTTGAGCATATATGCATACAATGTATATATGCACATCATCCATCTCCATTCTGAAAGAGTGGGCCCTAATATTGAGTACTTAAACTGATGATAGCAACTTTGAAAGTTTGCTTTTTTGCTTGAGCGAAAAATTTGGGTAGGTAGATGAGCCTACTGTGTATGAATTATATCAAATTGAAAAGAAAATTTGGCCAGAAGGTAGGGTTATGACTTATGAAACATAATCATGTTATAGAAATTGTTCTGCACCAAAATTACTTGCAAATCTCTTTAGCTAGTGGTATCATGTGTGATGTGTTATAGAGATGTTCTGGTTTGCTATTTTATAGAGTGAGTACCAAAGAGGCGTTAGTGCATGGAAGTTTGACATCGAGGATTTGAAGGCGCAAGCATCACTGGTATACCAACCTTTTCTCTTTCTATTTTTCTTGAGTTACCGGGGTCTTTAACTGGATCTTAATTTTTCAACACATTTTTTTTATAGCTGTTTTATTTTGTTCTTTTTCCTAGATTCAAGATGACGATGAAACTTCTGAGATAAATGAAGACGAGGAAAATGGTAGAGGGTCAATGCTTGAAAAGGTGTGCCTAGGTTATAGTTGCAGCCTAATTTTACAGTTGATCATGCAATGAATTGGTTGATATTTTACAAGTAATCAAGCATTGTACAATTGTACCATCATCTTTTTTAACAGATTGCAGTTTCTTTAGAAATTCATTTTCAATTCAAGGCTGAAATGATTCCGAACTCGTCAAGCATCTTGTTAATTTTGTTATCCTTTTTCGTGTTAGGTTCCTTCTTCATCCAAATGCAGTTCAGGGAAGGAAGTACTTGAAGATGAAACTACCTGCAGGTGAGACAATGCACAATCTTTCAATACCTTGAAGGCTAAAAATAAGATTCTTTCCACCAAAAAGGAAAAAGAAGAAGCGACATATGACCATATCACTAACCAAATGAAAAGAATAAAAATAAATTCCCCATCCTACAAGCACACATTGGGCCCGTTCAGCGATATATGGAATAGTGAAAGAATAGAGGAAAAGTGGAATTTGAAATAGACTTCTGTTTCGTACTATTCCACTTGTGTTCGGTTGATGGTGGAAGGGTGGAATAGTGGAAGAGTATTGGTAATTGAGCCAATTCATATCTTGAAAAAGGTCACTTCACTTATTGTTTGCAGGGGTACTGATGTGTTGTAATTTATCTTACTGTGCACATACCTGATAGCCACTATCAGGTTTTCAAAAGAAAAAAGAAAAAAAGAAAAGAAAAGAAAAGGCCACTTCCTCTATTCCACCATCCCATGGAATAAAGAATTGGCTCGTAGAGAGGAGAGACCTATTTGTAAAAAGCAGGGGTTTGACTGCAAAAGTTCGAACGCAATTTTACTTTTCCCATTTCCACAATTCCACTCAATTCCTTGTTTGGCTAGAATAGAACCTCTATGCCAATCTATTCCCCTTTTCCTCTCCAGCCGAACAGGCCCACGTAATTAATTCAGCTTTCTACGGGCTAGTTTTTTTGGTGCTATAATGCTGCTTGATGTAGTTTAGTAATGCTAGTTGCTTCTGATTCCAGGGGTAGCAGTGCCATATCAGATGACTCAAGATGCTCTAGCATGAGAGGAGAAATTGCAGAAACAAGTACAGCAAGCACAAGCAACAACACAAGAAGTGATGAGCCCGGCACAAACAAATCAGAAAATAATTTGGCGCTCTCTAACGAAAAGAAAGTGGTCGATAATAAACCTTTGAGGAATGTGGCTGATGCTAAAAAGCAAGCATTTAGTGGTCCAGTCATCCTTTCTGAAAGAGAGAAGACTTCAGAGAGGTTTGAATTTCATAAATTTATTAATTAGCATTTTTTTTAGCAATTATGTGATTTACCATGACTCAAGCCTATTAAGGAGTCGAGCGCTGCAACTAAGTGAGATCCAAAGGGCCATCTTATTACGAGAACAAATTTGATCAGTTTCAGATAATAGTCAAATTATTTGGGCAGGATGGTTTGTCAGGTTTGGGTGTCAACATAGCTTGTCGACTTGTCAAATAGTAGGTAGCAACTAGCAACTATCCCTGATTGATGACTATTTAGAACTATCTATGACATTGCAGCTAATGAGTTAGTTACTTTGTTGGAAAAGGATGCTTTTGTGTTGTTTATGCTTTTTTTATTTATGCTTTGGTTGCCAGGTCAGAAGCCGCAAACAACCAGCACGTTACTGGTAGACCTGAGACTCGACGAACAACAAATTTTAGCGGTCCACTGTCACTTCCAAATCGTGCGTCTGCTAATAGTTTGTCAGCTCCTATGCGTTCTCCAGGAGGTAAATATTACACATCTATGAGGCTTCGACCCTTTTTCTTCTTTTTCTTTTTGTGTAAATCTTATTCATCCAGACGGGTGTGATTTAGTTTTTTGTTGATAAATTTTTCGCTCCTGTAGTTGGTATCTCATGTATTATCAACTATTACAGATATAACTTTTAGAGTTTAGGCAAATCACTGTGTTAACATGAACACCCCAATTTCATACAATGATTCATCTGCAGTTTTGACAAGGGATATACACTGTTTTCTTTTCTTATGTGATAGGTTATATTGAATCGATGGATGATAAATCCAAGCGTAATGTGGTTCAAAAGGGGCGCTTTTCTGTTACATCTGAAAACGTAGATCTAGCGAAGGTATTGACAATATTTGGTAAATCAAATCATTTGATTCTTATAATTGCTAATCCAAAGTCTAAACTAAAGAGCAATGTCTGATTGTTAGGTTCCTGACATTGGTATGGGGGTTCCTTTACGCAAGACTTCTCAGGTATAAGATCAGTTTTGTCTGTTACTGTATTGATCATTTGCTTGTTGCCTTGTTCTCTTATAATACATTATTTGGGTTTCTCAGGGATCATCACCTCTAAAAAAATCAGCTAGTGTTGGAGAGTGGCGATTTACTAAACCGGTATGTTAATTGTATAGTTGCATCATATTTTTTTATTTGTAAAATGTTTACAATTTGGTTTTGCTGGATTTTTGCTAGGTTGGTAGTTACTAGCATTCTATTTATAAAATATTTTGATTTACTATTTTCTTTTTATAGCTTTCTGCTCAGTACTCGAAGGAGATATACAATTCTTCCTTACCGGCATCAGCTATCATGCCTCACCTTCAAAATCTTTTCCAACAGACTTCCTTTCAGCAAGTACCAACCAGACACCTGCTCTTCTTTCCCCCTTTTTTTTTTTCTAAAACAGACAAATTTAATTTCTGTTATCTTAGTTGTTAATAAATTAACTTCCTGATTAAAATTGTTTATATTCAGGGTCTCATATTGAACCTGCTGAATACCTTGCAACAAAATGACGGGTCCGATGGTGAGTTGCTTATCAAATTAATATTAGGATTCTTTGTTGGTTCTTTGTTTATATATTTATTACACTATTATATTTATCGTTGCTGTTATTATTATTTTTTATTTATTTACCAATTTCACCTATGGTTCTGATCCATGCATTTACCTCACTACCACATTAGATCATTTCCAAATTTCCCCAATGAAATCCTTGCTTATTGCTAAAGAAGATATGCTGAATATAGATTGTGACAAGTAAACCTGACAGAGGAAAGAAGGAACAAATTGAACTGATCTAGCAGTATATACTGCAAATAATAGCATTTTCTAGGGTTCATCATTATTTTTTATTAAATATCCGATTAAGTAGACAACATTTCTGTCCATATTATTGAAGTTGCTTATTCTCAGGTGCCCAGGCTGGGATCTCTTCTCAATCTACGACAGAGAATGATACTGTAAGCAGTCAAAGCAATCATCTCCAACAAAGAAACAAATAGAATTATTTTTTCCTATTTTAGCTCCTGTATTTGCTCTGAATTTTTTGCTTTTAAACAAGTGATAATAACTTTATCTGGCCTTAATAGTTAATAAATTTAAGTCAATCTTTTGTCCTTTTCATCTTAAAACCACTTCTAATAGCATAATTCTCTGTTTTCATTTCCAGGCTGATCCAGCAGGCTCGGAGCGAGAGCGTATTTTACTTATTAAAATATCGGAATTACAAGCCAAGTAATTGTTATTAAAACCCACATCAATTTATTCTTCATTTTCCCTCTTTTAGCATGTGAATCTGCTAATTACAGCTTATGTAAATGTTGTTTTGAAATATAAACAATTCCAACAGCAATGACAAAAGAAAATTAGTACCAATAATAAGACATCTGATAGTTTTAACTACTGTTGTGTTTTCACAATACAGAATGATTGGCTTAACTGATGACCTGATATCGGCAAAGCTTAAGCATATACAGTTGGAACAAGAGCTGAATGCTTTGTATTGCCGAGAAGAGATTGAAACAGGTAATGAAGAAATAGAGGGGGCCTGATGCACCATGTAAGGTTTCATTGCATGTTACTGGGATTAACCTGGTGAGCTGATTCATTGCCTTGCAATATATCTCTTGTGTGATGATTGCCCGACTTCCATGTCATGAAAAGAGGAAAAGTGCTTCATGCTCCAAATTGTTTGTGTTCTTTACCTTTTTTTTTTTCTTATGGGTTAGATCAAGATGTCAATTTCTCAAGAAAGAGAATGCAAATAACTCCCAAGTGCAGGAATTGATTTGTATAGTAGTTCGTTCGTTCGAGCATTTGTATATTATGTGTTGTTTTATCAATTTGGACAGTTTTGTTTTCATTTATGAGGGTTGCAATTTGTGAAACCCCATTCGCTAAAACACCGTTGAAATTGGTGCTTTTTGTGGAGATGAACAGAAAAAGAAAGAGAGTTTTGCGGAGCATTTCGGGGTGGTGGTATGCCTTACCTGGTCATGAAGTGCTCCTTTTTCATATATATTTTTCATTGAGAGTTGCGTGTTTTGTAATATTAAAAAATAAAAATTGTTATTTCTCTTTAGTCTATAGTCCTTGACCTTGAAAACTTCACAAATAAACCCAAATTTTACATGTTGGGTACTGTATATTGATTAAAAAACCAAACATGATATATTGGTTAATTTGGGCCTAAAGAACAAATTGCAGGGTATTTGGGACGAAGTGTTCTGATTGACCGAGAAATAGCTCAGGTCTTGATCGAGACTAAGCTAGGTTCTTAAACGTTCTGTATTTTCCCCGCAACTATTGAATGTCGAGATTTTTTTTAACAAAGTTTTCTGTTGGGCAGACTTATCATTATCTGTCCGTGTTTGAATTTGGATTCGAATTTTTGTAGATTTGAATATTCGGATATAGATGGCATATGAATATGTATACAGAAATGTATACGGATAATTATTCATATCTGTATTTTTTTTATTTCTCGGATTGCGAATATATACACATATGGATAATTATACGTATTTAATTAGTTATGTCAGCAATTTAAGAAAATATATATATTTGTTTGTGCGAATATGAATAATTATCCGTTGTTTTAGAATCATATGTATTTAGAAAGTAATGTTATTTCTTGTTGCTATCTTTTGATTAAAAATTTGATTCTGTTGGTAATTAATTTTTGTTAACGAGATAACAAGTTTAACATGATTTTTTTAACATAATAGTCAAATATCCAAATTATATCCATATTTTATGTTATTTTTTTTAATGAAGAAAATAATTTATTGAATAATATGTTAATTTTGTTATAATATATAAATCAGGTATTAAAATTATATTAGCAATTATATTCATATCCGTATTTCTATTCGAAAAATAAAAATAAAAATGAATATAATTTTGTTAATATCCGGAAAATTATATACGTATTTGTACCCCTAGGCTTATCTCAACAACTGAGCCTGAGGCAAGTGTGGAGCACGATTTATCACAAACAAAGGCAAGATAGTCAATCAGCCTGTTGATGGGGATAAATTAAAGGTTACTATTTAGTATTTACTAAACATGTACCTATACAACATCTCTGCTACATAAAAAAAAAAAAAAAAAATCTCTGCTACAAAACAATCTTAGCTTAGCTTTCTGATCTCAACAGTTAAATGCTCCTGTCTTTCTTCACCCCAAAACTCGTAGTCACTTCGCTTAATCCTCTTTGGAGGCCATATCACTAGCACTGCCACTGGCCTCACCAATTGCTCTCGAATTTCTCTTGGTCCCTCTATTTTGCATCCTCTCGTTATACTTTACAAAAGCTGCAGATAGGGCTGTTTTCACACTCACATTCGAATCCTTTATGTTCCCGGGTGACTGGGCATCCTTTCCAGACTCCCCACCATCAGTTGCCGGGGAAGGTTCACCTTTATTTTTAACCCTATCAGGGGTATCAGGAACAATAATGTTGGGGCGGGTTGGGACCCGTTTGAAAGGTTCATGGAAGGTATCATACAGGCGCTTGACCTGTTAAGTTGAACAAAACCTAATTTATTGTAAAAGAAATGGAGGGGCATTGTTAAAATATAGCACTGAGAAAACAGTACTGCGCACCTTCTTTTCACCAATCCCAGGACATTGTGCTAACTCTTCCATAGATGAATCCATAATACGAGAAAGTGACTGAAACATTTATAGTTTATTAGCATTGGGTATAGAAGAACAACATTATAAAAAAAATAAAAAAAATAAAAAAAAAGTGATCCAAAGCTTACCCCAAAAGAAGAACCTAGAGTGACCACATTAGTTTTGTTAATATGCCTGATTGATGTGAGTGCATGAGTTAACTGGAAAACATGAAATATCATCATAGAATCCATCAGTGTTTAGAAAATTTGTATTTCAAAAACATCAGATTCTCAAACTGAGAGCAGTCACAACTATTATGTTCGAAAGGTCTTAACACCAACCCAGAAAACATTTGAGTATTATTTGCTTTCTACTACAAAAATGGTGTTATTTCCAAATCATGCAAATTAGTGTAATTTGCACAGAAAGAACCTGTGTCTAGTGCAAAGGAGAATTTACCCGGGACATATAGTCAGTGTCCGTTTGCTCACGAATTGTGTCTGCCGGTTTATTTTCATAAACTTTTATTGTCTCCAAATAGCGGCCGCATTCCTCCAAGCTAAAGGAAATGAAAGGAACAGAATATGTCAAGTGCAGTGTACCAGAAACCAAACAAATATAATTTTTTATATTCACTATTTGTAATAAAGTATTACCTCCAAGCACAAAGGAGGGTGCATTCATGTAGTAGTGCTGTCTTTGTAACTTCTTGTAAAGGCTTCAATACATCTTCCTGAAAAATAAACCATTGGTAAAGTGAATAAATTAAATATTTACCGAGTACCTCGTTTAGGAAGAATCTGAAATTACTTCCAAGTACTATGCATAGCACATAATGGTCCGTACTATGGATCAATATTTTCATTTTCAAAGTCCAAACAATCGATTTGAACCGTTCGTTAAACATGATGTCCATATAAAAGTCTACCTCTAGATCAAATTATACATTTGTTAGAATTTTGTTACTATTTTTTTTATACAAGTAGAAAAAACACTTGATCTAAAAATTCTAGACTATGGAAAAGTAGTGATTTACTACCTATCTAAAAAATATTAAAAAAATTCTACAAAATATAAAATATGATCTACAAGTAAACTTTTCTATGGAGATCAACTTGAATGGTTCAGATTGGCTATTTGGACTTTAAAACCAATATATTGATCCATAGTACAGACCAATCTGTGCTATGCATAGTTACTTACCAGATCAACATGGCACAAAACTACACGAAGTTTAAAGTTCCTCTGCAACTCTCTTATTCGATAGTACAAGTAGTCAGGGTGGAGAAGGTGGTATCGCAGACTGCAAATGGTGAAGCCATTGAGATTAAAATAGTCTCTGAAGCAATAGATTTTATTAAAAAAAAATGCTGAAGAAGTGCCTACAGCTGGTTTACAAGTTACAACCGTTGGGTTTGTTTCATATGATAACAAAATGGCTTGAAATGTTTGTTGATGTGTGTGTGAGAGAGAGAACTTCACCTAAGATAAAGAGCACAAGAAGATGGTCCGAGCATATAATCAGGAACTATATCAGTAAACACCCACCTCACATTTCTTATATGCTTAAGCAGCGGGTTACCTTTCTACAATTCGAAAGAAATAAACAATAAGCTTGTTCATATGCAGAGATATTCACGCATTCAATATAGAACTATGTCATAGAATTGGTTTTAACTTTACCATTTTTTTTGGATTTAATGATATATTATTAACATACAAATGCCATCAATTATAACATTACTATCATCAGACATTGCATAGAATACACAGACTGAACAAATCCACTAAACTTTCCCTTTTTTTTTTTGTCTCCTCTTTGGATTTCAGCTATTAGGAAGAAAAGGATGAATGATCATGTCATAAAACGGGACCCACCTGTCTGTGACTCACAAGTATTGCATTACGGTTCTGGTTCGCACTACTTCCCGATGCAGCAGGAGTTGAAGAATTCGAGGTCGTGCCACTTCCCGATGTAGGTTCAGACGACGGAGGTGGTGGCGGTGGTGGCGGCGGAGGGGAGTAGAATTCGGTGGATTTGACGAAGGAGAAGGCCTGGGAGAAAGAAGTTGGAGGAGATGGGTTGTAAGAGGAAGAAGTGGTAGCAGCAGCAGTGGTGGTGGTGCCACCGAAAACCTCTTGGTACGAAGGAATCTTAATCGGATTCTTCTTTTCGGATTTATTTTCTCGTTGATTCGATTCTTCGCCTTTCTGCTCCATTGAAGTACAAAGAGGGGAGAGAGAGAGAGAGAGAGAGAGAGAGAGAGAGAGAGGAACTTCCAAAAAATAAGAGAGGAGTGAGAAAGGAATATGAATCGTCCGATCAGAATTCGGACCAATACGGTTCCTTTAATATTCGTGTGGATTCTGATCGGACGGTTCGGATCTAAAGAGAAATATTATGTTACCTTAGGTGAAAAGGCAATAAGCCCAGCCCAAGCCCATGATCCAAACTCCAGAGGCAACGTAAGCCCATACAGACAGGTTCTCTCGGAAATAAGTCTTCTGTGATTACAAAGAATCACAGGACCCTGCAATTTAAGATCAACCCATTTATTTGTTTTTAGATTCGTGCACAAAGAGGAATGAATGGGTGGATGTTGAATTGTAGGGTTTCTGCGTTCTTTGGAATCATAGCAGATTTATTTCCGGTTCTCCCGGGTTGCAGATATTAACAGCGCTGATTTGACTTGATGCAGCGCATAAGTCAATTCTTTTTTAATTTTAACACTATTTATTATCCTTAACTAAAATTCTATTATTTTGTTCAATTAATTATATTTTTAATAATCGTTTTCTTGAAACTTTTTTTTGATATATTTTGCCTTTCATGTCACGTGTGAACTCTTTTTATGCATTTGATTTGTTCGTTTGATATTACAATATTATATACGACCATGAATAGGGGCAGGTGGGAGAACAACTACTTTTGGATTTTTAAATTTTAGGGAGATTTATAGCTTCAGATTATTTTTTTTTTGTGCAATTATTTTTGCTCAATTTTATAATTTAATTTGGATTAAATTTAGGGTTTAAAATTAGAATATTTTTTTAAAATTCAGATTGATAATTAGGATTAGAAGTTAGAGCATTAAAAATTAAAAATCAGAGCATTAAAAATTATAAGTTAGAGTATTGTTTTTACATAGTATTTAATTAAATAATGAATTTGAACCCAAGTAGCTATTTAAATCCGATTCGTTATTCTTTTGCTTCTTTCGAACAAATATTCTAAATCCACTCAGGTCCAACACCATAAGTCCATCAAGATTTTAGTAAAATAAATTCAGTTAAACAGACCAATCCTTTTGTACAAATTTAAAACTTTGAATTATTGATACAAAATTCGATTTATTAATTAATTATTATAACCTCTTGATTCCCTCGTATTGTGTCAATTATATATATTGTCCTACATATTCTAAGAAAATTGATAATATTTTCTTATTGTTGGAACACTTGAATAATACATTTCTTATTATAGAAACACTTGAATAATACATTCGCTCAATAATAAAGCATATATTATATTGTATTTTGCAAATTACTAGAAGAAAATTAAACTTTTACAACGTTCTTATAATAAGAAAAACTTTTACAACATTCTTATCCGTGTAACTCTCTCAAGGCTTTCTACAATAGTCCATGTACAATTCCTCATAAACGTCCGTGTAGCTCTCTCAAGATGTTCTACACTGATTCTTTAATAAATATCCGTTTAGAGATCCCACAGATATTTCGAACTTTCAAAAATTACAATTTCTACACGGCTTTTATATAAAATTGTCAAATCTGTGTATAATGTATAGTGTACAATGACTCTTCCTATAGTAGTGCAGATTAAAAATTGTCATGCTAGCATCTATATTATTTTTGCAAATTGAGCTAGGATCTAATATGCTGTCTTTAATTTATTATTTATCAATGCTTTGGTAAATTTTTTTGTTTCTTTCATTGTGAACTTTGTTTTTATGGGCTAAGAGACGCACAATTACATAGTATTAATTATTTGAACTTTAAGATTCATGCACAATGTATTTGAATGGTTGAGATTTTTTTAACAAGTCACGCAAAATATGAGATATCGATCTCAGAGGATGCGAATTCTTGTGTGAATATCTCATGGACACGGGATATATATGACGTCACACATAGCATAGGCTCTGATTCAATTTAAAGCCCTAAAATTGAATTAAGAAATATGCTGACAAATCGTGATTAAAAGGGGAAATGACTATAAAATAAGATAAAATTATATATATGATAATAAATAACTAAACTATCTAATAGATTGCCCTGGATGAATCTAAAATAATATCGTAAAGAGTTTTAGTTAGGGTGCTCATTGGTTCGGTTCGGTTCGGTTCGATTCGGTTCGGTTAAAAACTTAAAATCAAAGTAGGATAGGCAAACCAACATTGTAGTTGGCTTTAAAAAATATAATTGAATAAACCAAAATAAACATATCAACCAAATTAAAACCTAATCAAACAAACAGAACTAAATGTTAGCTTGTTCAGTTGAACTGAAGAAGATTAATTGTAAAAATAAATATTATATTTGTTAATTTTATGATTTTTTTTTAAGATGGATTTAACAATTTTGTTTGATTTAGTCTAACCGGTTTTAAACTAAACCAAGTAATATGCATATGTCGTAATTTTTATTTATTTTTTAAATGTTAGATTCGGACGGAGGACGGGTTTAAAAATTTCAGTCAATTAGACCTAACCGGTTTTAAAATTTATAAATCTAACCGAACTGAACTTAACCTAATCAAACAATTAAACTAGTTTAGAAAATAAACTGAACCAATCCATTTAACAAAAAAAATCGAACCGCTTAATATCCGGATCGGATGAACTTTTCTATGTGCTCATTAATGTGTACTTTTCTTTAATGTTATTCTTCGCTTCAGAATATATAGAAAATTAAAGAAAGTTTAATTTGACAAGGAAAAATTCGGTAAACATGTAAAATATATATGTTCTCTAAGCACTCAATATTATAATTATAATTGAACTTTCGAAATATATAGCACCCTTAAATAAAAAGAGATTGGAAGGTCAGGGGATAATTGTTAATTCTAAGTTTACAGGATATATAATATTTGTTTCAGTAGAAATTAAGATTCATTACAATTCTAAAACATTTCTTCAATAGATCTCATTTTGAAGTTATCTTTTATGATTAGATCTCAATTTCAACTTATTCTTGTCAAATTGTTGAAGATTAAAATTTCTAGTTCACTTTGTATAATCTACTCTGCATTATAATTTTTTATTTCGTTTGTACTAGTGGTGTAATTAAATAAACATTTTTTTTTAATTCATGGTTTTTACAACTGTACAATGCTCAAAATTTGGTTGGTTCATATTTAATTTTTTTTTTTGCTAAATATATAACATCATTGATGGACATCTTTGTTATCGTGATCTCGATCTCATATAGAGTTCTATAACTAGGGAATAAACAAACTTGTATTCATCAAAAGGAAAAAAAGCAAACCTTTATCATATTTCACAATTTTTGTTGAACAGTGAGATAACACTAATAATATTTATCTTTTTTCTTTTTTTCCTTAATTTGTTATTGCTTTTTAGTATTCATCTTGCTAAGAAATTTTGGTGTTTGGGAAAATTTATATAATTGTTTTACTATATTTTTTGGTTGTGTGCTGATCTCTTTAATTTAAAAGTTTTGTATTTGTAGATGTATTTAAATTGCGAATGGAAAATTGTGTTTAATTAATCATCATGTAGGAATTTGGGTTTTGATTTAAATTTATTTCCTCATATCATATCATTGCTAGTTTGTTCCATTGTGTCTGATATGAATTATATTTTTATATTTTTAGTCGGATGATGTGGCGTGGTGTTACTGTGATGTGGACCCCTATCGAATCTATCACCATCACAATAGTGACCAAAATTTTAAAATATCCTATAGGTATTCCATTTAATTTTCTCCATATTTCGCCTTAATTTTCTCATTTTTAATTTATGGTTATTTAATTAGGTTGCAATTAATGCTCGATCCTTTAAATGGCTTATGCATTATATATATATATATATATATATATATATATATATATATATATAGGCTGTGGCTAATTTGCTGCCGGCAGCATTTCTGCCGGCGGTGCTGCCACTGTTTTTTCTATTTTTTGATGTTCAAACGACAAATCTAAACCGTTAGATGTTTAATCTAAATTATAATCTACTTGGAGACCAAATTTTATATTTTTTGGAACTTTTTTACTATATATTAAGCTGGTTTGAAAATTGCTGATTTCAATGCTGCAGAAATTTACTGAAATCAGCGGTTTTCAAACCAGCTTAATATATAGTAAAAAAATTCCAAAAAATGTAAAATTTGGTCTCCATGTAGATTATAATATAGATTAAACATCTAACGGTTTGGATTTGTTGTTTGGACATCACACGGCTAAATATAGCCCTGGCAGCACCTCTGCCGAAATGCTGCCAGCAGCAATTTAGACAGACCCTATATATATATATATATATATATAGGAGGTGCTGCAGGCGTAGGCACGATGGCTTTCGCATATCACCTTGGTTGCAAAACAACTGAAGAGGAGTTTTTGAAGGAGAAAGCAGAAACTGTGTAAAAGGATACAGAATTGAGATAACGAGAGATTTTTTATTTATTTTTCTTCTGATTTTGTTTGGCTCATAGAAGATGCACTTTTATTCCTCATGGCTACATGGTTATGTTGCTATTTCAAATACCTTAATTTGTTAATTAAGTTTCAGTTTTGATCATTATATTATAAGAAGTATTAATTGTTATTTTCAGCATTTTTAGCCACATAATATTTTATATATTATACGACTTTCCTTTTTATTTTCCTGGAGATTTTAATTAATAAGTGACCTAATAATTTTGAAACAATTTTTTTAGTAAAACTTAGAGATTATGTCATATGACTATTTAATATCACTACAATTATTTATTTTATCCGCGGTATATATATATATATATATTCTTACAGATACTTTCGTTAATAAAATACTAATATCTGATAGCCAGTAGTGCAGTGATATGAGCTCCTGTTTCTTCAATTCTCGAAAATTTTAGATTTTTTATATTGATCAGTAAGAATGGCTTATTTTTTTTTTACTAATTTTTGTTCTCATACACTACTTTTGCATTTCAAAACTTGTCACTAAATCAAACAATGATTGCTTCCCATTTACCATTAATTGTATCAAATTAATTATAAGACACAACCCAGTAGAGTGCTGGGAAAAATGGCACGGCGGAGCCGGCTCCGTCACGGAACGGTACGGTTATAGTACGAAACAGTACGGTACGTGTCAGATACGTACGTGCAGGGCCGGATTCAAAATTTTCGTCAGGGTAGGGTACTAATCAAATTTAAATAATTAATCAGGTTCAAACCCATTAACTTATCGGGTACAAAATTATAAGTCATTTTCTATAACTATGATTAGTACAAAATCTGTTAAGAGATGGCAAGTAAATTAATCTAAGTAGATTTTTCAAATTCATAATTTACAACAACCCTCATTCAAACATGACTAGAGAACCAATTCAAATAATCATATCACATAAAAGATATTTTCAACTTGCATAAAAGGATTGACTTTTAAATAAAAAAAATAAGTATATGATGAAATCTAAAATACCAAAAAAAGGATCTATGTATCCATTCACGGCTTGGAATTGGATATTTTCTCTTGAACAAAATATAATATTTTTTTTGTCTTAAATGAAAGAAATAACATGTATGAAAATAATAATAAAGACGTTTTAGCCCATTTCGGATATAAATTGACATTATATTTTGCTACTCTTCTACTATTATAAGAGGAAAATAAGCTGGTAAGGGTAGTTCAATAAAATTTACAGTACATATATGGTCATTTATAGTTATCATTTAAGTGTTTATAATATGTGAGAATTAATGCTAAAAGTCAACGAATCAATTAACTTTTGTGTACTTGGTTGAATTCACAGATCAGTTAAGCTAAGGCAGCACACATTTTATTTTATTTTATTTTGTGTCTTTTAATCAATCAATGAGCATATTAATTGTGTCATGACTATCTCTTATATAATTTACAAAACTTAGTCTTTGTAAATTAGATTTGAATTTTCAGGATATGGTAGTTGCCTTACCATGTGCTGCAGTAGATTCGCCCCTGGATACGTGCCGTGACTCGCGTGTTCCGTGCCGTGACTATTCGCGTGCTGTGACTATATATCTTTTGAAATTTTGGCACGGCACGTCACGTCATGTGAAAGATCTAGTTACGGCACGACACGGCACGTAGCCACACGAGTCACATGTAATTAAGATCATTGATGGACACTGTGGTGAGAATGTAATCAGAGAATATTTTCAAACTCCTCCAAAATAGTGAAAATACTGGTGTTAGAGACTCAGGTTGAGATAAGACAGTGGTGCAAATACTGTTGATTTGTAATCACTGGTGCAAATGGAGTTATAGACGAGTACTGGTATAAAACTAGAATGTACATATTCAGTGAGATAGACTAGCTGGTTAGTTCGGCTATGTAAATATATACTTTTTAATTTTTTGGTTTAAAAATGTCCGTTGGCTATGTAAATATTAATTATAGAGTTATTTGTAAAGAACTTTCTTAATCAATAAAAAATGAATGACAAAAGGGGTGCAGGAGATATTGGAAATTGACTTGAATGTGGAATAAGAGAGGAGTATATAATTTGTTTTTGTACTTTTGGTTATTTTTTCATATGGTCTTACTTTACTTTTGCTCATTGAAACAATTAATGATTCTCTTCTACATATATAAGAACAGTTAATTACAGCTGACAGAGTCATATTTAATTTCTTTCATTAATCGACAGAAAATACTCCTATATTCAACTTTTATGTAATTAATAATAATATCTGTACGTCAATCTTTATATTCAAAAGAAAAACGCACACAGTAAGAAACTATTAAAGTAACTTAATTCTTTCAAATCCACAGAAAAAAAAATCTTAAAATTAATAAACAAGGCTTTACCAGGTGCCAGTTAAAAATAAATAAAAATAAAGTTACTAATTAATAGCGCAAAACAATTGGAACCGAAACAGCAAAATTGAATATTTTTTATTTTATTCCAAGTAATAGCTAGCTTAAAATTTCTCAATATAATATATATCATGAAGTTGCAGCTTAGAGCCTTAGACCCAGTCATTACTTTTTTAGATGCTGATATGAAACTGAAATTTAACAAAGGTATTTAAAATAGCAACAAAACAATATAATGATGAGTAAATTTGTAACACATTGATTTCAATAAATACTTCTGAAAATTAACTGCTGAATAATTTAGTGGGTCTTTCTATGCAAACCGCTGAAATTCAACGGTTGTGGTTAACTTAAGTCATTTTTTTTATTAGAACAATGGTACATTTTTTTTTTATATTTTTTAATAGAGGAGAGATCAAGTTACAATAAGTTACCACAATCATTTTCTATATTTTCAAAGTCTAAATCGTCGATCCAAACCGTTAGATGTGATCTCTACAATAAAATGTGTTTGGATACCAAATTTTACATTTTTTGAATTTTTTTACTATTTATTAAGATGGGTACAAAAACTAGTCAAATTCAGACCATTGAATTTTGTACCCATCTTAATAAATAGTAAAAAAAAATTCTGAAAAATGTAAAATTTGATCTGGAAACACATTTTATTGTGGAGATCATGTTGAATGGTTTGGATTGACGATTTGGACTTTGAAAATGTAGAAAATGGTTATGATAACTTGTTGTAACTCAAAAATTGTTATAACTTGATCCCTCCTCTTTGAGTACAAAAGACTGGCACTTTTCACGAGGGTAAAAAGTGACTTTTCGCGACGGAGTACCGTCATAAATACGTTTTTTCTCTCACGAAAAGTGTCTACCTTGTTGGATTCGAATCTTGCTCTATATATAAAAAGAAGATTAACTAAACATTAACATTGTTAGTCAAAGAACTACTTTAATTAGGTGCGGGGCTAACACTATCGGTGTGGTTTGTGTCATAGTACCGACAAGCTAAGCCATTTTGTGAACGACGGAAATAATCCCAATTCTAGTAGTGCACGTTTCATAAAATTAGTTAACAGAAACGCTCCGTTAATCATTTCCTTGATAATCATAAGCGCGCATCTAAATTCAACGAGATATAGATATAGATAGAGATAGAGATAGAGAGAAAGAGAGAATGACTATGGAAAACAACAGATTATTAAATTGCTGTATGATCAATCATTTCTCGAATGTACTCATACAAATCTTAAATAAACCAAAATACAAGTACTCTACAAGAAAAGCATGCATAACTAGGTAAATGGAAAACAAATAATGGTCCTGTAAATAAAAAATCCAGTACAACGTAATAATTATCTAAACAGTATGAGCAAGCAGAAATATTAATATATACGGGACGGTCGAAAAGGCCACCCACTTTTGATAATTTATATATGGATATACTTTGGTTGCCCTGATGTGTTTGGGGTTTACATCACTCTCTACATCTGGAATGTATTTCAGTATTTTTTATTGCACCCTGAAACGCATAAATTGTAGCGCGAGAAGGGTTAAATTGCTCAAGAGAGTTATGGAGACGGTCAATGTGAGAACTAGCAATCCAATTTTTCCAATAGGAGATAGAACCAGATCCAGACCTAATCCCAGTGCAATGACCATGCATTGTGCAGCAACAGTAAAAAAATCCATGGACATATCCGTGTACTTTTCAATTATTTCATCATTATGAACCCTCGTGCTGTATATGAGCAATATAGTAGCCAAGAAGGAAAAACCAAAAGCAAAGAAATCTGCGAAGATGAATGTCTTAAACATATAGTTTTTCTTTCCTAGAATTGGGGTGCCTGTATCTTGATTGGTACCTCCTGGAAGAGTAAAAGCTGCAGCAAATGTTACTGTTGCAATAAGCACCGAACCTAGGCCCACTAATTGGGCTTTACCCCCTGATGAGTTTATTCTCATTGGTGACACTAGTGTTTCTCTGTCTTCAGTGTAGTACTGAAACCAACCTTTACTGAAACGAGCTCCTCTTTTTTGAACGTAAAATTCACCCAAGTCGTCCCTTCTCTGTAGTTGCCAAAAAAAGACCTTAATTATATTAGAAAAGGAAAAGGAAAAGGAATATATAAGTTGAAGACCAAAACAAATTACAAAACCACAAAATTCGCTCTATATGTTTAAGATGTGTATATGCAGGTAAGCTCTATAAGAAAAGAGACTACTATTAGAAATGACCATTATACCCCAGTTAAGTATGCAATGGCTATAACCTATAAGCCTATAAGCCAGTTGGTTGGGTGGGTGCACACTTCCGTGCACAGGCCCAAGCACAAAATAGAAAATAAACAACATGCATTGGAAAAGGTACGTGCAGAAGTACTAAAGCCAACATTTGAAAAAAACAAAACTTGGATTGACACAATAATCCAAGTCCGGCTGTGGCCTATTTTTAAGATTACAAAATTCAATCAAGGTTAATGAGAAATAGTAAGCTTAACCTGAGTGTTCCTTGCAGATTTCCTGAATTGAATCACTGAAAGGTCGAAAGCAGTTAGACTTTCCTTGTTTTGTAAAGTAAGGTCCAATTGATTGTTTTCCAAAAGAGATAGCATAACCCCATCATATCCATGTTTTGCTGCTAAATGTAATGGTGTGTTTCCTTCGTGATCCATTGTATTTGCCATATTATTGAAAATTTTCTTCCAGTAGGAGGTGGGAAGCTTCTTTTTTGAATCTTTAAGAAATTTAAAGATAAGATTTGACTTATTTGCTTCTACGGCAATGTGCAGGAAGTTCCTTCCATTACTATCAAGTAGCTCACCTGAATCAAGGCACCTTTGTAAGAGAAGAACAATGATTTTAATATGGCCCATTCGTACTGCAGTATGAATAGGATATGATCTTTCTGAATCTTGGATGTATGCCAATGATGGATCTCTATCCAATAGGAGTTTGGCAATCTTATGGTTTCCAGTTAATGCTACCAAGTGGAGAGGAGTTCTTCCTGTTTCATCTGTCCCCTTATGAAGTGATTCTGAGTACAGTTTTAGTAGTTCTTCGGTGAGTTCTGTCAATAAGATGACACATAGAAGTTCAATTAGGACACCCTAGTTCAGTTTTAGTAAGCAATAATTCCATACTTGCTGCTATGATGGAGGCAACTGACTGAATGGATTTCGTATCCATTTTTCACAATAGTTTGGCTGACAGCAATAATTCCTTATTGTATTTTTTTTAATCCATTTTCCATTCACCCAAAATTAGTGCATCATATATGCAAATATAGTACAATATTTATAATTTTTAAAGCGTCCGTTTACAGGAGAGAACGGTCATATATATGCAAATGTACTACTATCATTTGAAAGGACTGAAAGATATGTAGGTGCTATGCATAGCGTAGATGAGTCCATGCATACTATGGACCCATATCTCTGTTTTTAAAAGCCACACAGTCGATTCGAACCGTGCACTATATATGATTTTCATATGAAAATGTATTTGGAGTTCAATTTTACATTTTTAGGCCTCTTTTGCTATTTTTTAGATAGATAGAAAATCATTTGATATTAAGATTATGGACCATTCGAATATAGTGATTTTCTGTCTATCTAAAAAAGTAGTAATGTTCTAAAAATTATAAAATTTCATCTCCAAGTACTTGTTGATATGATATCATGTAGACTATTTAAACTTTAAAAATAGAGATATTTATCTATATCACGGACCGATCATACTATGCATATTTTTGATTAAAAAGGCTGAGGCCCATCTTCATTGCAGAAAAGGAAACGTTAGATCATACTATGCATATAGCACCATAGCCTCATTTATATGTGTAATATTGCAATAAGTCAATAACAACACATTAATTATCAAGTTATATTTGGTTTGTTTCATTTCTTCTGTTTATTCGATTTTCAGCCATCACAACCGTACCAAAAACAAATAAAGATTGACAAAACTAAAGAAACTGGTCAATCTGAACAACATTAACAAGGACTGTCGTTGCAAGACGAATAAAATAAAATCAATCGATATTTTTACATACCATGGTCTTGCAGCACCGCAGCATGCAATGCTGTCTGGTTTCTTGGTCCTGAGTAAAATTCTGGTGTAATTGCATGATTTGACAGTTTCGCCACCATATTATGTACCATTTCGAGCGATTCCCTTGCGGTAGCCAAATACAAGGCGGATACGGAATCACAGTTCACCAGGCCCGCCAATGCAAAATCTTCGTCCATCAGAATTGAGACAATAGGTACATGGCCATGTCTAGTGGCTTCATGTAAGGCTGTTTCCCCGAGGTTGTTCTTTTGTCTAAGCAGCTCTTTGATCTCAGCCCCACTGAATGTATCTTTGGCACATCGGATCAACTCTGAAATGGTTTCGATACGCCCAAATCTAGCAGCATGGTGGAAGGGTGTCTCATTTTTTACATTGTGTGCCTTCAGCAGTGAGCTATCTCTCCTACAGATTTCAGACAAAAGATTTGGGTGGCCATTGGCAGACAGTATGTGAAGAATGTTATTCTCCATACCTGTAAAAGGAATTGTCAATTATCATTTAATTTGGCCGGTATTATAAAATGAAGACTAATCATTTATTGTAGGTCTGGTCTCAGAGCAGGCCTTGGTAAAAATAATGAAGGAATTAAACTTGACTCATCAGATTCTGCATAGGCAGAAAACTGAAGAAGATTGATGGCAGGATTTGAAAGGCTAAACGTGGTTCAACTGGGGCAAATAAATATGGATTTAATTATCTTGATGTCCATTTAAGATGGTGAAGATTTTGATTTTTGAGGTTTATTAGAGTTTCCTACATAAAGTTATGGATGTTTAAGTGAAGCATGCGCAGTTAATGCATTGTTGCTTTTCAATTTTTTCTTTAGTTACAAATTTCTGGAGTTTTTATCTGATGTTTTAAGGCTTTAAATAGATATAATCTATTGTGACGTAAAAGAGTATATTGAAGAGAATATTAAGAGTTGATAATACAAAGAAGTTTATTTATTGTTCTTATTTTCCCTCCACCTCAAAATATTGTATCCACCATCTATATGTAAGAATAAAGCTAGTTTGGGTCCCCGAGCCTTGTCCCCAAATGCACCCCCAACTAGTTCAACCAACAAAATCCCAGTTTAAACCGACCAAATCATTTCAATTTTCAATCGCACAACATGTTTTTCTTTTCTTCTCTCCTCTCAGCTACCACCACTTTCTCTCTCTTCATAGACAACCACCATTAAAAAGTAAAACGCAAGCACAGCCAGTACGACGAAGCTCCGAATCGATCTCTTCCTCCTCGAACCCTTGAGCAATCGTCTTCTGCTTCCATTGAGCCTCTCAATCTCCATGCCGCTGAAAAGCTCATCATCTCCTTCGAGTACCACCTCTGTGAGAATATCAAGGCACGCATGAAGCATCCTGACCGTCCATACAGTTTTGTGGACTCTGAGGTTTCTTTACACGAAGAACTTTACCGCCTGTGCACCCTTTATTAAGTAGTATAAAGGCATGTAATAACATCATATATATTGATGTTATTACATTGCACTACTCAACAGTTGCTGAAGTAGTGTGTGAAGTAACCTCAGAGTTCTTAGTGTGTGAAGTTGTATAAAGGCATGTAATAACATCATATTGATTAGTGTTTTATACTTATTCATACTTATTGTTTTGATTAATAAAACTTCTTTATTTACAATATTATGATATGATAATATTAGTGGTTTTCTACAATTAGGATGGATTTTGATTTGAATGAACGTGTTGGAGGTGACAGCAACAGAATATGTCATAAATGGGATTTGAACAGTCATGCATTTATGTTTGCCAATGATAATGGATTTGAAGAAGTAAGAGATGTACAATGTGAAATAATTGGTGTACAAGACGAAATAAGAGTTGTATATGAAGAAAGAGAGGGAGATGGAGTGGAAGAGGGAGAGGCGCGCAGTTGGAGAAGAAGAGGGAGATGGAGAAGGTGATGATACAATAGGTGGTCCAACCCTATTATGTGCATCTGCCATTGGGGATGTGTTTGCTTATATTGAGGAAGAGTTTGAATATTGGGGGATGTATAGGAAACAAAAATGACGATGGACAAGATGTCCCAGAGAGGAGGAAGCTTGATGTACGCACGGATTGAAAGGCATGTTTAAGCACTAGACGTTTTATTGAGATGATCGAAAATGACAAGTGTGCACAGTGAATCTGGAGCACAACCATGAGCTTACTCCAAAACTATCCTTCGTGATTACTTCATTTCGTTATATTAAAAAAGATACAAAATGTTGGAATATAATGAAGAGCAAGGGATTTCTAATTCACCACCAAATGTATATTTCATTCTCTTTATTTCTTATCACTAAATAATTAATTAATAAACCAAGACTAATGTACCATGATTGGTACTCAATGTTACTTGTTTGGGCCAAAAAGTACTAATTACCTGTTACGCTTCTCAGGCAGTAAAAGGGCCCCATTATTGGTTCATCATCTTCATCGTATAATCCCAGAAGCTGCCTCAAATCTGTCTCGTTGCCATCCAAAGCCGCCTTGAGGAGGTTGTGTGGCATTAGCGGGCGATTAGGCATATTCTGAGTCGAAGAAGAACTTGCTATGTCAGTTGCCATTAATTAATTTTGGAGCTTAGTCTACTGTATGATATGAGATATTGGGAAGAAATGTATAGAGGATTGATCTTATATAATTATGAAATACAAGTTGCCTCAATTATGTATGGAGCTGGAATAGTACTGTGCCAAGTCTTTCATTATTAATAATATTTAATTTGGTTGGTACCGTAGCCAACGGCTGGAAGGCTGGATCAATTAATTATGAAAGTAATAAAAGAAGCCAGTTAGGTAACAGCGAGAACCGATAATATTAATTAAATTGAAATAGTTTTTTTTCCCATTTACCTATTCCTTATTTCAAATATGAAGCAATAGTTGCATCAAAGGCATGGGAACCAGTCCGAAGCCATTTGGACAAGATTGCTCTGCAAAGCCTTTCCAGATCGCTAGATTAAATTTTACCAAGATTGGTTAAGTCAATGCTAACAGACATTAACTTTATCTCCGTTAGGCAAAAAGAGGAAAGATATCCTCCTCTCTTCTTTCTCTCAAATTGTCAAAGAAGAAAACTATATATCTTTCTCTCCATGATTGATTTAAAGAAAAAAATTATAGTGTGTCCATACAAACTTCTAAAATAACCAATTTCTTTATCAAAACACTATAATATTCAAATTCCCTAAGAAACTTTAACATTATTTCTTCTAATCCCTTTTATCTATTTAATTTTTATTTAATTATTTTAAAAATCAAATTGAGTCTCTTTATTTTAATTAAATGGAGGTGTTCTATATTTTCTCATTAAGGGATAAATTCGAACTCAACCCTAATGTCTCAGTCTCAGTATCGGTCGAACTCGAACAAGAATTATTAGTTGAACCCTTTTTCCATTGTTGTAGAAGCTTGGATGTTGTCTGTGGTTAAAAAGCTAGAAAAGAGGAGAATAATTGAGTTGTGTTGCTATTGTCTCCATTGCTACTAGTAGCAGTACTGGCAGTACTGGTACAAGTTTGTTTGGTTTGGGATTAAAACAGAGCTTCACTAAGTGCTTGCTTGGCAAGGTTAATATATGTTTGAAGCCTCCTCCCATTGCCCCTTGCAAGAAGATATCTATCCCATGGAAGCGTATGTGCTTAGAAAAACAGAAATGAATTGTAGTATGTGTGCTCAGGAAAAACAGAGGATAGAGGAGGTATAGAAGATTTTCTCCGTCATTTTTATTTTCTAAAGGGATTTAATTTTAATTCAATAGAGATAGAGTTCGGAGTTCTCACCATTGACTAACAGAAAAGAACAAGGGAAAATTATTTCCTTGTTTGCTTAACGGAGATAAGGTAACCTCTGTTAGGCGTTTTTTATCCGTTTTTTATTATTTTCTTCTTATTTTGAAAAATATTTTATTAAAAACACAAATTGAAATATTAATAGCACTTTTTTATCCTTTTACCTAACCCATACCATATTCAAAAATATGGATAAGAATAAAGATTTTTTTTTGTTATCATCATAACGGGTACGGGTATGAAAATATCTCCACCCAACCCGTATGGTACCCATTGACATCCCTAATCAGTACTGCTCTAAGTCAATGCCTCCTCGTTATCTGAAAGGTCCTCAAAAAGGAAACAATAGATTAATGTGCTTAAAAATATATATGTAGTCAGCTACGGCCGGGTTTAGTCAATGGTAATCGTGCTTATCACAAATTCTGCAATTTTAGTCAATCGTACATCAGAAATTATAATATATGCCATTTTCTTATTAAAAGTTAGAGAATAAGTTAGAGAATCAGAAACAAATCATTGTTTGATGTAATGGTAAATAGGAAGTGATATGATGTAATGGTAAAAATTATCAAATCATTACATCATATCATTGCATTTGTTGGGTTGTGACAGTTGTGTCTTATAATTTGATGTAATGGTAAATGGGAAGCAATCATTGTTTGATTTAGTGAAAAGTTTTCAAATGCAAAATTAGTGAACGAGAATAAAACAAAAATTAGTAAAAAAAAGGTTCATTTATATATATCGAGATCGCTATAACACAGGTGTTATATATATATTTAGCAAAAAAAAAAAAAAAATTCCGTATTTCATGTTCACACTGTAAACAATTAATGTACGGTTGTGACATATTGTTTTTAAGCTTCTCTAAACAAAATTCAAGTTATATTATTGAAGAACAATTAAATTGGTAATTTGTTACCTTTACGCAGTCAAATCGGCATACTTTGCAATGATTGGTCCATCAATAATGTTATATATATATTTAGCAAAAGGTCGATGTCATATTAAGAATAACAAAGATCACAAAACAACAATCATTTTTTAGCTTGAGAGGGCCAGGTGCTAGTTAAAATGTCATATTAAGAATAACAAAGATCAAATATAGCAAATTTTCCCTTATTTGTTAGAAAAAAATTGCACAATGAATTGTTCACATATCTAACAATTAAGGAAGATAATTATGCACACACATACCAGTCCTTTCCGTCAATGCCCAACCTCGATCTGGTGCTTCACCACTTGAGCAACACATCCAAGCTGAAGTGAAATATGCATAGGATTAGTGATTAGAGAACAAATTAAACCCTAAACTTAATTAAGATGATTGAGGGATGTGTATTAGGCACGTACGGCTTGACACGTTTAAGACACAACACGGTTTGGACACGTCTAAGACACTCCTAAAAAGTAAAAAAAAAGGCTAGCTAGTTGTGTTACATATCACTAATCCTATCACCGTCCGCATTCGGACATACAAAATGTTTGACATACTGCGATAGTCAACATATCTGTGTATAGTATTGTTGAATTAATACTTTGAAGCGCTAGCTCTCTCTATCCATACAAATTAAGGGAATGAATTTTCATTAATACGATCGAAAAGGACGCGCATCCTCCAATTTCTTCCGGTTCTCACCCTGGAATAATATATTAATGCTAAACGTGATCTGGTCATTAAAAGAAAAACTGGACAATAAATGTTCCTTAATAGGAGACAAGTAAAAATTAATATTTTACTCGTATTTATTTGGGGCCTGCTTTTTTTTTTCCATTTTTTTTTTGTTTATTGTATATAGAAAAATCGTTATTTGCAGTAATAAAATAGAAAAATATTGAACAATGTCTTAAAAATAAGGAAGTTAGTAGCTTTTAGAATACAAATAGAATATCAAAACTCATTAATTCACGAATATCTCTTTCGACATTCATTTTTTTGAACTCAATAACAAAAAATGCAAATAAAACTAATACATTTGACATTTTTCTGATAACAAAAAATATAAACTAAACTAAAAATACATCACAGATTATTGCTCCAACATTATCATATTAAATATCCCAAAACTTTAATAATTGAATTGAATATATTATGTAATTTGCATTATTTTTATTTTATATAACTACCCTATGGGATAATGGGTACAAAATAGTATTTTCCCATATATGTTGGGGAATCATAAAGGCCAAATAATTATGTCTTATCTAGAGATCAAACAATTACATCTCATTTAGGGGTCAAACACTTACACCCCGAGGAAGGAGAAATAGTTCCTCACCTTAACCTTAGGACCGTCCTATGCCAAAGAGACCCAAAACATAAATCATAAGTGCGGAACATAATACCTGATTTCATGTCATTTGTCATGGAATAACCAAAGCCATAGTAGAGCAAGCCGTCTCCGTGAACACGACACAACAAGGTGTGGCTCTTGAGAAATTATCTCCAAATTTTCTAATGAATTTCTCTTCTCTATTCTTTGATGGTGGAAGAAGAAGAGAAGACACAGAACTGTATTTTTCTTAAGAGAAAAACGTATGTTTAGTTTCTGTACTTTTCTTGGTTACCTTGTGCCTTGGGGATCAATCCTTATATATCATAACATTTATGGTTATCTACCAATTGAAAAAGGTATAACGTGTTGTCGCATCAAAAACCGTGTTAGCATATCAAAAGCTGTGCATCTGTATCGATATCCGTGTGGACAGCACAACCCTCCATAAATGGAGTAGAACTAGGGTGCTCTTAAGCTTACCAAAGTTTTGGTGAGCTTAACTCTAAAACTCATCAAATTGATTTCAAATGACGAATTCGAACCGTTGAAACCCACCTACCTTACGTGTGATGCATCTACATGTGTAATTTTTAAACATTCGAATTAATTTAGAATAAAGTCAAGCGGTCAAAAACGTTCAAAAAATGAATGCACTAAAATTAATTTATTAACCTTCTAATTTTGACCGCTTGACTTTATACTAAATTAATTTTAATGTTTAAAAATTTCACATGTAGATGCATCACACGTAAGATAGGCGGGTTTCAACGGTTCGGATTCGTCGTTTGAAATCGATTTGATTAGTTTTAGAGTTAAGCTCACCAAAACTTTAGTGAGCTTAAGAGCACCCTAGTTCTACTCCCATAAATGCATATTTATGACCTATAAAAAGGTACTTATCTGAATTGCAAATTTCTAAATCAGTCCATCAATAATTTGATATTTGCCTAAATTGTTATAACCACATTCTAATGAATATATTAATTGTCTATTACCTTATTTGATCACTTTGATTAACAATCATATATGACAGTAAACATTTCATAATTATATTACATATATGCTCAATGTTGACATTAAATCCAACGAGGTTGGTAATAAATCCAACACCTTAATCATACCAATATCCATTATTGAATACTATACGGGTCGGGTATTACATTGGATCTGAATTCGGTTTAGGTCAAAATATCATGAGCAGTCAAGAGGGAAAGCAAGTAGTGTCAAGTGATTGCCAAACGGTTTTAGTTACGTTGTGGGGTGCAACCGTCCACAAATGGACGAAATTGTTCCTATCACTGCCCGCATTCGGACAAAAATGTTTGACATATTGCTATTGATCAACATCTATGTATAGTATTGTTGAATTAATACTTTGGAGCTCTCTCTCTATCCGTACAAATTAATTAAGGGAATGAATTTTCCGGTTCTCACCTAATAGCACCCGCTCAAAATTAATAGTTTACTCGTATTTATTTTGGGCCTGATTTTTCTTCCATTTTTTCTTCTAGGTGTGAACTGGATACATTTTACGGCTCACAAGTCCACAAAGAGAGTCGCTCTCTCGATCCCTCTTGTTGGCTAGATTCTTGAGATTAAATTACAGCTTGTGTTATGTTTTTCAAATTGATGAAAATGTGCACAGCTGCCATGTGTGCCATTTGAAGTTTGGGACGATATAAATTAGCACAATATAGTCATTTAAAAAAACAGAGGAGAAATTCTGGCTATCAAAATTTAAATATGTTCAGAAGGAGAATTGTTGCTATCAAAATATTCCCATCAAAATAATCAAATTTCATATGTTTCCATTTTAAATTGGGTCCTGATAATTGTCCCCCCACTCTCATCCCTCCATTATCCCCTCAATTTTATTTGTTCAATCTTGTTCACATTTCTCACGATCTACAAGAAATTTTGCGAATCTAAAACCATGAACGTCTCCTACGCAATTTTATCTTTCAAATACTTTCGAGCTTATCGTCACACAAGTATTTATACATTGTCATCTAAGTATTTATACCTAGTATTTTTCACATATGACACTACTGACGTTTAAAAATATTAATATCAAGTATTACAAGTATTTATACCTATGCAATGAAGTATTTATACATATGTGGTCAACTAATTTTGTTAGAAAAAGATTGACGCAGGAACGATTGGGGAATGTTGATGCAGAGATGCGGGGAACACGATTGGGGATAAATACTTACAAGTATAGGTATAAATACTTGTACGATGAGGTATAAATACTTGTGTGATGATGAGCCCGAAAGTATGTCATCGTGGATCTCATTTGAAAGATAAAATTGCGTAGAATACGTTTGTACTTTTAGATTCGCAAAATTCCTCATATATTGTGAGAAATGTGGACGACATTGAAAAAAAAAAATCCCACCTCTAAAAACGTGTATGATCTTCTTCTTCCCATGTAGTTTGAGTGCCCCCCCCATATAGTCATATCAAGTTAGACATTCAAGTATTAATATCTTAGTTTGCAAGTATTAATTTATTATCTTCCAAGTATTTATACCTATGAATTTAATTAAACTTGGAAGATTATAGTGTTTTGAATAAATTTAATTAAACTAGGGACTTGGCTATGGTGCTATGGGTTGCATAGAGGCCTCCCGTGCTACGGCTCAATATTTGAGTTTTCAAAATCCTAACGGTCGATCCGAACAGTTCATCTTCTTCTCCATATTAATATGTGTTTGGAGACCAAATTTTACATTTTTTGGAAATTTTTTACTATTTTTTTAGATTTATTGAAAATCGTTGTTTTTCAGACAAATCTGGACCATAAAAAACAGCGATATTCAATAAATCTAAAAAAATAGTAAAAAAATTTCCAAAAAATGTAAAATTTGGTCTCCAAGCACATATTAATATGGATAACAAGATGAACGGTTCAGATCGACCGTTAGGATTTTGAAAACTCGAATATTGAGCCGTAGCACGGGAGGCCTCTATGCAACCTATGACATATTAGCCAAATCCTTAAACTAGTTAGTTAAGTTAGTTTCTAGAAGTTAAAATATGTTTAAGAGATGGGGGGATGATGGGGAGATGCGGAGATGCGGAATCCACGATTGGGGATAAATACTTAAAAGTATATGTATAAATACTTGCACGATGAGATATAAATACTTGTGTGACAATGAGTCCGAAAGTATGTCATCATGGATCTTATTTGAAAGATAAAATTGCGTAGAAGATGTTCGTGGTTTTAGATTGACAAAATTTCTCATAGATAGTGAGAAATGTGGACAACTTTGAAAAAAGAAAAAAAAATCCACCTCTAAAATCTGTTTAAGAGATGGGGGTATGATGGGGGAATGAGAGTGAGGAGATTCATATAATTATTCTTTTAAATTTAAATAATTTCATATTTTCCTATCGAAATACTCAAATAACTTATTTTACCATTTAAAATTGAAGTACTTTCCTACTTCTCCACCAAAATAATCAACTATATGTTATTTTCCAATTTTAAATTAAATTATTTTCATATTTTTCCGCATGTTTATTGAATCCAAAATATTTATATGATTAATGATTTTTAAAAGTTTCATATTCAATTAAACCAAAAGAGACATACAAAAAAAAAAAAAAAAATTAAATTGATGTCCTTTTTTTTTTTTTTTTTCTAATATAAGGGGAAACAGGAATGGCTCAAGTAACTGGAAAATAGTTTATATTTATTAGCAGTACAGTACGTAGGAATAAGTTATACGCATATTTTTATGACATTTTTATGTAATAACTTTCCGACACGAGAATTAAGTACTATTTGCTGTATTTTGTTTAAGATTTGTGTACTCTAAAATAATAAAATTTCTTCCTAAAGTCTGGAATTGAAAAATTCTCTTAACACTACTACAAAAACAGGATATTCTAACGTCCATTTACTAACGGTTTAAACATATATTGATTAAAAGTCAATAGACAAAAGGAGTTTTGGCAAGTTAGTCAATAAGTTGAAATATTATTCTATGAGTTGAGATCTCTAGAACTGATAGGATAAATTGCTCATATTTTTCTTCTATCAGTTTAGGGTTTAGGGCTGAGTTCTCTGGAACTGATAGGATCAATAATTGCGCATTTTTTTTCTATTGGTTTGTTTAAGAGGATTAAGTCAGGGTTGAGGTTGATATTAGGTAATATGAAGGGTGGAGAAGAAAGGAGCAAAAGGTTATTTTTTGTTGTGGGTAGTAGCTATTGGAAACCTGGTTGACTGCAGCAATCTTTTGTTCTCTGTTTCACACAAAACTCTCTGTTTGACAAAAGGAAAATAATTGATTTTCTAAACTTCTCGAAAACAGAAACATTTTCATTCACCTTTTCTTTTTCAATCGTTAGAAACGTTCAACTCCAGCCTACATTATTAATATAGCTAATACAAAATTTATTTTTAGATCTCCACTACCTCCACAACATCCTAAAATTAAAACATATTCCTTAATTATATATGCTAAATAGAGATATTCTAATTATAGCTTCTGACTACTAATCTAAATAGAGAAATATGCTAACTATTGCTTCAGACAACTATTTTGGAAAATGCTAATCACATCAACTTTGATCAATTTTTAACAGTAGAAGTATGTCAAGCCTTCTATTATATAAGAAGTATTATTGATTTTATGGATTTTATGTCAAAATTAAAATTTTTATCCTGGAATGTAAGAGGCTTGATTGAAGAGGACAAGAGATTGGTTGTAAGGCAAACCATACTGTTAGAAAAGCCAAACATGGTAAGTCTTCAAGAAACAAAGATGAGAGAAATGGATGATCAACTAGTTAATCGATCAGACTTGGGAGAAGACTAAAAGGATTTAAATGTCCAAATGCAAATGGGACGAAAGGGGTGATATTGGTGGGCAGGGAACATACACTGTATCAGTAATTTTGAGATACAATGGAGCTAGAGAGTATAAAGATCACTGCAGTACTATACGTGACATGCCTGGCTACTGTGTGGGGACTTTAATGTTACCCTTTTATAGGAAGAACGAAACAATTTGAACAACACATATTGGAGATAATCTACTATAAACCCTAAACCCTAAATCCTAAACCTTAATTACGTTCTTACATCAAAATATTTTTAATTGAATTATAGCAATAAGGTCAGAATTAAATAGACAAAAATAACATTTTCTGCTCATAATTTATGGATCGATGAACATATATACTTGGTAGAATCTGACTCCAAGACCAAGAAATTGAAAATTTGTATGCATCAACATTCATTTGCTTCATCAGTTTCACATCTTCCTATCAGTTAACCAACTTAAACTATATGCTTATGTTAATTATAATTAAGTAATTGTACCAAAAAAAGTATGAAAATCAATTAACTGAGAGCAGCTTGTACCTCATATCAATGGTACGCGCCATCTCTAACACATCAACATTGTTATGATCCCCAACATTGCTATGATGGGTCAAAATCAGATATAATAATATTTATGACTCTAATAGTCTACTTTACAATCGATTCACAAGCGCATGAGCTTATCTTATAGTATAGATCGGAGTCTCGATCCACAGGATAGTGTATTAAGATATCAAACAATATTCAAGTCTATGTTTTTGGTTGTTTTGGTTGTTTGGATTATTTGGCAGTTGGAACAATTAAAACGGTAAATAAATATTTTGTGTATAGAAGATGGGCTTCCAGGGATCAGGATGTCTATCTTTCTTACTCATTTAATCTATTTTCTGGTTGCAAAAAGCAATTGTATGCGGCATTGTCACCAACCACATGTGAGTGCTTAACCTGACAATTATGGTTTCTAACTCCAATTGGTGTCGTATGTGGTTTAATCAAAACCGTATACATCCTGTATTGGTATCACATGCAAATATGAGAGTTGCTAATTTTATCTTAGTGCTAACCACTACTACGTACGCTATAACACCCTAACTGAGAAGACTGACAAGGGGATGGTATCCAAACCTCACCCTAATCAATCGCATAAAGATCATTGATAAGTCGCCATTACCAAGAATAGAAGGATTTAAGTTCACAGCTACGTCCTTCTTTTATACCTTCGATAGAACGCGATGTTCATCTTCATATCTATATTCTAATAGGTTTCTAACTGATATCGGGTCACAAATGATCAACTTATACATCTATATTCCTAACCGGTCAATCTTATGTGCCTACTATGGGGTACCATCCAGGAAGTGTGAAAGCAATTTCAAATCCATACCCATTAATTCATTACCCTATCATTACTCATTAAGAATTGATCTAACCCTGTCCTACACTTATTAGTTAAAATTATAGAGTACCAAAACCATAACGGATAATTAACAAATAATACAAATAAAATATTTCATTTTATTAGAATACAAATGGAATATCAAAACCCATTAATTTCACGAATATATCTTTGGACAAATTCATTTTTTTGAACTCAATAACAAAAAATGCAAATAAAACTAATACATTTTGACATTTTTCTGATAACAAAAAATAAAAATAAAAAAACATCAAAATTATTGCTCAAATATTATCATATTAATTATCCCGCAAATTATATATATTGAATTGAATATATTATATAATCTGCGTATATTTTTATTTTATATAATTATCCTATAGGGTAATGGATACGAAATAGCATTTTTTTCATATCCTTAATCATTCCAATACCAATTATTGAATACGATACGGATCGGGTATTACATTAATTGGATCTCAATTCGGTTAGGTCAAATTAACATGAGCAGTCAAGAGTGAAAGCAATTTGTCTCAGCTGATTGTCGACCAGTTTTAGTTGTGGGATGCAGCTGATTGTCGACCAGTTAAATTTCTTGTGTTCCCATTTTAAATTTAAATAATTTCATATTTTCCCATCAAAATAGTGAATCAACTTATGTGACGATTTATATTTGAAGTACATTCCTTTTTCTCCACTAAAACGTTAAATTCTGTTATTTTCCTATTTAAAACTAAATATTTTCACATTATCCCATATGTTTAGTGAATCCCAAAATTTATATGATTACTTATATATAAAAGTTTTATATTTAATGAACATAAAGAAAAATACAAAAAATATTTTAATTTATAATGGTGTTCTTTTTCTAATATAAGGGGAAACATGAATGGCTTAAATAACTAGAATAATTAATTTATGGTTTTTTTATCTATAACATTCCGACACGAGAAATAAGTATGGCTTGTATTTTGTTTAAGATTTTTGTATTCTAAAATAAAAAAAATTGGTTACAAAAGGTTGAAATTGAAAAATTCTCTTAAAACTACTACATAAATGGAATCTTCTAAGCTCCATTTACTAACGGTTTAAACAGATCTTGGTCTGAAGCCGATAGACTAAAGGTGTTGTGGCAAGTTAGTAAATAAGTTGAAATACTATTATATCGGTTGATACCTCAAGAAGCAATAGGATAATTAAATTGTCTATTTTCTTCTATCGGTCGATAATAGTGTACCGATAATTGTAACTACCCTTATTTTAGCAGTACTATTGTCCTAACCGGTGTAATTATTTGATAATCTTTTCATTTGGATCATATATTAGTACTGATATAAGCAAGTCCAACTTCTTTTGTTGATTGTGTTTTGAACGGTTAAAATATATGGACTTTAATTTCTCTCCTCTTCAGTTCGGCGAGGTCTTTAATTTTTACACCGCTCCTTGTCTAATCAAATTAAAATTTCTCCTCTCTCTCTCTTCTTCATTCTATTTATTTCTTAATGTTTTATCTTATCCCTCCTCTTCATTTTTCTCACTTGTATGCCTCTCTCACGGTGGTAGGGACTAGTAGTTCTTGAAGATCGGATCTGTCCTTCTGAAACCAATGACAATTCTTGATCAAACACTCATTATACCATCCATTAAAGCGTTTACCAATTGTTGTATCATCAATCTTATTTATACTAGTTTTCTGTTGGTTGAACTATAGTTTTATATGTATGTTAAACGTTTAATATTAATTAATTATCCTTTGTATGTTGTTTATGTTGAATTAATGCATAATATACACTGTCTTATGTATGTTAACTAATATAATTGAATTAACGTTGAATATTTCTTCAATTATAGATTTATATGTTTGTTGAATGTTGAATATTGTCTTATGTATGTTGTTCATGTTGAATATTTCTTGAATTATATATATATGGATGTGTTGAGGTTTGAATTATCTTTATTTTTTTGTACCGTGAAGTGTTGGGATTATATTATCTAAGTTTATAATTTCTAATTTCATTACGTGTTATGTTGTATGAGTCACTTGAATAAGAATAGATAAACGGAGAAAACAATACTACATTTTCTACAAAAGTCTACTATTAATACATTTAGAACGAAAAATCAACAGCAAAATCTGCAGTGGGAGTACAAGTAAAAAATAAATCACTTCAATGAAAGAAAGAAGAGAAAGAAAGAAACAAGAAAATGAAGAAAAGAAAACATCCTAGAAATTAATTGGTTCAAACAATATTGAGGTAACTAGATTTTAGATATCACCGCAGGGCTTTCCATATCCATCTCCATATCGATAAAAACGTTGTGTCATGCGTGGGATATTGAGAGCAACATTTTTGAAATACTTCTCAAAAGTAGAATTGCCATAAACTTCGCCGTTGAGCGATATCCAATATTTCAAAATCATTTCCATTATTTCTTGGCGAGCAACAGATTCTGTGACACTTTTGTCACGCATGGTACATTGAATGGATTTTTCGATATCCCGGCGCAGCATCTCATCCTAAAAATAGAAATGCGATGTATAATTCAAGAACATTGTTTGTAATGAGATGTGTATAAAATACAAGAAAATTACTTTCTTTGCTTTTCAGATGGTTGAGGATCCAAATATTGGTACTAACCTCATTTAAAAATAAAATTCAGGTTTTTGACTGACTGAGTTATTTTTAAAGAATAAGATCACATCATCTGGTTGGGTATATGCACCCAAATTTGTTTGGGCAACAACATTAAATTCATTATTACTACTTAATTATCAGCCTGTTCTATCCATATTATTTTAATGCACTTATATATTGGATGTTGCTTAGTCGTTATAAAGGCGAAAATTCAAGGATGAATATCGAACAATGTCAGGATAACCAGCAGAGAACTTCTCCAGATCTTTCGTAGTAACATGGAAAAGATCTTCCGCAGTAACATAATCGTTTATACAGTAGGCATTGAAAAGAGATATATATCTTAGAATCAAATTATATATTTTATTTCATCTACTTTCAATATATATATATATATCGAAAGTAGATGAAATAATATATAATTTGATTCTGAGATATTGATTTCGTTTCAAAAGTCATTTCTTGATAAATACAAAAAATATTGTGATCCTTCTATTTTCGAAAAAAGGAAAATATTCTCTGACTTTTGTCATAGAAATTACTTCTTTTAAGAAAAAAAAATTCAAAATAGATATAATATCTTAGAATTTATTTGCATTAGAAGGATCATAATATTTTCTTTATTTACTCAGATAAAAAATATTTTTTATTTTTTCCAACAACACAAAAAGAAATATTTAATTAATTTTTCTTACATTCACAAAATATTGTGAAACCCTAATATAACACTCTAATTAAAGGTGTTTGGAGCACACTTGTAGTTCAATCATTACGATCGCGCACGCGCACGCGCACTCACACGCACACACACGAACGCGCGCGCGCGCCCACCCACCCACACACACACGCGCGCGCGCACCCACACACCCACAGACACGCGCACACCCACACCCACGCACACACACACCAACACGCAGGCACACGCACACACACACACGCACGCAAACACACACGCACACACCCACACACGCACACATGCACACACACACCCACCCACACACAAACACAGACGCGCGCACCCACACGCACGCGCGCGCGCGCACAACCACTCACACACACACACGCGCGCGCGCACCCACACACCCACACACACGCGCACACCCACGCACACACACACACACGCACACACACACACACACACACACACACACGCAAACACCCGCGCGTACACACGCGCGCGCGCACCCACACACACGCGCACACCCACACCCACGCACACACACACCCGCACGCACGCACACACACAACCGCACGCACGCACACACACAGAAACACACGCACGCACACACACACCCAAACACCCGCGCACACACACAGGCACACACACGCACACACACACACACCTGCACACACGTACACACGCACACACACACCCACACACACGCAAGCACACTCGCATCCATGCACACAAACACACACGCATGCACACACCCACACACACACACACACACACACACCCGCACACACGCACACACGCACACACGCACGCACACACATACACGCACACACACGCACACACGCAGCCACGCACACACGCAACCACTCACACAAGCAGCCACACGCACCCGCACACACACCCATACACACCCGCACACACCCGCAGGCACACCCGCACACGTGCACACACAAACAAACACACGCACTCTAGTAGTGTCTCAACATGACAAGATAATAGGGCATTTACAGCCCTAATACAACACTCCAATTGGAGGTGTTTGGAGCACTCCAGTAGTATCTCCAGATGGTAATATAAAAGGGCATTTGTAGCCCTAATACAATATTCCAATTGATGGTTTTTGGAGTACTCTAGTAGTGTCTCTAGAAGTAAAGATAATAGGACATTTAGAACCTTAGTACAACAATCTAATTGAAAGGGTTTGGAGCACTCTAGTATTTTGTCCAGATGGGAAGGTAATAAGCTATTTACAAACCTTTTACAACACTCCAATTGAAGTTGTTTGGAGCACCCTAGTAGTGTCTCCATATAGCAAGATAGAAGGGCATTTACAACCCAAATACAACACTCAAATGAAGGTGTTTGGTGCACTCTAGTTGTGTCCCTAAATGGCATGATAACAGGGCATTTGGAACCCTAATAAAACATTCCAATTGAAGGTATTTTGGAGCACCCTCATAGTGTCTCTATATGCCAACATTATATGGCATTTACAACAATAATAAAACACTCGAATTGAAGGTGTATGGAGCACTCTAGTAGTATGTGTCTTTTGAGAAAGATAATAGGACATTTAGAACTCTAATAAAACACTCCAATTGAATGAGTTTGGAGCACTCTAGTAGTGTGTGTCTTTTTGGAAAGATAATAGGACATTTGAAACCCTAATATAACACTCTAATTAAAGGTGTTTGGACCACACTTGTAGTTCAATCATTAGGATCGCACACGCACGCACACACACGCACACACACACCCGCACAAAACGCACACACGCACACTCCCACACACACACACACTCCCACGCACCCACGCACCCACGCACACACGCACACACCCACAAACGCACACACGCACACACCCACAAACGCACACATGCACGCACCCACGCACCCACGCACACAAACACCCACGCACACAAACACACACACCCGCACACACGCACAGACAAGCACACAAAGACACACGCACGCACACACCCACACGCACACACACACACACCCACACACCCACCCACACGCCCACACCTACACCTACGCACATCCACACAGACACACACACACACACACGCACGCACACCCACCCACCCACACCCACGCACACACACACACCCACACACGCCCGCGCAAACACGCACACACCCGCACACACGCACACACGCACACACACACATACACGCGCACGCACCCACACACACACACACGCACACAAACACGCACACCCACCCACACACACACACACACACACACACACACACCCACGCACACACCCACACACGCACACACCCGCACACACGCACACCCACACACATACACGCATACACGCACACACAGACACGCACACACGCACACGCACACAAACACAGACCCACACACACCCGCACACACCCGCACACACCCACACGCACACCCGCACACACGCACACACACACACAAACACACACACGCACACACGCATGCGCATCAAGTATAATAGGGCATTTACAAACCTTTTAAAACACTCCAATTGAAGTTGTTTGGAGCACCCTTGTAGTGTCTCCATATAGCAAGATAGAAGGGCATTTACAACCCAAATACAACACTCAAATGATGGTGTTTGGTGCACTCTAGTTGTGTCCCTAAATGGCATGATAACAGGGCATTTGGAACCCTAATAAAACATTCCAATTGAAGGTATTTTGGAGCACCCTCATAGTGTCTCTATATGCCAACATTATATGGCATTTACAACAATAATAAAACACTCGAATTGAAGGTGTATGGAGCACTCTAGTAGTGTGTGTCTTTTGAGAAAGATAATAGGACATTTAGAACTCTAATAAAACACTCCAATTGAATGTGTTTGGAGCACTCTAGTAGTGTGTGTCTTTTTGGAAAGATAATAGGACATTTGAAACCCTAATATAACACTCTAATTAAAGGTGTTTGGACCACACTTGTAGTTCAATCATTAGGATCGCACACGCACGCACACACACGCACACACACACCCGCACAAAACGCACACACGCACAATCCCACACACACACACTCCCACGCACCCACGCACCCACGCACACACGCACACACCCACAAACGCACACACGCACGCACCCACGCACCCACGCACACAAACACCCACGCACACAAACACACACACCCGCACACACGCACAGACAAGCACACAAAGACACACGCACGCACACACCCACACGCACACACACACACACCCACACACCCACCCACACGCCCACACCTACACCCACGCACATCCACACAGACACACACACACACACACGCACGCACACCCACCCACCCACACCCACGAACACACACACACCCACACACGCCCGCGCAAACACGCACACACCCGCACACACGCACACACGCACACACACACATACACGCGCACGCACCCACACACACACACGCACACACAAACACGCACACCCACCCACCCACACACACACACACACACACACACGCACACCCACTCACACACACATACCCACACACGCACACACCCGCACACACGCACACCCACACCCACACACGCATACACGCACACACAGACACGCACACACGCACACAAACACGGACCCACACACACCCGCACACACCCGCACACACCCACACGCACACCCGCACACACGCACACACACACACAAACACACACACGCACACACGCATGCGCATCAAGTATAATAGGGCATTTACAAACCTTTTACAACACTCCAATTGAAGTTGTTTGGAGCACCCTTGTAGTGTCTCCATATAGCAAGATAGAAGGGCATTTACAACCCAAATACAACACTCAAATGAAGGTGTTTGGTGCACTCTAGTTGTGTCCCTAAATGGCATGATAACAGGGCATTTGGAACCCTAATAAAACATTCCAATTGAAGGTATTTTGGAGCACCCTCATAGTGTATATGCCAACATTATATGGCATTTACAACAATAATAAAACACTCGAATTGAAGGTGTATGGAGCACTCTAGTAGTGTGTGTCTTATGAGAAAGATAATAGGACATTTAGAACTCTAATAAAACACTCCAATTGAATGTGTTTGGAGCACTCTAGTAGTGTGTGTCTTTTTGGAAAGATAATAGGACATTTGAAACCCTAATATAACACTCTAATTAAAGGTGTTTGGACCACACTTGTAGTTCAATCATTAGGATCGTGCACGCACGCACACGCACACACACACCCGCACACACGCACACACGCACACACACGCACCCACGCATCCACGCACACACGTACACAGAAACTCACCCACTCACACAAACACGCACCCACGCACACAAACACAAACGCACGCACACACCCACACACACACACACCCGCACACATGCACAGACACTGACACAGCCCACACAGACGCGCACACACCCACGCACACACACCCACCCACATGCCCACACCCACACCCACGCGCACCCCCACACAAACACACACAAACCCACCCACCCACACACACACACACACATTCACGCACACACACACACACACTTACACACGCCCGCGCACACGCGCAGAACACCCGCACACACGCACACACCCACACATACACGCATACACACACACGAACACACACACACACACACACACACACGCACCCACACACACCCGTACACACACCCGCACGCACACCCGCACACACGCACACACACACACACACAAACACACACACGCACACACGCACGCACACACGCACGCGCACCAAGTATAATAGGGCATTTACAAACGTTTTACAACACTCCAATTGAAGTTGTTTGGAGCACCCTAGTAGTGTCTCCATATAGCAAGATAGAAGGGCATTTACAACCCAAATACAACACTCAAATGAAGGTGTTTGGTGCACTCTAGTTGTGTCCCTAAATGGC